>NW_022060082.1:300000-600000 GCF_007399415.2 Gopherus evgoodei | reverse complement strand
AGGTGTGGGGTCCAATTTGGGGGAATTGGGCAAATCGGCCTAAAGCCGGCCCTGCTAGGTAGGCAGAGTCAGCCCTGTGTTTCTTAGGGCAAGGATAGCTCAGTGGTTTGTGCCTCATTTTAGTAAATGCAGCGTTGTGAGTTCAATCCTCGAAGGGGCCACTTAAGATCTGGAGCAAAATCAGTGCTCAGTCCTGCTAGTAAAGGGAGGGGGCTGGACTTAATGGTCCCTTCCAGTTCTAGGAGATAGGATACATCCATTATCTCCTTTCTCTTACTTCACATCAGACCCAGGACTTGCACCCAGCAATTCTTGGGGCTGTGGGACAGAACTGAGCTTCACTGGCAGCAGTGAGGGAGAACAGTTGGGACTGAGCTGTCTGGGGAATATTTTAATCCTTATCTAATTTTCAGAGGATTAAATCAATGCAGCTTCCACTTTTCCGTCTCTCCCAAGGAAATGATGTTTCTCTGCAAAGTACCTAAACCTTTTCACAATAAGAAGTGAAATGAAATGGCCACATAATGGCAACAGAACCTAAGAAATTTGTTAGTCTCTAGGGTGCCACACGCACTCCTGTTCTTATTGAAGATACAGACTAACATGGCTGCTCCTCTGAAACCTAAGAGATGAGAAGCCATGTTCTTGTTCAATGAGCATTGAAGCTGAAAAGGGAGATGTTTTCTCAGCCCCCACCTCTAATCCACTAGACACCCCTTTCCTCCCACAGCCAGGAATAAAACCCTACAGTTATGACTACTAGCCCCCATGACCCTGCTCCCTTTGCTAAAGGAGAAGCTCTGAAACCCCTGTGCCGGCCCTTCACCTCCCTGCTTGTGCTGCACTTGAAACCCAATGAGGTTTCCTTGGGCAGTTTTGACTCCCAGGAAGGGTGTAATTTTAGGAGCAGGTTCCAAATAGTGTAATTAACCAGCCAGAAGGGGCAGCAGATGTCAGTGTAGGAGCCATTGAAATAACTCTGCACCTACTTAGATGCAGACATAATGAGCTCTATGGTTGGTGAACTTACAGAGACTCTGTTCCTGCTGATGAACTAGCAGCCCACGACCTGTAAACAGCTGCCATTTGATGCATCTGAAAGTCACAAGGAGCAATGATCTGTGTTAAAGGAAGGTTGCTATTTATTAGAGCCCCAATTGATACTGTGTGTGCAAAAAGAGGTGTGAATGTGTAACAGGGTGTTTGGTAAATCTTGGCTATTTTATTTTTCTAGGAGGTTCCTGTCCACCTCCAGTAGAGTTTTCAGCCCCAATGGCAACTTACTTTCCAAATGTAATACAGACTAGTCCATTCCTCCCAAGTGGGTGTGGTTCTTGTTCTTCTGCATATCATAGCCCATGGAGGCCAAGGACCTGCAAATGTGTCTTCATGTGCCTTTGTTTAATTGATGAAAACAAACCTAGACACTTAGAGGGTTGGAAGTGATTTCAGCAGAGGGACATGTTTGCTAGGTTTTTATGCATTTGCACAGGAAAACCTTGAGGGTGCCCATTCAGTTCAGGGATTACTATTTAGTGGAGGTGCTGAACACACTAAAAATGGAATTATTTTTACTGAATGAACAGGTTTGTGGAAGAGCACTTGGGTTTGAACCCAGGGCTGCTTAACCTGCAGTCAAACACTCTACCACTGAGCTATACCCCCATGACATTTGCATATGCAAGTCAGTGATTTTAAGGATTTTGAAGGACGGGCTCGGCCTCAGAGAGCTCCTTTTCTATTCCCACACCACAGGGGTTTTAAAAATGGGGCTTGATTAAACTTTATATACACATGTAGACACCACAGCTTGCACACACACCAGCATAGCTTCCCCCACTGACAGAGCTATCACATCTAGGGGAGATGGGTTAACTGCATGGATGGGACAGCTCTCTCCCCTCCGCTTAGAGCATCTTCATTATTTAAAATATGTGGGAAATAACCTCCTGAATGGACAGGAACCAATTTATCAAACATTGCTGTGTCTGCATTCAATATGGGTAACTGGTCATATTGGACTGGATTACTAGGAGCGTTGCCAGCAGATCGAGGGAACTGATTATTCCTCTCTATTCAGCACTGGTGAGGCCATATCTGGAGCATTGCGTCCAGTTTTCAGCCCCCCCCCCACTACAGAAACAAATTGGAGAGAGTCTAGGGGAGGGAAAGAAAAATCATTAGGGGGCAGAGCACTTACAAGAAGAGGCTGAGGGCAGGGCCGCTCAGAAGGGAAGCAGGTGGGGCAATTTGCCCCAGGCCCTGCAGGGGCCCCATTGAGAATATAGAATTCTATTGTATTGCAACATTTTTTTTATGGAAGGGGCCTCGAAATTGTTTTGCCCCAGGCCCCCTGAATCCTATAGGCGGCTCTGCCCAGACCGTAGTGCTGTCTGCCCACTTCACCCCCTTCCGTCATTCTCCTCCCTCTGAGGCCCCACCTGTGCTCTGCCCTCACTCCTATTTGGCCATTTCCCACCCCTGCTCTTCCTCTTTGGCTGAGGCCTGCTGGTCCACATTTTGCTCGCTCCTTTCCTCCCCCAAGGCCTCCTCGTGCCTCTCCACCCCCTACCCCAAGATCTGCCTGCTGCCTACACCTCTCTGCACCCCTCCCTGAGACTCACCCTGCCCACCGCTTGCACATCTCTGGCCTCTCCCCTGAGACCTGCCCTGCCGAGTGCTCACACCTCTCTGACCCTCGCCTGAGACCTGCCCTGTCCATCCCTCTCAATTCTCTGACCTCTCCCCTGAGACCTGCCCTGCCCAGCGCTCACACCTCTCTGACCACTCCCCCGAGACCCACTCTGCCCATCGCCCACACCTCTCTGAGCCCTTCCCTGATCACACCTGTCATAAACAGATAAGAAATGTTAATAGCACAGAAGTACTTTATATCTCTCTAACTGTAAAGGGTTAATAAGTTCAGTAAGCCTGGCTGTCACCTGACCAGGCGACCAATCATAGAACAGGATACATTCAAATCTTGAGGGAGGGAAGTTTTGTGTGTGCTGTTAGATTTTGGTTGTTGTTCACTCTGGGGGCTCAGAGGGATCAGACGTGCAACCAGGTTTCTCTCCAATCTCTCCAATACAGGCTCTTATAAGTTCAGACTAGTGAGTACTAGGTAGATAAAGCGAGTTAGGCTTATGGTTGTTTTCTTTATTTGCAAATGTGTATTTGGTTGGAAGGAGTTCAAATATGTATTTGGGTGAAATGAGTTCAAATTGGTGTTTTGCTGAAAAGATTCTAATTTGTACTCATATACATTGGCTGGGAGGGTAATCCCAGTGTCTATAGCTGAAAGACCCTGTACCTATTCCATTTTAAATTTACAAAGCTAATTTTTACTGTTTTTCTCTCTTTAATTAAAAGCTTTTCTTGTTTAAGAACTTGATTGTTTTTTTATTCTGGTGAGACCCCAGGGGACGGGGTCTGGATTCACCAGGGAATTGGTGGGGAGAAAGGAGGGAAGGGGGAGAGAGAGGCTGATTTCTCTCTGTGCCAGGATTACTTTCTCTCTCAGGAAGAGTCTGGGAGGGGGAAAGAGAAGGAGGGAGGAAGGTGACTTGTCCTCTCTGTTTTGTGATTCAAGGAGTTTGAATCACACAGTGATCTTCCAGGGTAACCGAGGGAGGGGAAGCCTGGGAGAGGCAACGGTGAGGGAAAAGGTTTACTTTCCTTGTGTTGAGATCCAGAGGGTCTGGGTCTTGGGGGTCCCCGGACAAGGTTTTGGGGGGACCAGAGTGTACCAGGCACTGGAATTCCTGGTTGGTGGCAGCGCTACAGGTTCTAAGCTGGTAATTGAGCTTAGAGGAATTCATGCTGATACCCCATCTTTTGGACGCTAAGGTTTAGAGTGGGGAATTGTACCATGACATGGTGTGCAGCGTCTGGGATAGATAGATAGATAAGATAGAATCCAGAAGCCAGTGAGGTTTTTATTTCTCTCCCTGCTAGCTATCTGCAGGCAGACTGAGAGGTTTGGGTTTAGAAGCAAAAGCCAGTAGGATTTTTTCTTTCTCTTTCCCTGCTAGCTGTGGGTAAAGCAGGCTAGAGGAGATTGTTTTTAAAAAGCAAAGGACTGCAAGTTTTTTGGTCTCTCCCTTCTGAGTACTCTGAAGGCAAAGACATTAGGGTTTAACAAGGATCTTTGTTAAACAAAAGGACTCCAGTTGTGAGTCACCATACATCAGCAAAATACATTTGCAAAAGAATGTTTTTTTTTCCTTTCTAACTCTGTCAGGAATAGCTAGGTAGAAGGAGTTAAAAAAAAACCAGAGCAGGCAGCAGAGGAACAGTAATTCAGACAGTAAACCAGCAGAGGGCACCCCAACACAAGAAAGCAGGAACCATGACTACCAAGGATGCCCTGAAACAGGAGCGAGCGAGACTGGAGGCAGAGTAACAAATCAAAGACGCAGAGCACAAGCGAGATATGGAAAAAAATACAAGAACTAGAAATAAAACAAAAGGAGATGGAGCTCAGAGAAAGAGAAAGAGAGGCAGCCCACAGAAGAGAGCAAGCAGCCAAAGATGCAGACCACCAAAGACAGCTGGAACTCCAGAGGGAGACCTATCGGCAGGCCCTGGAATTAGAAAAGGCTAAGTGACAGAACCCAGCCAATCCTAACAATCCTTCGCCAATAATTGTTCCGCAGCACAAGAAATTTCTCACCTACAAGGCAGGTCATGACACTGAGGCCTTCTTAGAAAATTTTGAAAGATCCTGCCTTGGGTACAGCATCTCTGAAGACCAGTACATGGTAGAATTGAGGCCACTGCTCAGTGGACCCTTAGCAGAAGTGGCGGCTGAAATGCCTAAGGAGAAAATGAATGACTATAAACTTTTTCAAACCAAGGCCAGATGCAGAATGGGGATAACACCTGAACATGCCCATCAGCGGTTCAGAGCCCTAAAATGGAAACCAGATGTGTCATTCCCCCGACATGCCTACCACATTGCAAAGAATTAAGAAGCCTGGATATCAGGAACAAAGGTTAACAATCTGGACGAGCTGTACCTCCTGAAACAAATGGAGCAGTTCTTAGATGGTGTTCCTGAAGAAATAGAAAGGTACATCCTAGATGGGAAGCCCAAAACGGTAACTGAGGCAGGGGAGATTGGAGCCAAATGGATGGAAGTGGCAGAAAAGAAAAAAGCTACTGTCAAGGGGAGCGACTACCCTGGGGGCACACCAACAATAAACCCTATCACCGAGGGCAACCCAGGACCCCACCTACAACCCAAGGAAAGCCACAGACTCCCTATTATCCCACTTCACCAGTCTAAAGTAACCCACCTCGGCCCAGTGACCAGTCAGCTGGGTGATACTTCAAGTGTAATGAACTGGGACATATAAAGGCCAACTGCCCCAAGAACCCCAACCGAGTGCAGTTCATTATATCTCCATCACTCCAAAGATCCCCAGGCCCAGATGCCTCTCAAATACCCTCGGAGCGAAGGGAAATTTTAAGAGTGGGCGGAAAGAGGGTTGTCGCGTGGAGAGACACAGGGGCAGAAGTGTCAGCTATCCACCAATCCTTGGTGGACCCCAAATTCATCAACCCAAAGGCTCAAGTGACAATTTTCCCCTTCATGTCCAAAGCAGTAAACTTGCCTAAAGCTAAACTGCCTCTCCAGTACGAAGGCTGGTCAGGAATGTGGACATTTGCAGTCTATAACAATTATCACATCCCCATGCTACTGGGGGAAGACTTGGCCAACCGGGTAAAGTGGGCCAAGAGGGTGGGAATGGTTACACGCAGCCAAGCCAGGCAAGCTTCCAGACCCATCCCTGTTCCTGAACCATCCACAGAGGCCCCGTCTGTGTTGGCAGAGACCCAGACAAAGGTAGTGGACCCGGATTCCCTGCCAACAACTGCAACAACCACAGTACTTCCAGTCCCAGACCCGGACCTGGAAACGCAACCAGCACCAGAACTATTGCCAGCACTGATGCCAGCGCTTCCAAACACATCTTCAACCCCAATGCCAGACGGCGCCAGCGAGTCTGAACTGGCAGAAGCAGCAAACAACCATACCCAAGAGGCTCATCCAGAGCCTGAAATACCACATGGTGCACCAACGGAGAGCGGTTCACCAGCCACAAAAACAACCCCATCACCTACATCGCTTCCCGAAGGACCACGACGAAGTCCACAGTATGAGGAGGAACTGGTGTCTTCAACCTCCAGGAAACAGTTCCAGACTGAGCAGGAAGCAGATGACAGCCTTCAGAAAGCTTGGGCGGTGGCACAGAGCACCTCACCACCTCTCAGTTTTTCTAACAAATCTCAGTTTCTTATAGAGCAAGGACTTTTATATAGGGAGACTCTTTCTGGTGGACACCGGGAAGACTGGCATCCACAAAAACAGTTGGTGGTTCCAACTGAGTACCGGGGGAAGCTCTTAAGCTTGGCCCACGATCATCCCAGTGGCCATGCTGGAGTGAACAGAACCAAAGACAGGTTGGGGAAGTCCTTCCACTGGGAGGGGGTGGGCAAGGATGTTGCCAAGTATGTCTGGTCTTGTGATGTGTGCCAAAAAGTGGGAAAGCCCCAAGACCAGGTCAAGGCCCCTCTCCAGCCACTCCCCATAATAGAGGTCCCATTTCAGCAACTAACTGTGGATATTCTGGGTTCTTTTCCAAAAAAGACCACCAGAGGAAAGCAGTACATATTAACTTTCGTAGAGTTTGCTACATGATGGCCAGAAGCAGTAGCTCTAGGCAACACTAGGGCTAAAACTGTGTGCCAGGCCCTAACAGACATTTTTGCCAGGGTAGGTTGGCCCTCCGATATCCTTACGGATTCAGGAACTAATTTCCTGGCAGGGACCATGAAAGAACTGTGGGAAAGTCATGGGGTGAATCACTTGGTTGTCACCCCGTACCACCATCAAACCAATGGCCTGGTGGAAAGGTTTAATGGAACTTTGGGGGCCATGATATGTAAGTTCATGAATGAACACTCCAATGACTGGGACCTAGTGTTGCATCAGTTGCTCTTTGCTTACAGGGCTGTACCACCATGTACTCACCATTTGAGCTTGTGTATGGCCACGAGGTTAAAGGGCCATTACAGTTGGTGAAGCAGCAATGGGAGGGGTTTACGCTTTCTCCAGGGACTAATATTCTGGATTTTGTAAGCAACCTACAAAACACCCTCCAACACTCTTTAGCCCTTGCTAAAGAAAACCTAAAGGATGCTCAGGAAGAGCAAAAGGCCTGGTATGACAGACATACCAGAGAGCGTTCCTTCAAGGTAGGAGACCAGGTTATGGTCTTGAAGGTACAACAGGCCCATAAAATGGAAGCATCATGGGAAGGGCCATTCACGGTCCAAGAGCGCCTGGGAGCTGTTAACTACCTCATAGCATTTCCCAATTCCTCCCTAAAGCCCAGAGTGTACCACGTTAATTCTCTCTAGCCCTTTTATTCCAGAGACTTGCAGGTTTGTCAGTTTACAGCCCAGGGAGGAGATGATGCTGAGTGGCCTGACGGTGTCTATTATAAAGGGAAAAGTGACGGTGGTGTGGGAGAGGTGACCCTCTCCACAACCGGGAAAGGTCTACAGTGGCAACAGATCAAGAAGTTGATGCACTCTCCTGTGAAAGTTCCCTAAAATCAACTGGTTAAAAATTGTCCTTACAATGTAAAAAATCTTGTAGTTTTACTTAATTAGTGGCATATGTAAGGATGCATGTGTTTATTGACCTGTTTATTTTAAAGTTCTAGGGAGAAATCACTGCCAGTGTACTTCCACACTGTCAGCGATTTGGGGGGCGTGTCATAAACAGATAAGAAAAGTTAATAGCACAGAAGTACTTTATATCTCTCTAACTGTAAAGGGTTAACAAGTTCAGTAAGCCTGGCTGTCACCTGACCAGACGACCAATCATAGAACAGGATACTTTCAAATCTTGAGGGAGGGAAGTTTTCTGTGTGCTGTTAGATTTTGGTTGTTGTTCACTCTTGGGGCTCAGAGGGATCAGATGTGCAACCAGATTTCTCTCCAATCTCTCCAATACAGGCTCTTATAAATTCAGACTAGTGAGTACTAGGTAGATAAAGCGAGTTAGGCTTATGGTTGTTTTCTTTATTTGCAAATGTGTATTTGGTTGGAAGGAGTTCAAATGTGTATTTGGCTGAAAGGAGTTCAAATTGGTGTTTTGCTGAAAAGATTCTAATTTGTACTCGTATACTTAGGCTGGGAGGGTATTCCCAGTGTCTATAGCTGAAAGACCTTGTACCTATTCCATTTTAAATTTACAAAGCTAATTTTTACTGTTTTTCTCTCTTTAATTAAAAGCTTTTCTTGTTTAAGAACCTGATTGTTTTTTTTATACTGGTGAGACCCCAGGGGACGGGGTCTGGATTCACCAGGGAATTGGTGGGGAGAAAGGAGGGAAGAGGGAGAGAGAGAGGCTGATTTCTCTCTGTGCCAGGATTACTTTCTCTCTCAGGAAGAGTCTGGGAGGGGGAAAGAGAAGGAGGGAGGAAGGTGAATTGTCCTCTCTGTTTTGTGATTCAAGGAGTTTGAATCACACAGTGATCTTCCAGGGTAACCGAGGGAGGGGAAGCCTGGGAGAGGCAATGGTGAGGGAAAGGGTTTACGTTCCTTGTGTTGAGATCCAGAGGGTCTGGGTCTTGGGGGTCCCTGGACAAGGTTTTGGGGGGACCAGAGTGTACCAGGCACTGGAATTCCTGGTTGGTGGCAGCGCTGCAGGTTCTAAGCTGGTAATTGAGCTTAGAGGAATTCATGCTGGTACCCCATCTTTTGGACGCTAAGGTTCAGAGTGGGGAATTATACCATGACAACACCTCTCTGCCCCCTCCCCCGAGACTCACCCTGCCCTTCGCCCACATCTCTCTGCCCCCTCCCCCGAGACTCAAGCTGCCCATCGCCCACACCTCTCTGCCCCCTCCCCCAAGACTCACCCTGCCCATCGCCCACACCTCTCTGCCCCCTCCCCCAAGACTCACCCTGCCCATTGCCCACACCTCTCTGCCTCCTCCCCTGAGACTCAACTTACCCATCATCCACACCTCTCTGCCTCCTGCCCTGAGATCCACCCTACCCACACCTCTCTGCCTCCTCCCCTGAGACTCACTCTATCCATTGCCCACACCTCTCTGACCCCTCCCCTGAGACCTGCCCTGACCACACCTCTCTGACCCCTCCCCTGAGACTCACCCTGCCCACACCTCTCTGCCCCCTCCCCTGAGACTCACTCTACTGTGAAAGTACTGGTAGCCCCCTTAACAGCTTACAAGCAGCCAGTAGGGAGAAGCAGAAGCCTCACGGACAGAATACCCTGAACTTTTGCACTGTCTTCCCTTATCAGTTTTCTGGCAGTTGAAGCTGGTTCTTGGCTGGTTTTTGCTGAGCAGATTGCAGAAGTGCAGGGTTTGTTACCCACCAATCAAATGCTAGCACGACCGAAGCCTGTGTGTGAGTGTGTAGAAAAGATTCTTGATTTTTGTATTGAGCAGAGTGTTTTGTACCAAGGTACAGGGCTCTTTTTTCTTCTGCAGAATAAAGCATATTTTCCTTATCCCTGTCTGGCTGTCATTGGCTCTCAGCTAGGCGGACCCAACATTTCGGTAACCGTTTCTGGCAACCCCAGAAGGGACTCTCCTAGCTCGGACATCAGACTCCAGACGGCTGCGGCGAACTAGGAGCAGCGCCATTGGGGTGCTTAACCCCTCTTCCTCACTTTGCAGCGGCTCCTGGGGTTCGTGCTCCGATAAGGTGATCCCTAATAGGATAAGGAAATGCTATCTGGTTCTGGTTTGCTATCTAGTTTTGGTTCTGTTCAACCGGTTACTGTTGCTTTTCTTCTCTGTTCATTTGGGTGTTAGGTGTGTGGACGGAACTGAACCTCTCGTTCGTAATTCCTCAAGGTGGAAGCCATTGCGTGTGATGAAGCTCTGAGGTCTAATTGAGATCCTTCTGCCCCGTCCCCTGTAGCAGTCAGTGTATAGAAGTAGAAAAACCTGGATTGGACCGTAATTCCCTCTGCTCTCTGAGTAATTCTCTGTTTGAGTGTCAGAAGACAGATGGGTGGGTCTCTGGATAAACCCTCTAAGGACAGTCCTTTGGATTGTATATTAAGTAAATGGCCTTTACTCAGTGTTCAGAAAGGAATGTCAAGAGGAAATTGAATAGTTAAACTCCAGTGGGCCATGTGTTTTTGTCCAGGTGGCAAGCCTCATGAGGGAGGACTTGGGTAGTCTTGTGAGTAAGAATGTTTAAGCGAAGAGACCAGGAGAGGTGGGGGCTAGTTGAGAAGCCCACCCTCCTAGCTAAACTGGTAGTGGAACAAGTTGGTGCCCATGGAAGGGACGGTTCAGTGAGAAAAGTAGGATCGGGCCCAGGTGGGCAGGCAACAGACAGAGATTGGAAAACAGGTTGGAAAATTTTGAGGGTGTAGTGGAAGGAAGGAGTAAGTAAGTGTAAGCATGGGGATTTCAAATACCCAGGACAATACTTGAAATGGTGATTTAAGTTGGTAAAAGTGGCTGTTGGGAGACAAGCAAGTGATTTAAGGAAGAGTGAGAAGTTAACTCTGTAGTTGCTGGAAGGAACAGCATTTGAACTTTGTAAAAATGCTAAAGAGGAAAGTTCTTGGTGTCTTTGAAATGTTTGTAAATAAACTGAAGCAAAGAAATTATTAGATTGCAATCATTTGGCTATGAACAATTTAGTTGAATTAGCTGAAGAATGTAGACAGTGCTATGTAATTAAAATTTTATTAGGCTCTAAGGGCACTGTAAGTGGTGATGTTTTCTTTCAGTGTTCAAAAGCAGGAGTTAAAAGTAAAAAGCAATCAAAATTCTGGTAAAGTTAATTATGTCCCTTTTAAGGTAAGAATCTTTAAGCTGTGGATAGCTTTGGATCCACAGCAAGCCAGAAAGCATCTGTATTAATGCAAATTATCTAACTGATAAGGTAGAAGCCACTGAAACCTGGGCTGCCTATGAAACAAATACAAGAAAATATGGGGTAATTCCTCTGTTTTGCCTGAAATCAACAAGAGTATTTGTATATTTTAAGTGATGATTGACTGCCCAGAATGGGTAAATCTCTGTTTTTTTGTCTTTCAGATAATCAGAGAAAACTGATGCCAGGTGAACAGCATTCAACGTATCATGCTTTTACTGGCACAATAGGAATTATGTTTTGTGTTCTATGTCCTGTCTTGTGGTGTTTGTCTCGTGGCCAGAATTGTTGTGTTTAATATTTTCATAGGATAGTCTAGTTTAAAATCAAACAGAAGGGCTAAATGCAGATACTTGTTTTATTAAACCTGGAATACAAAGTGTTTGGATAAATCAGGACAATGTGATATACTAAACTCTAACACATTCGCTTAAGTAAGAAAAAGAAACTTCATTGGCCAAATCTTTTAATTGAAAATTGTTATTAAAATTTGCCTACCAAAAGTCTTTGGAAGCAAGGACATGAAAAGTTAACCCACTCCCCATATTGTACATGAGATCCTTCTGGCTACCTCAGATTTCTAGCCAGAGGACTAGGGATGGTGGGAAGCTATTGGACTAGAGGTTGTATTGAGTGAACTCCTCAAAGTGAGTGTGCTTATCCTGGCTTGTTGCTCCAAAACTCTGTAATAAGGTTATTTTAGTGGAAGTTTCCTTTGTAGGTTAAAAGAAGCCAAGAAGGGAAGAAGGAACAAGAACAGAATGAATTAACTGGAAAAAATAGCTAGCAAGCTTAGGCTAAAGATAAGACACTGGATCCATTCAAGGACACTACTCACAGCTAAGTCTTGGCTGACAACCAAGAAGGGGGGGGGACTTGTGCTCGCATTGGGGAAAAATGGCATTTTTATGTTTATTACTCTGGCTTAATTGACAAGGATTTACAAGCTATTGAGAATGCTGCTGTTGTTTTCCATGCTGTATCTCTTGATCAAACCTTTAGTTTTGAGAACCTCCTCCCAGACCTTGGGTCATGGTTTACTGGCCTTTTCCGAACAATTGTAAAGTGAATTATTTTCCTCCTTTTCCTCCTATGTACTGTTTGGGTACTGATGCAATGTGCAAAGTTTCAGTGTAATGCTGTAACCAAAGGTTCTGCTGTCCGTAAGAAAACCCAGTACCTGTCTCTTCAGCTTGATCGCAAATTACGTAATGGGCATGACAATCTGACAACCCAGATTGTCAGACCCAAAGGGGGGACTGTGAAAGTCACTGGTAGCCCCCTTAACAGCTTACAAGCAGCCAGTAGGGAGAAGCAGAAGCCTCACGGACACAGTACCCTGAACTTTTGAACTGTCTTCCCTTATCAGTTTTCTGGCAGTTGAAGCTGGTTCTTGGCTGGTTTTTGCTGAGCAGATTGCAGAAGTGCAGGGTTTGTTAACCACCAATCAAATGCTAGCACGACCGAAGCCTGTGTGTGAGTGTGTAGAAAAGAGTCTTGATTTTTGTATTGAGCAAAGTGTTTTGTACCAAGGTACAGGGCTCTCCTTTCTTCTGCAGAATAAAGCATATTTTCCTTATCCCTGTCTGGCTGTCATTGGCTCTCAGCTAGGTGATCCCAACATTTCAGTAACACTACCCATCACCCACACCTCTCTGAGCCCTCCCCTGAGACCCCCCTGCCCACACCTCTCTGTCCCCTCCCCCAAGAATCACCCTGCTCATCGCCCATACCTCTCTGCCCCCTCCCTTGAGACCTGCCCTGCCCACACCTCTCTGCCCCTCCCCTGAGACTCACCCTACCCATCGCCCACACCTCTCTGCCCCTCCCCTGAGACCTGCCCCGCCCATCGCTCACAGCTCTCTGCCCCCTTCCCTAAGACCAGCCCTGCCCAACACTTGCACTTCTTTGAACCCTCCACTAAGACCTGCCCTGCCCACCGCCCACATCTCTCTGCCCCCTCCCCTGACCCGACCTGCCCACCACCCACACCTCTCTGCCCCTCCCCTGAGACCCATCCTGTCCACCTCTTTCTTCCACTGTTATTCCTTGAAACATCAAGGATGGAATAAAAAGCTGAGTTTACTCCAGGGTGAGGAAAGAAAGGAGCCACCAACTCCCTGGCAAAGCTCAGTGTCCCAGAGAAAACCTGCCCCCTGCTATCGCAATCACTGATGTGCTGGGGATGTGACGGGAAAGGGACTGTCTGAATGATCAAGGCAGGAAATGGACAACAAGCTACAGCAACGTCATTAACCACAGACACAGTTTCCTCATGCTCCAGCCAGAAGGGAAAGGAGCAGGAATTCTTGCTGTTCCGCCATGGACACATTTACACAACAGCACAGCAGTGTGTGTGTTGTGGAAGCTGGTCTGAGGTAACAACTAGAATTGATCACTCAGTGAGAACAGAACTAGAGTGCAGTGAGAGTCATATCTCAAGCAAGTAGTTGTGGCTGAGTGGTTAAGGCGATGGGCTAGAACTCCATTGGGGTCTCGCTGGCAGATTTAAATCCTGCCAACTACAGAGGAAGGTGTTGTTGTTCTTTAGTCCCAACAGAGCTGGGCCTTGTCTCACTCTCAAGCTTGGCCTACACTGAAGGGTGATGTGGCTTTAGTTAAAGTGTTTTAATTGAACAGCTGTTGCATGTCCATCCTGTGTCACCAGAGCACATCCATGCTGGCATCTCTTGGATTGCCATGGAGAGTAGTGCACTGTGGGTAGCTATCCCACTGTGCAACTGGCTGCAGGCTGCTTTGGGAAGGGTTTGCAATGCCTCACGGGCTGGTACAGCATCACATGATGCAGGTTTCTCTATCCCATTGTTCCATGGGCATCCTACTAGATTGCCAGCTGCTTTTCAACTGCAATGTGCGTGGTGGGGTATAGAGCATGTGTGTGTGGGGGGGGAGAGACAGTGTGTGCATTGCGGAAGAATGAGTGTGTCGGCACACTGTCTCTAAGTTCAGACAGAGGCTGGAAGCAACCAGTCCTGAGGCAGGGGACAGCCCTGACATCAGCCCCCCTTCTCTCACTGGTCTTCTTGAGCCAAATTCCATGGCTGGCCCCCTCTCTCTAGACTGGGCTGAAGTGCAACTCCAGAGCCAAACACTCCTCCTCCTGGGCAGTGCGCTCTGCCCTTGAATGGTCAGATTCTGCTTAGCACTGTCAGAGCAGCTTTGGCTGGGGGATTCTTCCAGCACTTTCCAATAGCAGGAAAGTATGAAATCCCCAGCAATGGAACGCAGGAGTCCTGACTCCCAATCCCCTGATCCAGTGTCTCCAGTGGAGCACACTCCCTCTCAAAGGCAGGGGGAGCGGCCATGAGGGCCTGCTTGTAATTGCCAGCTGTGGGAGGGAGTGTGCAGCAGTGGTTAGCAAAGGGGCCTGGAAAGAAGGACTGCTGGGTCCCATCCATCCTTCTGACACTTGGTGTGACCCTGAGCCAGTAGCTTCCCCTCCCCAGGCCTGTTTCTCATCAGGAGGGTTGGGGTTGCAGTTCTGACAGCCCAGGGAGGTTGGGAGGCTCCATTAAGGTGTGTAAAGTGCTGGGATTTCAGGATCCCGGAGGCGCTGTCACCCCCGCACTAGGATGATGTTCTGCACCCCCTGCTGATGGCCAAGTTTCTCCTTTCCTTGGCAGTAAGACACAATCTTGTTTTCCCACCAGCTGATTGCCCAGTGTCATCACCCTGCCTGCTGGCTGGGCAGGGTAACTTCTCAGGTCACCACCCTCCTCTCCAGCCTGCCTTGGGCTTGGAGAGTGAGAAGAAGGTCAAGGGATGACTCTGAACATCCTCCATCTATCGCTCCATCACTAGAGCAAGTGAGTGGCATTATTGTTCCTTGGTGGCATCCCCTGTCTGTCTGAGGAAAGGCAGAAAGAGGAGGAGAGAATCTATTCCAAAGGACATTGGATTTGCAAACAGCCCCCAGGAGCCCCTCACTCTCGGACTGGGGAGGGGCTTATCCAGAGCCATCTCCAGTATGTTTGGCAAGGTCCCAGCAATGGGGCTCCCAGCCCTTCCCTTGTAGAAGACTGTTCCCAAGGCTGAGAGTCTCTGACCTGGGCCAGACCTGGTGAGCTGATGATCATGGAAATCAATGAGACATGAGGGGGCCCTGGCCTTGCTATGCCTAGGGACTTTGAAGTGGGGAATGGTTTCCCAGGAGAAGTCCAGACTGCTGGGTTCTGTTACTTCTCTAGCCTGGGCGGGGATTTGTCCTAGACCCCGGATCCCTCTAGGGCCGGCCCTGAAGGGAAGTACTGACTATCACAGTGACAATAAAACTGACCAGCATTGTGGGGGAGACAGAGGGGGACCCACACTCATCAGGTCTCTTCTCTCCCCCAAGGTAAGCCAGACACTGTTCTCTCCTGGCTCTCACTCTAGCAGCTGGACACCAAGGAGCCATTTCCCCACAGGAAGTGCATTGAGTGCCCCTGTGGTGCTGGGGGGGGGGCTGGTGCTGCTGCTGCCTGTGGGGTTGGCAGGGGGGCTGATGTCTCCACAGACTCTCAGCTGCCAGGCCTAAGGGGGCACTTGGGACCTTACCAGACTGGCTTAGTGAAGACAGGAGGTTGACAGAGCAATACAGATGCTCTCCAGAGCAGGGAGCAGCAGCCACCCATGCAGCCAGGCAATGAGCATTTCCCACAGCCTGGAGCCGAGGGGGAGGCGGCAGCTGCTGTTCCAGCTCCTGGGGGACAGGCCCTGTCAGCCAACAGACACTTCTTACTCACCACAGCTAAGGGCGTCGGGTTCCTCTGGTGCGGGTGTGGAGCAGCTGTTCATTTTTCTGTTCGCATTCCTCTGCCATGTGAAAATCGGGGAGGGGAGGCAGAAGCCCCACTTCTCTCTCGAAATGACATCCAGTGAGGGAAGCCAGGACAACAGGGAGGGGTGGCAAGTGGTGGCCAGACTCTCACTCCCAGGGTCTAATCTAGCTCAGGGTTCAGCTAAACTTCCTCCCAGCGCCACTGGCCCCCAGTTCCCTTCCGCCACCAGGTCAATCCGGGCACGAGGGCAGGAACAGGGTGACGAAGCAAGTCAAGGCGAGCAAGGCAGGCAAAAGCGAGTCTTGTCTTCACGGGCCACTCACAATGGTGTCCTTTTTGTGCGCAACTGGTGCAAAAACATCCTGGACAGAGAAGCAACAGGTTAAAATAATCCCATACAGCTGCCAAAGTAGCTCAGTTAGGTGAGCATTAGCCTGAACAGATGAAGGTCCGTGGTTCAATCCCAGGTTTTGGCAGGTTCTTTCATCCTCTTTGTGCAGAGGCAGCTTGTTGTCATGCAGCACAGCAGTACCTGCACCCAAGCAGAGCAAGGCTGGCCTGGGGCAAACCAATTCTGGGGGCCCCTTCCATTAAAAAAGAGTTGCAATACTGTATTATCATGGGGCCCCTGCAGGGCCTGGGGCAAATTGCCCCACTTGCCTCCCTTCTGGGTGGCACTGAAGGTGAGTCTCTGATCTTGGGCTCTGGAGTAGGAAAACATAGAATGGGCTTCTGCCCCTAGTTGGCCCACTTGACCTTTAATGATGAGAGCTGTCTTTCCCAACATGGCAGGAAGAGAGCAAGGCAGGGTGACCCTCAGGAATGGTGCCAGAGGGCTGCTGGGCAGTGACAGGCAGGGATTGGGAATGAAAACTCCTCTGCGCAGCTGAGCAAGGGCAGTTACCAAGGAAAGGGCATCTGTGAAAATGACTGTGTGGAAGGTGGAAGGGATTTGGGTGCCTAGGAGGAGGGGCTTGAGGTTCAGTGCCTTGGAGCAGCTGGACTTGGACATGGTGGGTGTTCAGGAAATGCATATTAACAACTCTAGGGTAGCTCAATAGGCAGAGGGTGATTGGAGAAGGCCCCCCTGGCCAGGGAAGAATGATGGGGCTGGAGTCTTGTTTTTCACATTCGCGGTGCGAGTACAGAAGGTGGTGGAGCTCTGACCAGGGAGGGCATTACTGGCAGACTTTGTGCTCTGTGGCACTGGTTACTGCTATATTAGTGTGTATGGTCCCCAGTTAAGGCATAAGAGGGAAGGTCAAAGGATCTCTTCCTCTGGACTGCATGATGTTCATTTTTGGGGGGAGGATTTTAATTGTGTCAGTCGGCCTGAGAACAGCTGGTCCCGTTTTCCCGACCGTCGGGGAAACATTTTTACAATGAGCACTCCCTGGCACAGGTCTGTAGTGAGGTCAGCTTAGAGGAGCTCACTCCCGCCACAGAGGGGGTTCACCTTTCTGCAGGGACAGACCAGGACTCGCATTGACTGGATTTATGCTTTGCTTTTGTGTCTTTAACATGTTGCTTCTCAGATTCTTTCTTGGCCTGATTTGTTAGACTTTGACACTTAACAGGCCAGAGTTTGTGCACCTTCCTATTATCCTCACTAGGATTTGATTTCCAAATTTTGAGGAATGACTTTTTGCCTCTAACAGCCTCCATTACTCGTTTTTCTGCTGGTCCTCCTATTGTCGTTTCTGATTTAGGGCAAACGTTTCATCTGAGCCTCTAATTGCAGTGTTTTTAAATGGTCTGCATGCTGCTTGCAGGCACGTAACACTTGTGACAGCAGCTCCTTTTAACACCCATTTAACCATCTGTACTTATGCTGATAGGTTGACTTTAGGTCTTTAACTTTGAGCGGTAGCTGAGAAGATGGTAAATTGGACAGAAACTCGTTCGACAAACCTCTTCATTTCCTTGTTATTTCCTGACTTCTTTATTCATCGCCTTTTCCTTATTTCCTGGCTGAGGCGACGGTCTGCCAGGGAGCTCCTGGCACCTCTGGCTGCCTGGGCTGAAGGCAAGAGGCAGGCCAGGGCGTGGCGAGGGCCTCCTGTCCTGAAATGAGGCCGCAGTACTTCCTTGTCCCCTCTTCCCACCCACACCGGCAGGCAGCTGCTGCTGGAGAACACGAGGGAGGCTCTCAGGATGCCAGGCAGTGCTGTGAGTGTGGCTGTCAGGGGAAAGAGCCGAGGCTCCCGACTCAACCTGCCATTGACTCGTGTGGCTCTGCGCGCCGTCAGCCGGGGCAGACCAGGCTGCGGACGTGACTCAGGCTTGGGCAGCATGGCCATGCTTTCCTGACAAGGCATGAGGCAGGCCAAGAGCTTTGCGCAGCGTACAGGGAAGTGGGAGGGAGGCGTCTTTGAGCCGGCGTGTCTCGTCCTCTTCTCCCTTGCCGCTTGGGCAGAGGCAGGAAGGGAGCGAAAAGTTCCCGGCTGAAGGTTTTGCGCTCGGCCTTGAAGATTAAGCCCGAACCTCCAGCACCACTGCTGGGAGATGGGCTTTTGCAGCGCGGTCCCCACACTCTTGTAGGCAGCAGGTGAACCCACTGTGTCCAAGAGGCAGCCTTCAAGGTGGCAAAAGGGGAACATCACGGCTCCCAGCAAACCTTCAGGAGCCCACGAGGAGCCTCAGTGTCTTCCCTGGGGGAGCATAACCCTCCCTCCTTTCCATTAACAGCTGAACTCACTGACCCATGATACCACAGAGACACCTACCAGCAGCTGGTTTGCCAGGGCCACTGCCCAGCACCCTGCAGTGCTTCCTGCCAGTGCCAGAGCTCACCAGGCACTAGCCTGGAGCCAGGGGCGCTAGGTGCTGTGGAAGAAAAGCCAGCAGAGGGACACAGTGGAAGTGTCCTGTACCCATAACACAGAGGTCGATTAAAACCTCTTTCTGCAAGCACTGGGCCTACTTCTTCCTACACTGGGGCTGCAAGCGAGGAGGCGGCTGACACAGCACCAAGAGTCTAATCTGTGTGGCAGCAGGTGGCTGATGCCCGCAGCCTGCTGAGGAGCTCCCAGAAGCTTTAAGTGACAGAGACTCCTAAATGCCCTTAGTAACAAGGGTTTGGGGTTCACCGAGGCCAGTAAGGGGGTCACTATGTCTGCCCTATAACCCTGGGTGTCAGGTTGCTGTACAGCTTTGATCTAGAGCTCTGATCCTAACGACCGACCAGCAGCCCACATCCTCCCCCTGGGTCTGCCCCACCTGGTTACTCCTTACAGGCCAACCTTACCCCCGTTCCAGCCCCAGATTCACCCCCTAATCATCCTACTGCCACTCAGAGCCACAGACGTGGAGGTGCTGAAGGAGGGAGGGGTGACTCTAGCATGGGGTTCTTCTCTAAAGATGGCTGGATGAAAGGTGGTGCTCATCTGTGTCAGCAACCTGCCCAGTTGCATAACTGCCAGAGGATGCAGACATTTCTGTAAGGCACATAAAGGGGTTATTTGGTGTTGAAGCGAATGTGAGGAATGTGCATTTATGAGAAGGAATTTCCATCTCTTCAGCAGCTGTACATCAGGGCCCCAGTGGCCTAATGGATAGGGCTTTGGCTTTTAAAGCTAGAGATTGTGGCTTTGAGTTGCATCTGGGGTGAAGATCTGCTTTCTTCCTATATATTGCAAGGAAACTTTGGCCTTATTTTCAACAAGAAAGCTGGGAGATGTTTGAGCACAAAGTCCTGGATCTTGGGAACAATCACCAAGGATATTAGGAGGCTCAGTCTGGTGACCTAATGGATGCAACTACACACCAAGGGTGATGAATTCCCATGTGGGCACACAGTGCCCCTGTCCACCACACATGCTGCACACACGTCAACTGCACCAAAAGAGACACAAACTGCACACTGAGGAGACAGCTGATTTGTTTCCTGGTTCCTTTTATTTCCAAAGGTGCTGAAATGTGATCTCTCTTCTTTTTCTGTGGGCAGAAACTCAACGGAGGAGACTCTCACCTTCCTTAGCTGCCAAGTGACAGTGGCAGGAAGAAAACGCACTGCAATGAAATTTAAGAAACATTCATAAATAATTTAATAATGAGAAGTAATTAAATAAAAAGAATCCAATGGACACACATGCTGGTGGCTTGTTCCCACCCCAGAGAGCGAGGGGCAGGGAGTGCGTGAAAGGCAGGTGGTTAAGTCTAAGGGAGCATATTCAAGTTAAACAAATTATAGCAGACAGCTACAAAATACTCCATTTGGTAACATCAATACAGAATATATCAACCTACAAGCAATACAGTCATACACAGCTAAAATAGGGTGTCCACTTAATACCAGAGTTCCGATGGCCAAATAGCTGGAAGTCCCTTCACAGTCACTGCTAAATGAAACAACATTGTACAGAACCAAGAGCAGCCCTACTGTGCCATTAGGAAGGCCTGCAGGAGACTCAGCAAAGCAATATATGATTCTGTGCTCCTGCTTAGTGGTAACCAGGTGTGATAAATGAAAGGGGAAGTGGGGGCAGGTATCTCCCCTTTTTGGACACCCAGCCAGCCAGTAACTACAAAATCCCTCTCAGGCCTGGTCTACACTATGATTTTAGGTTGAATTTAGCAGTGTTACCACGATCTAACCCTGGACACATCCTCACGACAAAGCCCTTTTTTTCAACTTAAAAGGCTCTTTCAATCGATTTATTTACTCCACCTCCAACGAGGGGATTAGCACTGAAATTGGCCTTGCAGGGTCGAATTTAGGGTAGTGTGGGTGCAATTCGACAGTATTGGCCTCCGGGAGCTATCCCAGAGTGCTCCATTGTGACCACTCTGGACAGCACTCTCAACTCAGATGCACTGGCCAGGTAGACAGGAAAAAGCCTGCACACTTTTGAATTTCATTTCCTGTTTGGCAGCGTGGGGAGCTGATCATCACAGGTGACCATGCAGAGCTTATCAGCATGATGTGCACATTGCCCGGCCCGTACTTTGTGAGAAGTCTATGACCATAGACTCATAGATTCTAGGACTGGAAGGGACCTCGAGAGGTGATCGAGTCCAGTCCCCTGTCCTCATGGCAGGACCAAATACTGTCTAGACCATCCCTAATAGACATTTATCTAACCTACTCTTAAATATCTCCAGAGATGGAGATTCCACAACTTCCCTAGGCAATTTATTCCAGGGTTTAACTACCCTGACAGTTAGGAACTTTTTCCTAATGTCCAACCTAAATCTCCCTTGCTGCAGTTTAAGCCCATTGCTTCTTGTTCTATCATTGGAGGCTAAGGTGAACAAGTTTTCTCCCTCCTCCTGATGACACCCTTTTAGATACCTGAAAGCTGCTATCATGTCCCCTCTCAGTCTTCTCTTTTCCAAACTAAACAAACCCAATTCCTTCAGCCTTCCTTCACAGGTCATGTTCTCAAGACCTTTAATCATTCTTGTTGCTCTTCTCTGGACCCTCTCCAATTTCTCCACATCTTTCTTCAAATGCGGTGCCCAGAACTGGACAAAATACCCCAGTTGAGGCCTAACCAGTGCAGAGTAAAGCGGAAGAATGACTTCTCGTGTCTTGTTTACCACACACCTGTAAATGCATCCCAGAATCACGTTTGCTTTTTTTGCAACAGTATCACACTGTTGACTCATATTAAGCTTGTGGTCTACCAGGACCCCTAGATCTCTTTCTGCCATACTCCTTCCTAGATAGTCTCTTCCCATTCTGTATGTGTGAAACTGATTGTTCCTTCCTAAGTGGAGCACTTTGCATTTATCTTTATTGAACTTCATCCTGTTTACCTCAGACCATTTCTCCAATTTGTCCAGATCATTTTGAATTTTGACCCTGTCCTCCAGAGCAGTTGCAATCCCTCCCAGTTTGGTATCGTCTGCAAACTTAATAAGCGTACTTTCTATGCCAACATCTAAATCGTTGATGAAGATTTTGAACAGAACCGGTCCCAAAACAGACCCCTGCGGAACCCCACTTGTTATACCTTTCCAGCAGGATTGGGAGCCATTAACAACTACTCTCTGAGTACGGTTATCCAGCCAGTTATGCACCCACCTTATAGTAGCCCCATCTAAATTGTACTTTCCTAGTTTATCTATAAGAATATCATGCGAGACCATATCAAATCCCTTACTAAAGTCTAGGTATATCACATCCACCACTTCTCCCTTATCCACAAGGCTCGTTATCCTCTCAAAGAATTCTATCCAATTAGTTTGACACGATTTGTTCTTTACAAATCCATGCTGGCTATTCCCTATCACCTTACCACCTTCCAAGTGTTTGCAGATGATTTCTTTAATTATCTGCTCCATTATCTTCCCTGGCACAGAAGTTAAACTAACTGGTCTGTAGTTTCCTGGGTTGTTTTTTATTTCCCTTTTTATAGATGGGCACTATATTTGCCCCCTTCCAGTCTTCTGGAATCTCCCCCGTCTCCGATGATTTCCCAAAGATAATAGCTAGAGGTTCAGATACCTCCTCTATTAACTCCTTGAGTATTCTAGGATGCATTTCATCAGGCCCTGGTGACTTGCAGGTATCTAACTTTTCTAAGTGATTTTTTACTTGCTCTTTTTTTATTTTATCTTCTAAACCTACCCTCTTCCTGTAAGCATTCATTATATTAGACATTCCTTCAGACTCCTCAGTGAAGACTGAAACAAAGAAGTCATTAAACATCTCTGCCATTTCCAAGTCTCCCGTTACTGTTTCCCCCTCCTCACTGAGCAGTGGGCCTACCCTGTCCTTGGTCTTCCTCTTGCTTCTAATGTATTGATAAAAAATCTTCTTGTTTCCCTTTATTCCCATAGCTAGTTTGAGCTCATTTTGTGCCTTTGCCTTTCTAATCTTGCCCCTGCATTCCTGTGTTATTTGCCTATATTCGTCCTTTGTGATCTGACCTAGTTTTCATTTTTTATATGACGCCTTTTTATTTTGTAGGCCACGCAAGACCTCGTGGTTAAGCCAAGGTGGTCTTTTGCCACATTTTCTATCTTTCCTAATCATCGGAATAGCTTGCTTTTGGGCCCTTAATAGCATCCCTTTGAAAAACTGCCAACTCTCCTCAGTAGTTTTTCCCCTCAGTCTTGATTCCCATGGGACCTTACCTATCAGCTCTCTGAGCTTACCAAAATCAGCCTTCCTGAAATCCATTGTCTCTATTTTGCTGTACTCCCTTCTACCCTTCCTTAGAATTGCAAACTCTATGATTTCATGATCACTTTCACCCAAGCTTCCTTCTGCTTTCAAATTCTCAACGAGTTCCTCCCTATTTGTTAAAATCAAGTCTAGAACAACTTCCCCCCTAGTAGCTTTTTCAACTTTCTGAAATAAAAAGTTGTCTGCAATGCAGTCCAGGAACTTATTGGATAGTCTGTGCCCCGCAGTGTTATTTTCCCAACATATATCTGGATAGTTGAAGTCCCCCATCACCACCAAATCTTGGGCTTTGGATGATTTTGTTAGTTGTTTGAAAAAAGCCTCATCCACCTCTTCCACCTGATTAGGTGGCCTGTAGTAGACTCCCAGCACGACATCACCCGTGTTTTTTACCCCTTCTAGCCTAACCCAGAGACTCTCAACACTTCCATCTCCTATGTCCATCTCCACCTCAGTCCAAGTGTGTACATTTTAATATATAAGGCAACACCTCCTCCCTTTTTCCCCTGTCTATCCTTCCTGAGCAAACTATACCCATCCACACCAACATTCCAGTCTTGTGTATTATCCCACCAAGTTTCAGTAATGCCAGTAATGTCACAGTTGTATTTATTTATTAGCACTTCCAGTTCTTCCTGCTTATTACCCATACTTCTTGCATTTGTATATAGGCATCTAAGATACTGGTTTGATCTTGCCTCCCAGCTTTGCCCTGACCCTCTTTCTCTCTGCCATTATAGCCCGTGCTCCCTCCTGTTTCCAATCCATCTCCCAGGTCTTGTTCCCCACTTACCTATGGGGTTTGCTCACCTGTCCCCATCAAACCTAGTTTAAAGCCCTCCTTACTAGGTTTGCCAGTCTGTGCGCAAATAAGGCCTTTCCCCTCCTCGAAAGGTGAACGCCATCTGTGCCTAGCACTCCTTCCTCGAATAGCATCCCGTGGTCGAGGAAGCCAAAGCCCTCCTGGCGACACCATCTTCGCAGCCAGGCATTCACCTCCACGATGCATCTGTCTCTGCCCAGACCCCTACCTTCGACAGGAAGAATCGAAGAGAATACCACCTGCGCTCCAAACTCCTTAACCCGTACTTCCAGAGCCCTGTAGTCACTCTTGATCTGCTCAGTGTCACACCTCACAGTATCATTTGTGCCCACATGGATGAGTAGCATGGGGTAGTAGTCAGAAGTACGGATAATCCTCAACAATGCCTCTGTAACATCTCGGATACGGACCCCTAGCAGGCAGCATACCTGCCGGGATGAATGGTCAGGGCGACAGATGGGTGTCTCTGTCCCCCTCAGCAGAGAGTCTCCAACCACCACTACTCTATGTTTCTTATTATCAGTGGTGGCAGCAGACCTCCCAGCCTTAGGGGTATGAGGCTTCGCCTCCTTAACTGTTGGGGGTGATTCCTTCTCTCCTGTATCAAGAAGAGCATAATGGTTATCTATTACCACAGCAGGAGGTATGTCCTCATCACTCTCATCACCGCACTGCTGTCGCCTCCTTGCCTGGTTTTGCTTTTGCAACTTCTGGTTCTGCTCTGGAAAAAGGCATGAAACAATTGTCTGCCATTGCTCTGATGGAGGGAGGGGCAACAGATGGCATGGCTTACAGGGAATTAAAATCAACAAAAGGGGTGGCTTTGTATCAAGGAGAAACACAAACAACTGTCATACAGAATGGTCCCCTCAAGGATTGAACTCAAAATCCTGGGTTTAGCAGGCCATTGATTTCACAGGACAAATCAGGTCAATTTCTTGTTTTGACCCTGTCATGGTATAATTCCCCCCTCTGAACCTTAGCGTCCAAAAGATGAGGTACCAGCATGAATTCCTCTAAGCTCAATTACCAGCTTAGTACTTGTAGCGTTGCCACCAACCAGGAATTCCAGTGCCTGGTACACTCTGGTCCCCACAAAACCTTGCCCGGGGACTTCCAAGACCCAGACCCTCTGGATCTCAACACAAGGAAAGTAAACCCTTTCCCTCACCGTTGCCTCTCCCAGGCTTCTCCTCCCTGGGTTACCCTGGAAGATCACTGTGGGATTCAAACTCCTTGAATCTTAAAACAGAGAGGAAAATTCACCTTACCCCCTCCTTTTCTCTCCCCCCCCAGACTCTCCATGAGAGAGAAAGTAATCTTAACACAGAGAGAAATTAACCTTTCTTTCCCCCTTCCCTCCTTTCTCCCCACCAATTCCCTGGTGAATCCAGACCCAGTCCCCTGGGGTCTCATCAGAATGAAAAAACAATCAGGTTCTTAAACAAGAAAAGATTTTAATTAAAGAAAGAAAAACAGTAAAAATTATCTTTGTAAATTTAAGATGGAATATGTTACAGGGTCTTTCAGCTATAGACACTGGGAATAGCCTCCCAGCCTAAGTATACAAGTACAAATTAAAATCCTTTCAGCAAAATACAAATTTGAACTCCTTCCAGCCAAATACACATTTGCAAATAAAGAAAACAAACATAAGCCTAACTCTCCTTATCACCTAGTACTTACTGTTTTTAATCTATAAGAACCTGTATCAGGGAGATTGGAGAGAAACCTGGTTGCACATCTGGTCACTCTCAGAACCCAGAGAGAACAACAACCAAAAACTAACAGCACACACAAAAACTTCCCTCCCTCAAGATTTGAAAGTATCCTGTACCCTGATTGGTCCTCTGGTCAGGTGACAGCCAGGCTCACTGATCTTGTTAACCCTTTCCAGGCAAAAGAGATATGAAGTACTTCTGTTCTACTAACTCTTACTTATCTGTTTATGATGGAACCATCTAGCTTTTCCTCTTAGATTGATAGTATAACTGTTAGCTATTGTCATCTCCTGGTCGCTCACCAGAAAACAGTGCAATATGACTGCTAACCATCATCATCTCCTAGGTGCTTGGCAGAAGATGGGAATGATCTGGCTGAGTCACTTCCATGTTTGCCCAGGCATCCCTAACTGACCTCACCAAGGTTGATTAAAAGAGCACCTAAGAGTATGACAACAATAACTACCAATCATATGCACCTTCTGGTGCTAAAAGGCAATGAGTTGCTGCTGTGTAGCAATGCAGTCCCACATCTGCCAGAACCCAGGAGACGTACGGTGACAATGAGCTGAGCGGGCTCCATGCTTGCTGTGGTATGGTGTTTGCTCAGGTAACCCAGGAAAAAAAGTGTGAAATGATTGTCCACCGTTACTTTCATGGAGAGAGGGGGCGGCCTTATGACATGTACCCAGAATCACCCACAACACTGTTTTTGCCCCATCAGGCATTGATCTCTACCCAGAATCCGAATGGATGGCGGAGACTGCAGGAACTGTGGGATAGCTACCCACAGCTACCCAAATTGCAATGATCTGGAATTCGACGCTCGCCTCGGTACTGTGGAGGCAGTCCACTGACTTCATGCACTTACAGCACTTTGTGTTGGGACACACACAATCCACTGCATAAAAACAATTTCTAAAAAAACGACTTCTATAAATTTGACCTAATTTCATAGTGTAGATATACCCCAAGACACTTGATCACAGCCTTGGATAGGCTAAAAGACTACTTACACTTTGGCCTGGTTTACACTGGAGGGGCGGGGTCAATGTAAGATACACAACTTCAGCTACAGGAATAGTGTGGCTGAAGTTGATATATCTTATTTTGACTTACCTCCTGTCCTCACAGCACAGGATTGACAGCTGTGGCTTCCTCATCTACTCCACTTCCACTTCTTACCCTGGTAAAGTTCCAGAGTGAACAGGAGCATATTTGGGGATTGATTTATTACATCCAGACAAGACACAATAAATCAAAGCCCAATAGATCAATTATTACCCACCAACCCCATGGGTAGTTTGAATATACCAGGGATCAGCAACCTTTCAGAAGGCATGTGCCAAATCTTCATTTAATCACTCTAATTTCAGGCTCTGTGTGCAAATAATACATTTTAATATTTTTAGAAGATCTCTTTCTATAAGCCTTTAATATATAATTAAACTATTGTATGTAAAGTAAATAAGGTTTTTAAAATGTTTCAAGAAGCTTAATTTAAAAATAAATTAAAATGCAGAGCCAGGACCAGGGCAGCGTGAGTGCTACTGAAAATCAGCTCTTATGCTGTCTTTAGCACATGTGCTATAGAATACCTATTCCAGGAACATGCCTTTTGATCTAAACTCTAAAGAACTGAAAAGTAATGCTGCCACCCTTGGATGTTACACAACCCCTCTACACCCACCACCTTCTACCTTGCCCTGACGAGCTTCCACACACGCACTAAACACCATTCACATGACTTTGAGAACTAGGTCACTAAGTGAGGATCACTTCCCTGAAATGACTCCAATTGAGGAATTCAAAGCAAGAACCATTAACACATAATTCTGTTCAAAGCCAGAGAAGTCTTTCAGCCTCCTTCCTCTCGCTGGTTCCTCTCCTTCCTTCTGTTCAAAGACAGTTCCCTGTACACTCCTAGTTTGCACATATCCACCCACTGACCTGTGACTAACAATCTCGCCCTGCTACCTCTTCCAGCAAAACAGGCCAAAGAAAGTGTATGCAAGCGCCTTAGCACAGCCCCAGTGCTCTTTTCAGTTCGTCCCCACAGAACTTTCACTCCACAGGAGTCCAGTTCCTTGCTGTTGCTTGTCTAAGTGCTGCATGCATGGGCTAGACCGGATCCTGAGCTGACTCTGGACTTTCACGTTCAACCTAGCCTTGTGTCTCTGTGGTGCAATGAGTTAGTGCATTTGGTTGTTAACTGAAAGGATGGTGGTTCAAGCCCACCCAGGGACGTTAATAAGCCCGTGTTGCTTGCCTGTGGGGAGCCTCAATAGTCTCATTTTGCTGCCTCTTGGCCTCAGTGCTTTCAGCTGGTGGGCCAAAGAGCGGGCTGTTTGCCATTCAGAAACCCATCTCCCAGCAGCCGTGCCGGAGGCTCAGGCTTAATCCTCAAGGCCAAGCACAAAAACTTTCAGCTGGGAACATTTTGCTCCCTGCCTGCCTCTTCCCAAGTGGCAAGGGAGAAGAGGACGTGACACGCCGGCTCAAAGACGCCTCCCTCCCACTTCCCTGTACGCTGCGCAAAGCTCTTGGCCTGCCTCATGCCTTGTCAGGAAAGCACGGCCATGCTGCCCAAGCCTGAGTCACGTCCGCAGCCTGGCCCGCCCCGGCTGATGGCGCGCAGAGCCACGCGAGTCAATGGCAGGTTGAGTCGGGAGCCTCGGCTCTTTCCCCTGACAGCCACAATCACAGCACTGCCTGGCATTCTGAGAGCCTCCCTCGTGTTCTCCCGCAGCAGCTGCCTGCCGGTGTGGGTGGGAAGAGGGGACAAGGAAGTACTGCAGCCTCATTTCAGGACAGGAGGCCCTCGCCATGCCCACCTCTTGCCTTCAGCCCGAGATGCCAGGGATCTCCCTAGCAGGCCACGGCCTCAGCCACCTCTTGCCTCATGGCCTAGGCTCTTGGTGCTCTGCTGGTCACCACCTCTCTTGAAGGCCCAGAAGGAAAAGAAACAAGTGCATGTGTAGCAGAGGATGGTTTCAACCCATTGACCTCTGGGTTATGGACCCAGCACACTTCCACTGTACCACTCGGCTGACTCTTCACTCCACTGCTACCCAGCCACCACTATCCGGATTAGTGTTTTACGAGATCTCACGCCGGCAGGCAGATGCGCAGGCTGCTAGGCAGCTGCCCTGGTAAATAGGATTTTACAGCTTATATAGGGCAAAAGGGATCTGTTTGGGCTTTGGACCCCATTGGGAGCTGGGTAGCTGAGTGCTGGAGATGGGAGGCCTTCCTAAACTGTTCTCAGTTAAGCCTTCAGCTTGTGGGGGACGAGGTTCAGCCTTGGATCTGTGTCTGCAGCAGGCAAGCGCCTCTGGCTCAATCGGCCCCCCTGCTGTTTTAGCAGACTAAACCCCGGAGCAAACGCACATGCCTTGCAAAGGAACAGGAGCTGGGATCTCGAACAAATGTCAACATTTTATTAAGATGACGTTCAAAGAAAAAAGTGTACGATACAGCATTTAGGCATAGAAGTTTATGGTGATCAGGGAACAACGTACAGATTACGGAGAGGGTGCGACATTCAGTTTAAGATCGGGTGGCGTAAGGAATGCAGAATCTGCAATAGCCCTGACTACGGGTAAAAGGTTAACATACAGACACTGAGTTAGGAGGGTATGTTGTGCATGTGAGGGCTACGTTCAGGTGTGGAGTATAAAGAGCGGATACGACGATGAGAATGGATTGACCCGCATTTAGTGAGTTTTAACATTCAGTGTTTTTTAATCTTTGCCACAATCTAGTTTAAGCAGGGTCAGTATGAACTCTACCCTGATATCTGTTGGTGATCTGTTGTAAAGGCCTTTTGGGGCTGATGTCATTTGCATGGTTACACTCATCCCGGACTGCATGATTGGGGTGCTTATCCAAACCATCATTTCAGCTGCTGTGGGATCCGCAGTCTCTTTGTTATTGGGGCAGGAGTAATCCAGTGTATTTTCCTGTTTATTTTGGATCAAGGACAGAGTAACTGCACCTGGCATTTAAGGCCTGAGAGCATCACCCTTGCCTGAGTATTCACCATTAAGGGGTATGGGTTCCAAAAGCCAAAAGCTTGTGTGAGGTAAGAATGGATGTTTGGTTGGTTCTTGCTCACCTGTGTTTGTTAATGCTGATTTCCTTTCTGCTGTCCCTGGTGTGTAAAGATAGAGGCATTTTTGAATCTCTTAGACTTGTTGTTAGTGCTGAAGTTGTTCACCTGAAGTTTATGCCATTAGATCTCTTTCACGGTATATTTTGGTCCTGAGAGGTAAAAGGCCCTTCTGTGTGTGGTGTTATGGAGTGAGATAGCAAAGGTTAGTTGCAGAGGTGGTGCGTATGCCACAAAAGTTGCTACCCCCAGCTGCAGTTCCTGACTCCAATCTGCATAATTTCCTTGCAGTCTGAGTGGAAAAGAGCATTTTACCTGACTATGAAGGTGTTTACAATTTTCAGTATGTCAGTGAGATCAGAGCCCACTCGTTTAAGTATGTCTAAAATTTACGCTTAAGCATTAAGGATTTTAGGTCTGTGGCATAGAACCAGATTTGTCTTGGAATTATAAAGAGCTCTATTTTTAATCTAGAGAGAAATGAAGGCCATAAAAGCTGCATTTAGAGACATCAAAAGAAACCTACAGTGCTAAAGGCAAATATTCATTTTCAATCTCTTTTAATTCACTAGGCTTTGGAAACCATGTTCCTCGCCTAACGAGATTTATGTAGTTCGGGTGAGTCCCGAAATCATAAACTGCTAAGTAACATTCTACTGTCCTTGATTCATATCACCAGGATAACTACACTTTATTACTCCTGCCCTAATAACAAAGAGACTGGGGATCCCACAGCAGCCGAAATGACCATTTGAACAAGCACCCCCATCATGCAATGCGGGGTGGGTGTGACCATGCACATCAGCAACAAAAGGCCTTTACAACACATCGCCAACAGATGTCAGGGTAGAGTTCATTCTCACCCTGCTTACATTACCTCCCCCCAGCCAAGAATTGGTGCTCCTGATAAATATCACTCCCTATTATACCAACTCATTGGTGTTGAATGCTGAAGTTATGGCTAGCAAAAGTAGCCACCCATCTCTGCCCTGTAGCATCCAGCTTAGCCCTTGTTAACACATAAGTCAGTGGATTATTCTCTGTCCAGACCTGAAAAAGAGCACCAGACAAGCAGTCTCGAAATTTCTCAGTGATGGCCCATTTCAAGGCCAAGAACTGCAGGTGGTGGATGGGATAGCGAGTTTCACTATCAGACAGTCCTCAGCTGGCAAAGGCTACAGATTTACATTTGCCTTTCACTTCCTCATATGGGACTGCTCCCAGACCCTCCAAACTGGCATCAGCATGCAGGATAAACGGTTTGTTTGGGTCAGCAAGGACTAGGACTGGCACATGAATCAGGCAAATAATGATTTCCCGTAAAGCTCTGTCACATCTCTCATCCCACCATTTCCCACATGGAGAAGAGAGGAACCCCTCCCCTCTCCCAGGCCAGGAACGCCAGATCTGTGAGGGTGAGATGTTCATGGCTCAACTCAGGCCTGCCAGAGCTGCTGGGGAGAGAAGTTCCTTCCTCAGCCCAGGCCCACCAGAGTTGCTGTTGCAGTGGGGGAGAGGTGTCTCTGACCTGATTCTTAGATGCTCTGGTGAGAGGGGGCAGGGGGAAGTTTTTTTTTCCTCCTGCAGCTCAAATCCCTCACTCCTCCACCACTTTCTGCTTTAGCCTGATCCCTCTTTAGCACCTCAATTCTCTCTTTCCTGGCCTCATTCCAGAGCCCTCACAGCTCACTTCTCTGCCCTAACCCTGAGCCCTCTACTGCACCCTGAACCTCTCATTCCAACCCCACTCCAGAGCCTGCACCCCCAGAGCCAGTGCCCTCATCCCTCTGCATTTCTGTCCCATATAGCCTGATTTAGGGTGTACTAATATTAATTTGGATAATTTGATGAAAAATTAATTTATTAGCTTACATTTTATTTAATTTAATTGAGTTACAAAGTTACAGTTGTATTACTGCTGTTCAAAAGATACATATGGCATTATATGCAACAAAGTTTTGGTTAATATACTCACACAATTCCTCGATAACCTGGTGGTAAGAGACACAGGACCAGCCTTGGAGTTTAGGTTTCTCAATTCTTGAATGAAAGATGCAGTGCTTAGAAAAAGCTAATGTTACTTAGGATTTACTTGAGTGTGTTAAACTTAAAATCAAAATCTAATAAACAAAGAATAAAAACTTAGGGAAACCAAGCTTAGCCTAGTTCCCTTGAAACTTAAAGGATAAGAAGACCAAGTACAGCCTGCTGATAATATAGAGAGAGAGAGAGTGGAGGAAGTAAGTCAGAATGATAAAGCAAAGTGCTCCAGTGAGGTGAGTTACCTCTTTAATAGGGCACAAAGGCCGGAAATCCTTCCTCCTATACCCAAATTTCATTCCTCACCCACAAAACATTAGGGCACGCTTACTTCATAGGCTAGTATGTTTGTGCGTGTTGATGACATGTACATATGCACATAAGTTCCCCTGTGTTGTACCTGTTAAGTCTGTGAGTACAACGCTGAAAAAAACCTCTATGCCATTGTCCATTGTCAACTGGTCTAGGTAAAGGTGTTAGACAGGCGTGGGTACTTATTTATTTAAGTAACAAGATAAAGGTCAATTTTCCTTTCTGAGTAAAAGGTCACAATATAGATATGCTCACTTTGCCTTAGCTTAACATACAGGATATGGCCTGTAGGTCCTCGTAAGTTATGTGCCCCAGCCCCCTAATCATTTGTATTGCCCTCTGCTGGACTCTCCCCAATTTGTCCACATCCCTTCTCATGTGGGTCCAACCCCAAAAGTACCCACATTTCACCCGAATGGCCCCAAAATGCCTGCTTTTAATATGTAAATAGGGTGCTGCCATGGTCAAGTCACTCCCAAGCTCTCCAGTGGAGCCTGCTAGCAGAGAACAAGGTGAAAATTAGCCAGGACATGGCTCAGTCAATTCCCTGTGCTCCCAGCAGGTGATATCGGAAAGCTCCAAGATTGCTTACTTCCCTTTCTGTCATCAGCTTCAGGCCCAAGGGTTACAAATGCACAAACCAGTTGGGATTCTCCCCTGGGCTCAGGGCGTGGGGCTGCTCTGAGGGGATGGATATGCACACTTGGGATATTAGTGCAAAGATACAATTTCAATTTCTCTTAGAGAAATTTGAGGGCAATTTATATTTGGTAAAAATCTTATTTAGAAAAAGGAAAGCTGCATTGGCAGCCTGGATACTGGGGTGCAAAACACTTTCCTCCTGGAAGAAACAAAAAGTTATAATTAGAAATTTACATAGTTTGTTCCAATGTTGGCACAGGTTTAATTTTGCTTATGTGTAGATTTGTTTCAGGCTGTGACCCTTTTGGTTTATTGGGTTGTTTTGGTTTTTTTAGTTGGAATGGAGCTTTTAAGTGACATTTGCTGGATTTGAAAGGCTGACCTGCAACACCAGTTTTGACATAGTTCTGCATATTTTATACAGATTTAGACAGTATTCAAGGATTCAATTCCTTTATAGGAGGTTTTAGTGGTCAGGCTTATTTATTTTATGTTATTTTATCATCCTGCTGTAGCACAAATTTTTGATAAAATGTTGAAATTATTAATTTATGGCATGTGATAGTTTTTATTTTTAAAAACAAAGCTTTTCTTAATGTTTGGGTTTTAAATTAAACATTGTTTTGGGTTTCAATTTTACATTTAGGTTTTGGTTATTGATGGGATCTTTAAGAACTTTGGATTTAATACTAAAATTTGGACAGATTTAGATTATTTAGAGTAAACCCTGTTTACTATTTTATTTTAATAAAGGTTGTATTGCTGTAAACCCTGACCGGGGGGAGAGGAGATGAGCCTGGCCTTTAACTGAGAAGGAGCAGAGGCATGGGAGGGGCCATGAAAGGGGGCACAGCCCCCCAATTTTTTTTGTCTAGTCCACCTCAGTCTCCTACCAAATGAGAAGAGACTGATGCCACCCCTGCTGGTCACTGGGTGTCACTGCTGCTCCATGGGAAACATGCTCTGTGCATTACCCAGATTGGTGGGAAACACACTCTGTGCATTACCGTGGCTGGTCCGTGGGTGTCACTGCTCCTAGAAGGCAGACACACGCTGTGCATTACGCCACCTGGCCACTGGGTGTCGCTGCTGTATCAAGGGAAACACCTTCTGTGCATTACCCTGAATGACCACTGGGTGTCACTACTACTGCAAGGGAAACATGCTCTGTGTGTTACCCTGGTTGGCCACTGGGTGTCACTGCTGCTCCAAGGGAAACCCCTTCTGTGCATTACTCTGACTGCCCACGGGGTGTCACTGCTGCTCCAAGGGAGACATACGAACGACCAGACCGGTTCGGACGCAAAGTCCATCTAGCCCAGTATCCTCCTGTCTTCTGACAGTGGCCAGTGCCAGGTGCCCCAGAGGGAATGAACAGAGCAGGGAATCATCAAGTGATCCATCCCCTGCCACCCATTCCCAGCTTCTGGCAAACAGAGGCTGGGGACACCCTGGCTAATAGCCCTTGAAGGACCTATCCTCTGTTAATTTACCTAGTTATTTTTTTGAACCCTGTTATAGTCTTGGCCTTCACAACATCCTCTGGCAAGGAGTTCCACAGTTTGATTATGCAACTGCCCTGAGTTTCCCCCCACCCCAGGCTGTATATGGAAAAGAGGATCAGGATGAGGAGAGCCATGATGTGTCTGTCAGTGGCTGGTGCCTCAGTTTCCTCTAGGCAGCAGTGCTGCAGGCTCCTTTGGTCAGTTCCCATGCAACTGTGTCTGGGGAAGGGGGAGTAGAGGCTCATGCTCCCAGCCCCATGACCCTCCAGCAGCAGCTGGGGAATCCAGGCCAAATTTAACCATGGTAGCTGGGCTGGGATTAGCCTGGGCTGGGGTAGGGCTGGGGAGGAATTGCTGGGGAGACAGATGCACCTGCTGTGAGAGGAGATCCTCCAATTTCCTTCCAACCCCCCTCACTCCTTGCAGCACAGTGCGCCCTAGCACTTCTTTCTCTGTCTTGAGGGGTGTCTGCTGCCTGCTTCTCCCTCAGCATCATCTCTCCCCCGGGGCACTGGTTTTGCCCGTCCTGTGCAAACAAGCAGGCCCTGGTGTGCCCCGTGGCACTTACCTGAAAATGGGGGGGCAGCTCTTGGATGGAATATGGGGGTGGGCAAGGCTGGGGACCAGGACTCCTGGGTTCTCCCCGCAACTCTGGAAGGGGAGGGGAGTTAGAGAGTAGAGTGAGGGATAGGCAGGCCTGGGATCCAGGTCTTCTGCTTTTTCTGGTTTTCTCCACCTCCTGCAGCTGCCTTGGTCCTTTCAGTGCATTACCTGTTCCAAATTCATTTGCTGACTTGTGTTACCCACCCCAGAGCTGGCTGCATCTCAGTGTTGGGTGAGGCACCCTTGGCTGCATCACCTCCTAACCGCATCTCTCTCTCCCTGCAGGTGACCCTGAAGCACTCAGGAAACATCTGCAACATCGTGAGGCACTTAGAGCACTGGGCAGGCAGGGGCCAGGCGACCAGCCCCCCACCCCCCCGAGAATGGGACCCAGACCCCCCTACTTTTTACAGGGATTAAAGAGGAGCAAAGGGGGGCAAATCAGAGATGGGGGTCCAGGGTCTGAGCAGGGGGTGGAAATTGACTGGTTGGGGGGTCAAGCAGCTGGAGGCAGAGTTAGGAGAGGGGCTGAAGGGCAAAGTCAGGGAGGGAGGAAGGAGCCAGAGTTAAGCCCAGGGGGAGGCGCTGCCAGAGGATTAAACCCCGGCACAGGCAGGGGCAGAGGGGTAACAGTTACCCCGGGGGGCTGAGACTCCAGTGTTTGCAAAAACAGGGTGGTGGGAGCAGAGGGCTTTTCTATTTCCCCTCCCACAGGCAGCACCTCTCAGCATGGGCTTCCCAGGGCTGGGTTCTTAAAGGCACAGGCATCCCACTGCCTAGACACTGCAGCGCCTCTCTGATGTAACCTACTGAGGCGCTGCAGTAAGAGACTAAATTCAGTGACACTAGGCATTCCCTATATGCCCCCCAGCCAGGGAGCTGTGCCCTGGCAATCCTTTCTTCAAATGCCATGTGGGCCAGAGGAGAAGTGTGGTAGGAAGCACAAGAGCCAAACCTGTGGGCATCAGACGAAGCAGCAAGAATCCCAACCACCAGGGTAGCAAGTTCTAGAGCCCTAACCCCTTGTGGCCATCCCACCCAAAGACCTAGGAGGTGTGAGTCACCCAGCAGAAGGGGAAAGACTGGCTCTTGCACAAGTGGAGACAGGGAAATTGAGCACTTTGAGCTCCAGGGCTTTATCACAAGCCAACACAAGGTCCCACTGAGATTTGAACTCAGATTCAGATTCCTGAGTGCTGCTTATTACATCTTGGGACCAGCTCATGCTGCCTTCTCTGCACATCAGTGACCCTCATGGGGCTGGCTTGTGGAAGGGGGCTCTTGGCCCTTTACTAAAACTTAGTGTGTGTGTGTGTGTGCGCGTGCTGGTGGGTGGGGGGTTGGTTGGCTGGTTCCCAGCACCAATAGAAGGGGGAAGGGCCAATGGGAAATCAGGACCCTGAGACTGACAGTCTGCAGGGACAATGGGGAGAGGCCAAAGCTCCAAGTTAGCTGCACTGACAGGCCAGGCAGTGTAATGAGGGAGTCACCAGGCTAGGGGGTCCCATCCTCCATGTGAGCTGGAACTGCCTGGGCCAGAGTGGGGCAGGGCTAAGGTGAGAGCAGGAGCCAGAGAAGAGCCGGGGAGCAGAGCTGTGCAGGTGTAGTCCCAGAAACTGCTCCCTGTAGGATTTTGCAACCTGTAGTAGTTACTGATACCTGAGGTTGTTCTTATTTGCTGACTTGTCCTAATTGGCTAAAACTTGACAGTAGTTTCTCTAGCAAAGGCCAGTCCCTGGACCTTGGTCCAGACATCCTCATTCACATCAGGCTAAGGTGACCAGATATCAAAGATAAAATATTGGGACGTCGGGGGTGGAGCAAAAAAAAAAGTAGAAAGGCCCCCCGCCACCAAGCGGTAGTGGCATAGCCCCATCTGCACCTAACTCTCAGCTCCGACCGCTGATACACCCCCGCTCCCGCATCCCCTCGCTCCTGGGCCCAGCTTGGGCTTCGAGCTGTGCAGCCGAGCCGCGCTCCGGTCCCCTCCTGAAGTTCCTGGGCAAGGGGCGAACCAGGCAGCCGGGCCCAGCCCCTCCTGGCAGGAGCGTGTCCGCCCCATGTGTGTCTCTGCCCCCCGCCCACATGGGTCCTGCCTGCTCCGTACTGCTCCCAGCCCCACTGCCCTGCCCCTCAGGCTCCAGGGCTGGAGCAGCCTCCGAGCTGTGCTCCCAGCCATGGCCATGGCCCGTGTGCAAACCTGGGAGGGAGGAGGAATGGCGCGTGCTTGGGGAAGAGGCAGAGCCAGGGCGAGGATTTGGGGAGGGATCCAATGGGGGCAGTGAGGGGGCGGAGTCAGGGGGGTGAGTGTCCCTCCGGACTCTGCCTGTGTACCAGAGAAGAGGGCAAAATTGTTTGTTTGTCCGTGTCCCAACCAAACATTGGTCGGGACACGGGACAAACCAGCAAATAACTGGACAGTCCCGATAAAATTGGGATGTCTGGTCACCCTACATCAGGCTTCAGGTTGAGAATCATTTCCCATTCCCACTCTGTGGGAGGAGAGACTTTTAAACCCATCTCCAGTATGTTCAGGAGTTCGCTGAATGGGGATGGTTGAAATGAATTTAAACACTCAGCATTTTCCTGTGCAAATGTATAAAGACCTAGAAGAGCTGTCCAGCAGCTAAAATCAGTTCCAGTCCTTGGTGTCTCTATATCTGAGGCATGCGTGACACCTCTGTGGTGATGACAGGTCAAAAAATGCTGGATTTAATGAAAGATGAGACCATAGGAGGGGAAAGTGAATGGCAGCACCACACAGGGTCATAATACTGAGACACGAGGCTTCACTGTAAGTACTCCTGTGTTTTCCATCATTTATATCCTAAGGAACACACCCTCCCCTCCCCCTACACACTGTCACACACAACCTTCTCCCCTTGAGCCCAATCCAACCCTCCCCCTCTCCCACACACACTCCATGGGACACAGCCCCTCAGTGACTCACCCAGATGGGGGCTTGTCTCTGCATCTCCCCAACAGGGGAGCAGAGAGCCGAAAGGGCCACAGGAGACCAATGGAGCTAGGCAGGAACAGAAAAGACGTCCTCTCCCTTCTCTTGAGTCCCGTTAATCTCACCCATGGGACATTCCTGCCCCGGGTGGGCTCAAAGCACCAACCTTCCCCTCAGCAACGGAAGGTGGGAACCAGCTCTATCACACAGAAGGAGACTCCCCACCTCTGCTGCTGCCATTCAACAGCCATTAATATGGATTTGTTTTAGTTAATGCAACCCCCTCAACCCCTAATCCATCCATGAATCAAGGAGGCAAGACCCTCAGCTGGGGACCAGAGTGGCAATGGGTTAGTGTACAGGACTTATAGTAGCACTGCTAAGTGGAGCGATGCTGAGGTTGTAAATTCAAACTTCACCTAAAGCACTAGCTTTCTTTAAGCAAATGGGTTCTGCCAATCAGTCTGCCCTGCAGAAAATACAATTCCAGCTCAGAAGACACTGAGGTCTCCATGCTTTACAGAGAGCAGGGAAGATTCCACAGATCTACCAGGCTCTGCTCTCCACCAGCCACCTGTGTCAGGGAGGGGTCAGGCAGAGCCCAGAGCGCTGCCCCTGACTCCCCCTCAGTCTTTGCTCCCCAAACCAGCTGTGTGTTCACCCTCTTCGCTGTGAGACTCAAACCCTGCCTGGCTTTCTGTATGTTGATGTGGTTTTCGTCTGTCGTGTTGATGTGCATGTGAGTCCTGTGTGATTTTGGTGGATGCCTGGCATAGTTTTGGGTCCATGTGTGTATGATTTTTGCATACAGATTGTTTTTTTGCTTAGTATTCTTTTGGTATGTGGGTTTTGTGCTTTCTTGTTGTCGGCTTTTGCTGTGTTTTTTGGTGTGGATTTGTTCTTTCTATATTTTGTGTGGTTTTCCCTTTTGTGTATATGCCTCTGTGTGCTGTGTGGGTTTGTGTGGGTTTGGTTTTTGTTTATGTCTGTGTGGGCCTGTGCAGTCTGTGATTTTCTCTTTCTCTCTGTGTGTTTGTCTCTCTGTTTGTATCTTCATGTGTAAATTCACTGGAATTTTTCAAAATCTTCACAGCTTTGCCAATTTTCACTGGGAATTTTTCTCCATTAACAAATTCTAACGTGTTCCCTACCAGTTTGTGACCATTGCCCCAGGGGCACATCAGTCTCAGGGGCCTGATTTCCCATTGACCCTTCCCCCTTTTATTGGGACTGGGAACTAGCCAACCAAAAACTCCACTAAATTTTAGTAAAGGGCCAACAGTCCCTTCCACGAGCCATCCCCATGAGGGTCACCGATGGCCAGAGAAGGCAGCACAAGCTGGTCCCATGGTGTAATGGGCAGTACTCTGAATCCTGCAGTCTGAGTTCAAATGTCAGTGGGACCTTGTGTTGGTTTGTGGTAAAGCCCTGGAGCTCAAAGTGCTCAATTTTCCTGTCTCCAGTTGTTTAAGAGTGAGTCTTTTCCCTCTGTAGTTCTGCGGTTTGACCTGGTGGTTGGGATTCTTGCTGCTTCACCTGATGGCCACAAGTTTGGCCCTTGTACTTCCTGCCACATCTTTCCTCTGACCCACATGGCACTTGACGAAAGGAGTGCCAGGGCCGGGATTAATAGTCAGGGCTTGGCAGGAGGGAGATGGAGCCCAGCCTGAAGCCCCACACACGCTCCTTCCTCTGGACACCTAGAGCAAAGGCGGCTGGTGCTGACAACTCAAAGGGAAGGTTTATAAGCCACAGAGCAACTGAAGGCAGGGCAAGAGGAGGGGAGAACCATGCCTATGCATGGCCAGCAGACAGCCACAAAGACCCCCGGCCAGGCTGCTTCCTGCCATGCCAAACACCCACTGAAAGCGACCCACAGACCAGCATGCAGGGCAGCTGCTGATGCTCTGTGGCCAACATCAGAAGAAGATAGGAAAGCAGGGCCAGCCCCCTGGTGTGGCCTCTGTCTGTTCCCACTCACAGTGCTCACTTTTGCCATGGGGCAGGAGATTTTACCCCAAGAGGCTTTTCCCCAGCTGGCGAGAAGCAGAGAAACACGCAGGCTCCCAAGGCGCTATGTAGCAACCCCCTCAAGCACAGGGACAGGTGCGCTCTTGGAAGAGGGAAACTGCTCTACACACTAGCCCGGGCAGCTGCCCATTTTCTTTGGCAAGTCAGGAAGGGCAAAGGCTAGACTGGAAGCACCTGGGGCTCATGCCCCAGTCCTTGTGACACTCACCCCTGAATTCCTTCCCAGGGCTCTAGCTGAAGCCAGAGCACTGGCCTGAGTGGCCAAGAAGAGGTTCCAGCCCTGAAGAGAGCAGGACTTTCAGCACAAAGGTAAAACTGCAGCAACACAACCATGAAGAGACTTAAACCCTCAATCTCCTGATTTGAAGTCAGACATCTTATCCATTAGGCCAGGGAAGAAAAGCCCCTCCAAGCACTTCTTTAGAAAAGGCAGATACTGTGTTTCTCAGGTCTTCTACTGAGTGGGGCCGAGACTCTCTGGGCACAAGAAGTAGAGTTCCCAGTGACACGTGAGAATTAATTCTATGGAGCCAGGTGCAGGACTTTAGCAGGGAGGCTCAGGCATGGGGGATTGGGGTGCAGTGGACGGGCTGGCTGTCTAGGTGAGGAGATTTATTGACCTTCAGGTGCAGGAGAGAGGAAGAGGAGGAGGAATTGGCAGTGGCCATGAAGAAAAAAAAGGGGTGGAGGATCTTAGCAATCCTGGCTAGCTCAGTCAGTAGAGCATAAGGCTCTTAATGGGAGGGGCCAGGGTTTGAGCTGCTTTCCAGGGACTCAGCCTTTAAGTTGCCTTGTGTGCCAGGAGCCAAATGATTCCTGGTGGTGCCCAGAGCCATGTGTGGGACAGAGAGGCTGAGACTTGTGGCACTTGCTCTGCAGCAGGGATCCTGGCAGCTCAGACTCAGGGAAGGCTTCTGCACTCAGAGGTGCTGACTTTCAGAGTTCCTGGACAGTGCTCAATGCCTGCTCCACCTCAGGCCCTGTCCCCAAACCATCAAATCTCTTCCCACCCGACCCTGCCCTACTTCTTTCTCTCCTCACTCCTCCAGCACACCCCATCAATGGCCAGTGGGAGGAGCTGAAGGAGAAGAGGAGGAGCCTATCAGCCAGGGCTGCTAGCAGGTGGGAGGTGCAGGGGCAGAGATGGCTGCTGGGCACCTTTTTTTTTTCTCTCTGTTGGTTCTGCAGCCCCCATGGAGTCGCTGACTTTGCTCCTTTTGCACGCTAGAGAGAGAAGCAGAACCAGGGCTATGGCTGATCTATGGGGCACTAGGTGAGTGCCAGAGGCTTCAGGTGCTGAGAAGTGGTGTCCCAGGAATCTCTATGAAAGGAGCAGAACAGGATTTACTTGGGGTGGGGAGAGAATTGAGAGTGTCTCAGGGGGTTGTAGAGAGGTATTGCCTGGGTTAGAGAGTAGCTAAAACACAGGCCTTGCTGTGAGCAGGATTTGAACCTGCACAGAAAAACCCTATTGGATTTCAACTCCAACACCTTAACCACTCAGCCATCACAGCTGTGAGTACAAAACTGCCCCACTGCCAGAGAAACTGGTAAAGAATCACAATGCCCAGGCATGAAGCCATCTGAACTACAGAATTCCCACCGCAAACCTGGCTCCCAAAGCACAGGGGGGATTTGGGGTTTGTTCTCTTTGCTTAGCCATGTGCAGTCGCACAGAGAGCGCATTTAAAAGTCTCCCCTCCCACAGAGCGGGAATAGGAAATGATTCTCAACTTGAAGCTTGATGTGAATGAGGATGTCTGGACCACAGGGCCAGGGACTGATCTTTGCTAGAGAAACCAGTGACACACAGAACCAGGCTAAGGAAAATGTTTCCTGGAGTCAGTAACTGGAATAGCAGCAGTATTGTGCAGAGAAATGTCTCACAAGAGGAGTCAGCGCATTGGTGGTTCAGTAGCAGAAGTCACAGATACAGCGGGGGAGGTCTGTGGATCGGGAGTGAGGGGCACTGGCAGAGCAGTGAGAGGGGAGCCCAGGGCTGGGATAACAGGGGCTGTGGGTCAGGACAGGCAGTTCTGCGTGGAGTGTTCAGAGGTGCCCTGTATCTTCCCTTTCTCTGCACCGTCCCTGCTCCCAGAATGCACCAGGCCCTGGACTGAACTCTTCCCCTGCAGGTCGAGCTGGTTTCGTTTGCTGTGATCCTGTTGGATGGGCAGGGGGGGAAGTGACAGTCCCAGCCCAGAGCCAACGCCCCCCTGTCACCCAGCACCCTTGGCCCCGGATCCACCCAGCCTAGTAGAGAACTCAGCAGGGCAGGTCAGCCAGGAGCTGTGCCCTGCCAGGCTCTCAGGGGCATCTACCCTGCAGCTGGGGGATGTCCCCAGCATGGTCCATGGGAGCTCACGCACTAATGGGGTAGCGGCAGCAGCTGCGTGGTGGGTTGGGCTGGTGACCCGGGTCCATCTCCTGGGGTCGGCTGGGTTCATGCTCAGACGACTGGCCCCAGGTCACCAGCCGAGCCCCCCAGCCACGCTGCTGCTGTTAGCGCACTAGCCTGGGGTGGAAGCTGCTGGCTGGCTGGACCCTGAGGGTGAGTCAGGCACTAGGGGAAACCCTCCAGCCTGGAGATTCGTTGCCGAGATTCCTGGGAGCTGCCCATCCCCATGGCTTGTGTGGCTGTCCCCCGGGGCCCAGCAATGGCTCTGGAGGATGGCTCGCGTCACCTGGGGGGAGGTGATCCAGGCAGTGGGCAGCCGGGGGGTCTGACTTACTGATAAAATTGGTCTCTTCACTCCATGGTGCTCGGCAGCCTGGGTCCGTACCGACACCTCCCAGGAACAGGTCGGGGTTGGGTGGGGTTAGAATTTCCCTCCAAAGCGATTTTAGGATCTGATCCTGCAAGTCCCCCATGTACGCACTGCAGGATGGGTCCAGGCACCTCACTCGATCCAGTGCTGGCATGTACAAGAGAGAATTGGAAGCAGCAAATAGAGGGGTCATATAAAGAGACTAGAAATACAAGAAGTTACTTTTGAAAGGAGAAAAGAAAAAGACGACATTCCCGAGCTGTTTAATAGGGCAAACTGCCCCTTGCAGGCTGCGAAGGGAAATCTCAGGGGTTGTGTTCACCTGTTCCCAGGGCTGTGTCCTCAAGACAGATTTGTGGGAGAAAGAAAATCACCACCAAGAGAGGAGTTGGGCTCAGGGTGGATTTTTGTGCTTTGGCAGGGAATTTAGGACCTGGGACTGGAGCCTTAAAGAGAGAGCGGGTGAAGGCTCCCCTCTGCTTTCAGGCTGAAGGAATCCTGGGTTTGGTCAGTCCATCCGGGGCGTCACATCGCTCCCAGGCAAAGAGAGGAGGAGAACTCCTCTCACAATGACACATGCGGATCCTGGAGAAGAAAGAGACAAGAGACCAGCAGCAGGTGAAGGTGACTGACAAGGGGAATCCCTTGTGCATGTTACAGAACACTTGGGCAGCTGTGGCCATTCAAACACACTGAGATTTACTAACGAGCAAGGCCAGACTGCTGTGACTCGGAGAAGGGTTTAGGTGTCATAATGGACAAACAACTCAGCATGAAATCCCCGTGCGATGCTGTGGTCGTCCTTGGATGTACAGACAGGAGAACAGTGACTAGATATAGGGCACTAGTGTTATCTCTGTACAACATTGGTCAGACCAACACTGGACTTTTGCACACGGTCGTCCTGGCCACATTTTAAGTTGAAGAATGAAAAATTGGACAGGGGGGCAGAAAAGAGGAAAAAAAGCGCTGAAAAGTTGCCTTCCAGTGCGAGACAAGAGCTCAATCTGCTCAGTTTATCACAGAGAAGACCAAGAGATCACTTGATGACAATGCGTAAATCCCCTCCCAAAGAGAAAATCCTGGGTACTGAAGGGCTCTTTAACCTAGCAGCCAAGGCAGAACAAGAACCAGTGGCTGGAAGTTAATGGCAGAGAAACTAAAATGAGAAATAAGGGACACATTTGCAATCGGGTGATTAAACACTGGAACAAAGTACCCAGGGCAATGATAGATTCTCCATCCCACATAGGAGTGGCAGGAGGGGACGGGGGGAGGGGCTGAAGAAAGTGCTCTCAGGTGAGATAGAAAACCATTTCTCTCTGGTGCTTGGCTGGTGGCCTTTTTCTCATGCTCAGGGTCTCCCTGATCTCCATTGCTGAGGTCAGGAAGGAATTTCCCCCAGCTCACACTGGCAGGGATGTTGGAGTTTTTGTCATCCTCTGCGGCATGGGGCACAACTCACTTGCCAGGATCAGCTGGGTACATCTCACCAAATCAATTCCAGTGCAGGGGCCTCCAGTATTGGTACCCCTCTGCCTCTCCTATGCTCTGCCTGTGGCACACAACGGGATATTCTCCTAAGGGCTGGAATATTTTGATTTAATCCCAGTGGTTGGGCTCAGTGCAGGGGTGACTTTGTGATCTGTCACGTGCATGGGGGTTAGACAGGATTATTTAGTTGTCTTGACTGGCCTTAAAATCTAGACAAGGATGTTCTGGCTACAATGTTGCAGTGTCTGACCCGTGGTCTCTCCAGCTCCCAGGGGCCTCGTTCCAATCGAATCCCAGGCCAGGATTCAGAGACTGGCAGCTGCAGCGCAAGGCAATGGGGGCTGGTGGGAGTCACTTTGGGGCTGTCACTAGCCACAGAAAACAGAACCTCTCCCCACATCCCGACTGCTGCCCGTCAGGACATCTGGTCGTAGAGGAGCCGGGCCAGTGACCCCCGTGGAAGGAATCAGGGGGATGGAAACCCCCAGAATGGGGAGTTGTGTGTTTCAGCCATGTTGGTATCACTCAAACACATGCACTGTACCCACACGCAGAGCCAGTTCATGCTGTAAAACCCCCAGACCCATGAGAGACGTGTTAATCTCAGCACAAGTTCTGCTTTAACCCATTAGAAATAACCCTGTAATTATTGTGGCGTCTCAGTGCCAGAGGACGCCAAACCCCTGAGCTGTCAGTAGAGGGCCAGGTGTAGCGTCACTGGACACTGTCAGTGCTTCAGCAGCGAAGCCTTGTAAGTGTTGGCCCTGGTGGCTCAGACACATGGCTAGGGAAAGGGGAAGGTTACACACACCCCCAGCCGGAGCCCTCACTCCTTCCTGCACTCCAACCCCCTGCCCAGGCTGGAGCCCCTTCCTGTACCCTGAACCCCTCATTTCTGCCCTTCACACCCCTTTACAGCCCTCACCCAGTCCCACACCCCACCCCCGTTGCAGCCCAGAGCCCCTTCCCATACCCTGAACCCCTCATTCCTGCTCTTCACCCCCCTTTACAGCCCTCATCCCCTCCTGCATCCCAACTTCCTGCCCAGCCCGGAGCCCCTTTCCAGTACGCTGAACCCCTCACTCCTGGCTTTCACCCTCCGTTAGAGCCCTCACCCCCCCCTGCACCCCAACCCCCTGCCCAGCCCAGAGCTCCTTCCCATATCCTGAACCCCTCATTTCTGGCCATCACCCTCCATTAGAACCCTCACCCCCTACCGCACCACAACCCCCTGCCCAGCCCGGAGCCCCTTCCCATACCCTGAACCCCTCACTTATGGCCCTCACCCCACATTAGAACCCTCTCTCCCTCCCGCATCCCTACCTCCCGTCCCAGCCCAGAGCCCTTTCCCATACCCTGAACTCCTCATTTCTGGACTTCACCCCCAATTAGAACCCCCACCCCCTACCGCACCCCAACCCCCTGCCCAGCCCGAAGCCCCTTCCCATACCCTGAACCCCTCATTTCTGGCCGTCACCCCCCATTAGGACCCTCACCCCCTCCCGCACCCCAACCCCCTGCCCAGCCCAGAGACAGTGAGTGAGGGTGGGGAAGAGCGAGCCACTGAGGGAGGGGGAATGTAGTGAATCAGGGGTGGGGCCTCGGGCAGAGGCGGGGCCTTGGGGAAGGGGCGGGGTTAGGCTGTTTGGTTTTGTGCGGAAAGTTGGTAACCCTACTTCAGGCCTAAAGCCTGGGGTGACCTCTCCACTCCAATCTCTAGCCAAGCAAATTGGAGCCTGCAGGTTTCCAGGCCAGGTTCACTTCGTGTCTCTCATTGGAGCTGCTCTGTACTGGCTCCCTGCCCAGCTGCTGCTGCTCCCCCATAACCCCAGCCAGACCTGCAGCCAGCTGTAAGCTCTGGGAGTCACAGCCTGTTCCACATGTGGCTCTGCATCCATTCCTGGGGATTTCTCTCCGCATCCAGCTCTCTGCAGCTCCTCGCCTGCCACGCGGCCACCACTTCCCACAACAGCCCGGCCCTTTCCTGCTTCAGGACCGTTCTCCTGACCTGGCCAGAGGAAAGAGAAGTGCAGCGGGGAAGGAAATGGTGGGGATTGTAGTCCCATTCTTAGCAGATTTATCACAGTCCCAAACATAGGCTGAAAGACGCTGCAAACAGACAAAGTTCCTCTCTGCCCTATCAGATTATGAGTCCCAAGGTTTCTGGGGTCACATTGATTGCCCCCTCTTGCTTATAGAAACAGTCTTAAAGTCTGCAGCTGCCTTTTCAGCTCCTTTCTGTACCTTTAACTGCAAACTTTATATTATATCCTTTTGGTAACACCCTGATTTCCTGTATTTTTTTACCGATTCAACTCCAAAAAATCCATGAAATGTTACCAAGAAATAGAAAATTGAGAAAGTCAGTGTGTTTGTGAAAATGTTCATATTTTTTAAAGCCATCTCTTGGGTCAGTGAACCCTGATCCATGGACATTCGAGCCACACTGAAGACTGGGCATCTGAAGGGAACGTGAGACAAAGTTTCCCTCTTCCCCAGCAGCAGGCTCAGCAAAGCCAGCGTCACATGAGCTGGCAGGGACCATGTCCAGGACAGGTCTGTACATTTCCAAAACCTTGGAGACCATGGCCTGAGGCTCAGTAGGACTGACACTCTGTAGACCCGAGTTTAGGAAAAGAAAAGGGATGGACAGTGAAATGAAATGAAAAAAAATCCTCAACGTTTTAGCTTTGGGTTTAGATTTCCATTGAAAATCACAAAGGTTTCTTGAGAAATTAAAAAAATCCTTCAGCCCAGGCAGCCCGAGGTGCCGGGTTCCCTGGCAGGCCGACACCTCAGCCACCTCTTGCCTCATGGCCTAGGCTCTCAATGCTCTGCTGGTTGCCTCCTCCCTTGAAGGCCCCGAGCAAAAAGAAACAAGCACATGCCTAGCAGAAGATGGTTTTGATTCATCGACTTTTGGGTTATGGACCCAGCACGCTTCTGCTGTGTCACTCTGCTGGCTCTTTACCTACAGCCTCCAGCACCCACACTTGCCTTGCGAGCTCTAGCGCTGGCAGGCAGATGCACGGGCTGCTAGGCAGCAGCCTTGGTAACAGCAGACATATGTCTCTGTGGAACAATGGGTCAGTGTGTTTTGCTGTTAATTGAAAGGATGGTGGTTTGAGCCCACCCAGGGATGGCGGTAATCCCTTGCTCCTCAAGACCTGCTGGGCTCCCTCAAAGGCCACCTTAAACCCATCTCTCTTGGCCTCAGTGGTTTCAGCTCAGGCCTGAAGACTGTGCTGGGTGCTACTCAGAAATCCATCTCCCAACACCCATGTCAGAGGCTCAGGCTTAATCCTCAAGGCTGAACGCAAAACCTTCAGCCAGGCGTGTTTTGCTCCATTCCTGCCTCTGCCCAAGTGGCAATGGAGAAATATAGGAGTAACACCAGCTAGAAGAGGCCTCCTTCTCACTTGTCTGTAGGCTGTGACATTATTAATATCAACTGGGACCATATAGATCATTGCTGCCAACACTGTTATATATTTGCAGCAAATATTGTGCAAAAGTTGTCGTGTGAGGTGTCTGTGACAAGGTTATGATTTGCTGGTTATAATTATACTAGCTGTATGTGTGTACTATTTTTGTATCTGAAGTTATGAATATGGGCTATGTACTTGTATCTCAAATGTATTTGATTTCAAGTAGCCTCAGTGATGCATTTGGTCAGCTTCTTGAGAAAGGACTATTCTCAGTAAGTGCCCAATCAAGAAACGCTTCACTGACAATGGACTTTGGAAAATGCCAATCCACATCTGAGCTTTCCTGGGAACATTCAAACTAACATGTAAACAATGGCAACGGCCTGCAAATTGAATCATGCATGGACATGTGACCTGCCCATGTGACTCCAGACTCCATCTTGCTGCTGTGATTTTCCTAGGTCAGCCCTAGGACCAATCCTATTCAACTTATTCATAAATGATCTGGAGAAAGGGGTAAACAGTGAGGTGGCAAAGTTTGCAGATGATACTAAATTGCTCAAGATAGTTAAGACCGAAGCAGACTGCGAAGAACTTCAAAAAGATCACACAAAACTAAGTGATTGGGCAACAAAATGGCAAATGAAATTTAATGTGGATAAATGTCAAGTAATGCACATTGGAAAAACATAACCCCAACTATACATACAATATGATGGGGGCTAATTTAGCTACAACTAATCAGGAAAGAGATCTTGGAGTCATCATGGATAGTTCTCTGAAGACGTAGCAACGAATTGACACATATGACCCCAAGATGAGATCATTAATACACTAACCTGAGGAGAAGGACACCCCAACACTAGTAGGGAGAGGAAATACAAAGAGGGAAGAGGGGAGAAACCCCTACTGAACATGCATTACACCTAGCGACGGCAGCAGAACAGATTATCGGCTACACAACCCAAGAATGGGATCTGCATGTTGCTGTAGACAGATCAGTGAAAAGCTCCACTCAATTCACAGCTGCCAGCAAAAAAGTTAACATCATGTTAGTATTCATAAGGAATGGGCTGGAGAATAACACCGAACATTTGTACACAAATCAAGGGGGAAGCCTCCAGTACTCTGGGACCACCCTGCCTACTATAGCACTGCACACAGGATATTTTATATGTATCTTTGAGAACTGGGGAAGAAATGGGTCTAAAAAGAAACATTTGCTAATGAGAGAAAACCACCCGAATATGAAGAGATTTTATATTAAGTGAGAGTAATTGGACAGTGGAAGTTCAATCAACAGACAGCAATAATTCCCCTCCCACATACCCCCACACACCATTCACATGGCAGCAGGGAGCCCTTTGGGGAGGTGCTTTAAGAGGGTACGTGAGGGGAGTGTGGAGCAGGAAAACTTCCTGGCAGTGGGAAGGAGGCAGAAGCAGGGGCAGGCAGGTGACTGGCAGTTGGGGGTAGCAGTAGCCAGGACTGCGTAACCTTGTGCTGGACAGTCTCCACTGCGGACTTTTTCCTCCTGTCCCCTTCCTTGCCAGCAGAGAAAGGCCACTCCAGCCGCAGCTGTGTCTGGGGCCTCTGCAATCTGCACCCATTAAGCCCCTTCTCCTTTGGGGAATGATTCAGGACAATTTCCCAAAGAAAGGAAGAAAATTTGCTGCAGGTCAAACGGGTGTGAAAATATCCCAAATCTGAGATTGTTAAATTAACATTGGAGAATTAAAGAGAAAATGGGGCAAAATCTGAAAAGGAGACTAGAGAAAGTGTCAATAATTGCTCCAGCAGCACCGACCCCTCATGGAGCCCTTGCTGCTTTTACAGCTGAGAGGAAACTTCCTCTCTCTGATGTCTGGCCATGCTGGAACTGGTGACCCAGTGAAGCTGACTTGAGGCTGATGCAAGGTAAGCAAAGCTGAACCAGCTGCCCAGGGTACAGGGTTGGAAGTCAGAATGGGGGGTGGGCCTGGGTTCCCCTACATCAGTGGTTCTCAACCAAGGGTACATGTACCCCGACGGTACGCAGAGAACTTCCATCAGCACATCTAGTTAATTGCCTCATTTTAGCACAGGCTACAGAAAAAGCACCAGCAAAATCTGTACGAACTGACATCCCTGCACAGAGAGTGGCTCGTACACATGGCTCTGTGCCCCAGGCACTGACAGGGGAGCGCAGGGCTCACACCCCTGGGGTGTATGGATAATTCTCAGGTACAAGGAGACGGTTCCCAGCCACGCGCAGTCCCTGGGCACGGGGACAGGCAGCTGTTTCCAGATCGAACACTCGGGGCCCAAAAGTGACCTGCTGCCTGACACCAGCTCCTGGACTTGCCTCTTCGGTAGGAGACCCCCCAGCCCCTCCCCCACTCTACTCCCTAATCTCCTCTCCACTCCCCTCCCCGAGCTGGGGGAGAACCCAGGAGTCCTGGCTCCCAGCCCTGCCCCTCCCCTACTCTAACCCCTAGCTCCCCCTCCCCCAAGCTGGGGGGAGAACCCAGGAGCCCTGGCTCCCAGCCCTGCCCCTCCCCCAATCTAACCCCTAGCCCCCCCCTCCCCCGAGCTGGGGGGAGAACCTAGGAGTCCTGGCTCCCAGCCCTGCCCATCTCCGTATTTCCATAGGGCTCCACCCAACACCTCTCCCCCCGAGCGGGGCAGCCCCGCGGGGCACATCGGGGCGCGCACAGACGAGGCCGGGGGGGAAGCAGGCACCCCGCAGCCCCCACCGCACTGGGGGGCGCCGCGCTGCGGGGGGCGGGGCCAGGCCGAGACCCCGGGACACGAGAGTCCGTGTCAGGAGCCGGAGCTTGGGGAGGGCGGGGCCGGGGATCTCTCGGGGCGGGGCGGGAGGTGTGCGATTGACCCAGGAACCCGCCCCCTCCTGGGCTCGAGAGGACGGAGCGCCCCGGGGCAGGCTGGGAGTTATAGTTCCTGGCTCGTCTCAGAGCGGAACTGACGAGCCGCTGCTCAGGCAACGCGCCCCCTCCCGGTGCACACTGGGAAGCGTAGTTCTCCCTCACACGCAGCCGCTATTGGAGGAGGGGCCGTAGCTCGTCAGTTCGCCCCGCCCGGCTCCCTGATTGGCGGAGAGAGCGCGGGACAGAGACTCGGCGCGTTGGGGAGCCGGCCTGGTTCTCTCCTCCCGAGGCTTCGCTGCCCCCGCCACTTCCCGACGGGGAGCGGGTGGGGGGCACAAGTGGGACCCGCCCCGGCGCTGCTGGGGGGACGCGGGCTCGGGGGCGGCCGGCGGGCGGGGCCGAGCCGAGGGGCGCTGAGGCGGGACGGGGAGTGGCGGCTCCGCACGCCGGGGCCGAGGGCTGAGACACCAAGTTCCAGGCGCCAGGCCCAGCCCCTGCCCCGGGAGCAGCCCGGGCCCGTGGTAGCAGGGTAGGGGGGGGCACAGGGCAGAGGCAGCGTGGAGTGAAAGGGTTTCACCCCCCCCCGGACCTGGGGGGTAACGGGGGGGCGGGGCTGAGCTGTCTGGGAGCAGCCCCACAAGCGGCAGCCTGGGGCCGTGGGGCTTTCAGCCTCCCCCAACCTGCCGTCCGGTGTCCCCCCGCCGCTGTGACTCTCCTGCCAGCCCCGCACCCTTCTCTCCCTCTGTAGGGCCCCAACAGCCCCTTCAACCCCCCAACCTGCCCCCCAGTGTCCCCCCCCCACTGTGACTGTCCTGCCAGCCCCGACCCCTCCTCTCCCTCTGTAGGGCCCCAACAGCCCCTTCAAGCCCCCAACCTGCCCCCCAGTTTCCCCCCCCCCGCTGTGACTCTCCTGCCAGCACCGCCCCCTCCTCCCCCTCTGTAGGGCCCCAACTGCCCCTTCAAGCCCCGCAACCTGCCCCCCAGTGTCCTACCCCATGCTGTGACTGTCCTGCCAGCCCCGCCCCTCCTCTCCCTCTGTAGGGCCCCAACAGCCCCTTTCAACCGCCCAACCTCACCCCCAGTGTCCGCCCCTGTCATAACTTAGTCCCAGATTTGGACCTTAGCGTCCAAAATATGGGGGTTAGCATGAAAACCTCCAAGCTTAGTTACCAGCTTGGACCTAGTAGTGCTGCCACCATCCAAAATATTAGAGTGTTTTGGGGCACTCTGGTCCCCCTGAAAAACCTTCCCTGGGGACCCCAAGACCCAAATCCCTTGAATCTCACAACAAAGGGAAATAAACCTTTTCCCTTCCCCCCCTCCAGGTGCTCCTGGAGAGATACACAGAATGCAACCTCCGTGAATCTAAGCAGAGGGAGTCCACCCACACTAATTCCAGTCCTGGAACAAAAACACTTCCCTCTTCACCCAGAGAGAATGCAAAATCAGGCCAGCAAATCCAACACACCCAGATTTCCCCCCTGACGTCTTCCTCCCACCAACTCCCTGCTGAGCACAGACTCAATTTCCCTGAAGTTTCCCACTAAAGAAAAACTCCAACAGGTCTTAAAAAGAAAGCTTTATATAAAAAGAAAGAAAAATACATAAAAATGGTCTCTCTGTATTAAGGTGACGAATACAGGGTCAATTGCTTAAAAGAATATTGAATAAACAGCCTTATTCAAACAGAATACAATTTAAGGCACTCCAGCAACTATATTCATGTAAATACAAAAAAAAACCATATAAATCCTATCTGATCTTTCTGTACTTACAACTGGGAAACAGAAGATTAGAAAGCAGAAAATAGAAATCACTCCTCATCTGAGAGAGCATACAGGCAGAAAGACAAAGACTCAGACACAACTTTCCCTCCACCCAGAGTTGAAAAAATCCGGTTTCCTGATTGGTCCTCTGGTCAGGTGCTTCAGGTTACCTTTTTTTCAGGTGAAAGAGACATTAACCCTTAGCTATCTGTTTATGACACGCCCCCAAAATTGCAGACAGTGGGGAAGCTCACTGGCGGCGATTTCCTTCTAGAACTTTAAAATAAACAGATTACTACAACCCATGCACCTTTACATATACTACTAAGTATATGACTAACAGATTTCTACATTTTAAGAACACTTTTTAACTACTAGATTCTGGGAAACTCTCACAGTAGAGTGCATCCGCTACTTTGTTAGAAGCTCCTGTGATGTGCTGAATTTCAAAATCAAAATCTTGGAGAGCTAAACTCCAATGAAGAAGTTTCTTGTTGTTCCCCTTGGCAGTATGGAGCCACTTTATTGCAGCATGGTCAGTTTGTAGTTGGAACCGCCGTCCCCAAACATATGGCGTAGCTTTTCCAGGGCGTACACAATGGCATAGCATTCCTTTTCACTGACTGACCAGTGACTTTCCCTCTCAGACAGTTTCTTGCTGAGAAACACGACAGGATGGAAGTTGAGATCTGTTGCTTCCTGCATGAGCACTGCTCCTATACCAAGCTCAGATGCATCTGTGGTTACTAGGAATGGCTTGTCAAAATCCGGGGCCCTGAGCACAGGGTCAGACATGAGCATCGCCTTAAGCTGGGTAAAGGCCTTTTGACACTCATCAGTCCACTTAACGGCATTTGGCTGGGTCTTTTTGGTCAGGTCGGTCAGTGGGGTGGCGATTTGGCTGTAGTGTGGTACAAATCACCTGTAGTATCCGGCCAAGCCTAAGAAGGATTGGACCTGTTTCTTTGACCTTGGGACAGGCCACTTTTGGATAGCATCCACCTTGGCCTGTAGGGGGTTTATGGTTCCTCGACCCACCTGGTGTCCCAGGTAAGTCACTCTGTTTTGGCCTATTTGACACTTTTTGGCCTTAACAGTTAGTCCAGCCTGTCTGATGCACTCAAAGTCCTTTTCCAGGTGTAGTAGGTGTTCGGGCCAGGAGTCCAAAGAAATGGCCACATCATCGAGGTAGGCAACTGCATATTCTCCCAGTCCTGCTAGTAGACCATCTACCAGCCTCTGGAAGGTGGCGGGTGCATTTTGAAGGCCGAAAGGAAGGACATTGAATTCATACACCCCCACATGGGAGAAGAATGCTGACCTCTCCTTGGCAGGTTCATCTAGCGGTACTTGCCAGTACCCCTTGGTTAAGTCTATTGTAGAGATGAACTGGGCACGTCCCAACTTTTCCAATAGCTCATCGGTGCATGGCATTGGATAGTTGTCCGGACGAGTTACCGCATTTAGCTTATGGTAGTCCACGCAAAAGCGTATTTCCCCATCTGGTTTGGGTACCAGAACCACTGGAGATGCCCATGCACTGGTAGATGTGCGGATTATACCCATCTGTAGCATGTTCTGGATCTCCCATTCTATAGCAGCTTGGGCATGAGGAGACACCCGGTACGGCGTGGTTCTAATGGGGTGAGCATTACCTGTGTCAATGGAGTGGTATTCCCGTTCAGTCCGTCCTGGGGTGGCTGAGAACAATAGGGAAAAGCTAGTGCACAGCTCCTTGATTTGTCGCCGCTGCAGATGTTCCAGGGTGGTTGAGAGGTTCACCTCTTCCACGCCACCATTTTTTTTCCCGTCGTAGTAGACACCGTCAGGCCAGTCAGCATCATCTCCCTGGACTGTAAACTGACAAACCTGTAAGTCTCTGGAATAGAAAGGCTTGAGAGAATTAACATGGTAAACTCTAGGTTTTAGAGAGGAATTGGGAAATGCTATGAGGTAATTCACAGTTCCCAGGCGCTCTTGGACCATGAATGGCCCTTCCCATGATGCTTCCATCTTATGGGCCTGTTGCGCCTTCAAGACCATAATCTGGTCTCCTACCTTGAAGGAACGTTCTCCGGTATGTTTGTCATACCAGGCCTTTTGCTCTTCCTGAGCATCCTTTAGGTTCTCTCTAGCAAGGGCTAAAGAGTGTCGGAGCGTGCTTTGTAGGTTGCTTACAAAGTCCAGAATGTTAGTTCCTGGAGAAGGCGTAAACCCCTCCCATTGCTGCTTCACCAACTGTAATGGTCCCTTAACCTCGTGACCATACACAAGTTCAAACGGTGAAAACCCTAAACTGGGATGTGGTACAGCCCTGTAGGCAAACAGCAACTGCTGCAACACTAGGTCCCAATTATTGGAGTATTCGTTGATGAATTTTCGTATCATGGCCCCCAAAGTTCCATTAAACCTTTCCACCAGGCCATTGGTTTGATGGTGGTACGGGGTGGCAACCAAGTGATTCACCCCATGAGTTTCCCACAGTTTTTCCATGGTCCCTGCCAGGAAATTAGACCCTGAATCTGTAAGGATGTCTGAGGGCCAACCTACCCTGGCAAAGATGTCTGTTAGGGCCAGGCACACAGTGTTAGCCTTGGTGTTGCCTAGAGCTACAGCTTCAGGCCATTGGGTAGCAAAGTCCACGAAAGTCAGTATATACTGCTTTCGTCTGGGTGTCTTTTTTGGGAAAGGACCCAGAATATCCACAGCTACTCGCTGAAATGGGACCTCAATTATGGGGAGTGGCTGGAGAGGGGCCTTGACCTGGTCTTGGGGTTTTCCCACTCTTTGGCATACCTCACAAGACCGGACATACTTGGCAACGTCCTTGCCAATCCCCTCCCAGTGGAAGGACTTCCCCAACCGGTCCTTGGTTCTGTTCACCCCAGCATGGCCACTGGGATGATCATGGGCTAAGCTTAAGAGCTTCCCCCGGTACTTAGTTGGAACCACCAACTGTTTTTGCGGCTGCCATTCTTCCCGGTGTCCACCAGAAAGAATCTCCTTGTATAAAAGTCCTTGGTCTATAACAAACCGGGATCGATTAGAAGAGCTGAGAGGCGGTGGGGTGTTCTGTGCCGCCACCCAAGCTTTTTGAAGGCTGTCATCAACTTCCTGCTCAGTCTGGAACTGTTCCCTTGAGGCTGGGGCCACCAGTTCTTGCTCAGACTGTGGACTTGAGCTTGGTCCCACTGGAAGCAATGTAGGTGATGGGGTTGTTTCCGTTGCTGGTGAACCGCCCTCTGCTGGTGCACGTTAGGGTATTTCAGGCTCTGGCAGAGCCTTTTGGGTATGGCTGTCTGTTGCTTCTGTCAGTTTTGGCTCGCTGGTGCCCTCTGGCATTGAGTTTGAAGATGTGGTTGCACTTGCTGTTGCTGGTTGCTGTTCCAGTTCCGGGCCTGGGACTAGAGGTGCTGTGGCTGTTTCAGTGGTTAGCATGGTATCCGGGTCCACTACCTCTGTCTGGGTCTCTTGTAACACAGACGGGGCCTCTGTGGACAGCTCAGGAACAGGAATGGGTCTGGAAGCTTGCCTGGTTTGGCTACGTGTAACCATTCCCACTCTCTTGGCCCGCTTCACCTGGTTGGCTAAGTCTTCCCCCAGTAGCATGGGGATAAGATAATTGTCATAGACTGCAAAAGTCCACATTCCTGACCAGCCTTTGTACTGGACAGGCAGTTCAGCTGTAGGCAAGTCTACAGCTTGTGACATGAAGGGTTAAATTGTAACTTTGGCCTTTGGGTTGATGAATTTGGGGTCAACGAAGGATTGATGGATAGCTGACACTTGTGCCCCCGTGTCTCTCCACACAGTAACCTTCTTTCCGCCCACTCTCAAATTTTCCCTTCGCTCCAAGGGTATTTGAGAGGCATCCAGGCCTGGGGATCTTTGGTGTGATGGTGGTGTAATGAATTGCACTCGCATGGTGTTCTTTGGACAGTTGGCCTTGATATGTCCCAGTTCATTACACTTAAAGCATCTTCCATCTGATGGGTCACTGGGCCGAGGTGAGTTACTGGAGACTGGTGAGGTGGAAGAATAGGGCGTCTGTGGCTTTACTTGGGTTGTATGTGGGGTCTTTGGCTGTCCTCGGTTGTAGGGTTTATGGTCGGTGTGCCCCCTGGGGTATTCGTTCCCCTTGACCATAGCTTTCTTGCTTTCTGCCACTTCTATCCATTTGGCTCCAATCTCCCCCTCCTCAGCGAGATTTTTGGGTTTTCCATCTTGTATGTACCGTGTGATGTCCTCAGGAACACCATCCAAGAACTGCTCCATTTGTATGAGGAGGTGCAGTTCTTCCAAGGTTTTAACATTGTGTCCTGATATCCAGGCCTCATAATTTTTCCCAACGTAGTAGGCGTGTTTGGGAAATGACACATCTGGTTTCTACTTTTGGGTTCTGAAAAGCCGACGGGCATGATCCAGGGTTATCCCCATTCTGTATCTGGCCTTGGTTTGAAAAAGTTTATAGTAGTTAAGGTTCTCCTTAGGCATTTCAGCTGCCACCTCTGCTAAAGGTCCACTGAGCTGTGGCCTCAATTCTACCATGTACTGGTCTTCAGGGATGCGGTACCCAAGACAGGCTCTTTCAAAATTTTCCAAGAAGGCCTTGGTGTCATCACCTGCCTTGTAGGTGGGAGATTTTCTGTGATGTGGAACCATAATTGGCGAAGGGTTGTTAGGATTGGCTGGCGCATGCAGTCCAGCTTGCGCTAAGTCCAGTTCATGTTTTCTCTGTTTTTCCTTCTCTTCATTTTCTTTTTGTTGTTTTTCCATGTCTCGGCGGTGGACCACCTCTTCTTCTTCTAGTTTTCTGTGGTGGGAGGCATTTTTGGCTTCTTGTTCTCTTTTATGGGCTGCCTGTTTGATCTGTTCTTCTCTTTCTTTCATCTCCATCTCTTTTTGTTTTATTTCTAGTTCCTGTTTGTGTTTTTCCATCTCTCGCCTGTGTTCGGCTTTTTTGATTTGTTCTTCGGCCTCAGTTTTTGCCTTAGAAGTCATGGTTCCTGTTTTCTTGTGTTGGGGTGCCCTCCGCTGTTTATCTTCTGAACTGAAGGCTCTGTTGCCTCCTGGGGTCTGCCTAGCAACAGTGCCTTTTTCCCTTTTTTTTTCTCTAGCTAATGTTCAATGTAAAGTAACCAGAAAAACCACTTTATTTGCATGTATATAGTGCTGGTACTTGCCTCCTAATGGGAGGGCTATTGTCTGACAAAAGACCCGAAATACTCTCTTTAATGGCTGCTTGCTTAATATGCAAGCCACAGCTGCCAGAGGGAGTAGAAAAAAAAATCTCTCTGGTTCCCTTTTAAAACCAAACTGTTTCTCTCTGCTAAAAAGCCCCTAGCAGAGAAAAGAAAAATATAATATTTCTACTGGCTTCTGGATTCTATCTCACCACTGCATACCATGTCATAACTTAGTCCCAGATTCGGACTTTAGCGTCCAAAATATTGGGGTTAGCATGAAAACCTCCAAGCTTAGTTACCAGCTTGGACCTGGTAGTGCTGCCACCACCCAAAAAATTAGAGTGTTTTGGGGCACTCTGGTCCCCCTGAAAAACCTTCCCTGGGGACCCCAAAACCCAAATCCCTTGAGTCTCACAACAAAGGGAAATAAACCTTTTCCCTTCCCCCCCTCCAGGTGCTCCTGGAGAGATACACAGAAGCAACCTCTGTGAATCCAAGCAGAGGGAGTCCACCCTCCCTAATTCCAGTCCTGGAACAAAAACACTTCTCTCTTCACCCAGAGGGAATGCAAAATCAGGCCAGCAAATCCAACACACCCAGATTTCCCCCCTGACTTCTTCGTCCCACCAACTCCCTGCTGAGCACAGACTCAATTTCCCTGAAGTTTCCCACTAAAGAAAAACTCCAATAGGTCTTAAAAAGAAAGCTTTATATAAAAAGAAAGAAAAATACATAAAAATGGTCTCTCTGTATTAAGGTGACAAATACAGGGTCAATTGCTTAAAAGAATATTGAATAAACAGCCTTATTCAAACAGAATACAATTTAAGGCACTCCAGCAACTATATTCATGTAAATAAAAAAAAACATATAAATCCTATCTGATCTTTCTGTACTTACAGCTGGGAAACAGAAGATTAGAAAGCAGAAAATAGAAATCACTCCTCATCTGAGAGAGCATACAGGCAGAAAGACAAAGACTCAGACACAACTTTCCCTCCACCCAGAGTTGAAAAAATCCGGTTTCCTGATTGGTCCTCTGGTCAGGTGCTTCAGGTTACCTTTTTTTCAGGTGAAAGAGACATTAACCCTTAGCTATCTGTTTATGACAGCCCCCCACTGTGACTGTCCTGCCAGCCCCGCCCCCTCTTCTCCCTCTGTAGGACCCCTGCAGCACCTTCAACCTCCCCAACCTGCGCCCCCAGTGTCCCCCCCATTCGCTGTGACTGTCCTGCCAGCCCCGCCCCCTCCTCCCCCTCTGTAGGGCCCCAACAGCCCCTTCAACCCCCCTAACATGCCCCCAGTGTCCCCCCCCGCTGTGACTGTCCTGCCAGCCCCGCCCCCTCCTCTCCCTCTGTAGGGCCCCTGCAGCCCCTTCAACCCCTCAACCTGCCCCCCAGTGTCCCCCCCCGCTGTGACTGTCCTGCCAGCCCCGCCCCCTCCTCTCCCTCTCTTGGGCCCCTGAAGCCCCTGAAGCCCCCCCAACCTACCCCCCAGTATCCCCCCCGCACTGTGACTCTCCTGCCAGCCTTGCCCCCTCCTCCCCCTCTGTAGGGCCCCAACAGCCCCTTCAAGCCCCCAACCTGCCCCCCAGTGTCCCCCCCGCTGTGACTCTCCTGCCAGCCCTGCCCCTCCTCCCCTTCTGTAGGGCCCCACCTGCACCTTCAACCCCCCCAACTTGGCCCCCAGTTTCCCCCCCGTCCGCTGTGACTCCTGCCAGCACCGCCCCCTCCTCTCCCTCTGTAGGGCCCCAACAGCCCCTTCAACCCTCCCAACCTGCCCCCCAGTGTCCCCCCCCGCTGTGACTGTCCTGCCCTCACCGCCCCCTCCTCCCCCTCTGTAGGGCCCCACCCGCCCCTTCAACCCCTCCAACCTGCCCCCCAGTGTCCCCCCATCCGCTGTGACTCCTGCCAGCCCTGCCCCCTCCTCTCCCTCTGTAGGGCCCCAACAGCCCCTTCAACCCCCCAACCTGCCCCCCAGTGTCCCCCCATCCGCTGTGACTGTCCTGCCAGCCCCGCCCCCTCCTCTCCCTCTGTAGGGCCCCAACAGCCCCTTCAACCCCCCAACCTGCCCCCCAGTGTCCCCCCCCGCTGTGACTCTCCTGCCAGCCCCGCCCCCTCTTCTCCCTCTGTAGTGCCCCAACAGCCCCTTCAACCCCCCAACCTGCCCCCCAGGTTCCCTCCCGCTGTGACTCTCCTGCCAGCACCGCCCCCTCCTCTCCCTCTGTAGGGCCCCAACAGCCCCTTCAACCCCCCAACCTGCCCCCCAGTGTCCCCCCCGCTGTGACTGTCCTGCCAGCCCCGCCCCCTCCTCTCCCTCTGTAGGGCCCCAACAACCCCTTCAACCCCCCCAACCTGCCCCCGGTGTCCCCCCCGCTGTGACTGTCCTGCCACCCCCACCCCCTCCTCCCCCTCTCTTGGGCCCCAACAGCCCCTTCAACCCCACAACCTGCCCCCCAGTGTCCCCCCCCCTGTGACTCTCCTGCCAGCACCGCCCCCTCCTCTCACTCTGCAGGACCCCAACAGCCCCTTCAACCCCCCAACCTGCCCCCCAGTGTCCCCCCCCGCTGTGACTGTCCTGCCAGCCCCGCCCCCTCCTCTCCCTCTGTAGGGCCCCTGCAGCCCCTTCAACCTCCCAACCTGCCCCTCAGTGTCCCCCCCCGCTGTGACTCTCCTGCCAACACCGCCCCCTCCTCTCCCTCTGTAGAGCCCCAACAGCCCCTTCAATCCCCCAACCTGTCCCCGAGTGTCCCCCCCCCCCGCTGTGACTCTCCTGCTAGCCCTGCCCCCTCCTCTCCCTCTGTAGGGCCCCAACAGCCCCTTCAACCCCCCAACCTGCCCCCCAGTGTCCCCCCCGTTGTGACTCTGCTGCCAGCCCTGCCCCCTCCTCCCCCTCTGTAGGGCCCCAGCAGCCCCTTCAAGCCCCCAACCTACCCCCCAGTGTCCCCCCCGCTGTGACTCTCCTGCCAGTCCTGCCCCCTCCTCTCCCTCTGTAGGGCCCCAACAACCCCTTCAACCCCCCAACCTGCCCCCCAGTGTACGCTCCGTCCGCTGTGACTCTCCTGCCAGCCCCACCCGCTCCTCCCACTCTGTAGGGCCCCTGCAGCCCCTTCAAGCCCCCCAATGCCCTCCAGTGTCCCCTCATCTGTCGTGACCCTCTCGCTAGCCCCACCCCCATCTGTGGGGATCTCTCAGCCCTCAGCGTCCCCTCCCCCATCGTTTACACTCTACCTGGCCTTTCCCTTCGCTCCGACCTCCTACTCCTCCTCCGTCCTCAGCACCCCGACACTGACCTCCTCTCGCCCCACCCCCCACATCCTCCTTCCCGTCCTCAGCACGCCGCCCCTCCCTTCTTCCTCCTCCCCCCCCTCCCCGTCCTCTGCGCCCCACCCCTAATTGCCTCCAACCCATTTCTCATTGCCTGGCCCCACTTTCCCATCCTCCCACTCCCCCAGTCCATCCCCAGGGTGTGAGGTTCCTCATCTTCAATCTCTGCTACACCCAAACCTGCCAGGTTCCCCTTTTCAACCACTGTGGGGTCGTCCAACCACCGACACCCATCCACTCTGGGCTCTCCTAATCCCACATTCCCACAATGCTCCTTGGTAACGCCAGTCTCCTCTCTCCCTAATCCCCCTATTCCCTTCCCTTAGATCCTCCTGGACACCCCAACCCACAGTCAGGCCCCCACATACATATCAGTCACTCATTCACATGCTGAGCTAGTTCTTCAGGGACCCCCACAGCCCAGCAAACCTCTCCTTCCATGAGCCCCATGGACCTGTGGCCGGGAAGGTGAGGAAGCTCGCACTTTGGCTGGGCTGGGGTGGGTGTTAATCCTTTCCTGTCTTGTGTGTGCTGTGCCCACAAAGAGGGCCAGCTTTAGGAAGTGCGGGGCCCAATTCGAACATTTTCGGTGGGGCCCTGGCAGGGATGACTTTAAAAAAAAAGTGGAAAAAAAAGCCTTTCATTTCTGTCATGTATTATTTACTTTCCATAACTATATGAATAATAAAAGTATATATTATATACATTGCATCATATATGCTGTTGATTGGCTATTAATGACCGCCATTTCACATGTGTGGGTCCCAACTGCTCCCTGCCCCCCTCATTGAAGCAGGTTTACTGGGTTACTGCCCTGGAAACTGCAGGGCAGCAGTGGACATGGGGCTGACTGGAGGTAGGGTCTGGCTGCAGGCAGGACAAGTGGTGGGGGGCTGGTTGGAGACAGGGGGTGTGGGATGGGCTGACTTCAGGCAGGGCCACAGGGGAGTGTAACAGGGTTTTGCAGGGCTGGAGACAGAGAAGTGCAAGACTGGCTGGCTTCAGGCAGTGTACACAGAGCAGAGGCGCTGCTGGGGCAACCGCACATGCCACCACAAGTCAGGGTGAGTACTCTCACAGCCCGCTAAACCACTAGCTTTTAGAGGAAATGGAATTGAACCGATTGACAGCCCGAGATGGATCATGGGAACCGGGGACATAGGCAGCAAAACCAGCCCCTTGACCAGGGAGTCGCTTCGCTGCGGGCAATGCACTGTGGGTATGCAAATAAGATGCTCCGGCCGTCTCCGGGGCTCAAAGGAGTCTTTTCTCCGGGCTGCCTCTGCTCCTTCCCCAGCTGGGCGGAGATTGGGATGCGGCGGGGGTGGGGAAGCTGCTCTCCTGAGACAGTCCCGCTGATGGCCAGGCGCATGGAGGACGGAGCCCGGATGAGAAGCCAGAGGGCACTTGGCCCACAGCTCAAATCCGGAGCAAGAGCACACACTTTGCAAAGGAACAGGAGCCGGGATCTCCGACATGAGATTCTATCTGCCAGCTGGGGTGTGACCCTGCGTTGTACCTGCTGCTTGGTCTGCCTCTGCTGCAAAGTAGCTGGCCTCAGATCCCTGGGGTTCGCTGAGCTGCAGCTCACCTTGATACACGGGAACAGCTTAAAAATCATGGACTATCAGGGTTGGAAGGGACATCAGGAGGTCATCTAGTCCAACCCAATGCCCAACTAAATCATCCCAGCCAGGGCTTTGTCAAGCCTGACCTTAAAAACCTCTAAGGAAAGAGATTCTACAACCTCCCTAGGGAACCCATTCCAGTGCTTCACCATCCTCCTCGTGAAAAAGGGTTTTCCTAATATCCAACCTAAACTTTCCTCACCGCAACTTGGGACCATTGCTCCTTTTGTTCTATCATCTGGTACCACTGAGAACAGTCTAGATCCATCCTCTTTGGAAACCCCGTTCAGGTAGTTGAAAGCAGCGATCAATCCCCCCTCGTTCTTCTCTTCTGTAGACTAAACAATCCCAGTTCCCTCAGCCTCTCCTCATAAGTCATGTCTTCCAGTCCCCTAATCATTTTTGTTGCCCTAGGCTGCACTTTTTTCAGTTTTTCCACATCCTTCTTGGAGTGTGGGGCCCAAAACTGGACACGGTACTCCAGATGAGGCCTCACCAATGTCATATAGAAGGGAACGATCACGTCCCTCGATCTGCTGGCAATGCCCCTACGTATACAGTCCAAAATGCCATTAGCCTTCTTGGAAACAAGGGCACACTGTCGACTCATATCCCGCTTTTCGTCCACTGTAACACCTAGGTCCTTTTCTGCAGAACTGCTGCTAGCCATTCGGTCCCTAGTCTGGAGCAGTGTATGGGATTCTTTCGTCCTAAGTGTAGGACTGGGCACTTGTCCTTGTTGAACCTCATCAGGTTTCTTTCAGCCCAATCCTGTAATTTGTCTAGGTCCCTCTGTATCCTATCCCTACTTTCCAGCGTATCGACCGCTCCTCCCAGTTTAGTGTCATCTGCAAACTTGCTGAGAGTGAAGTCCACGCCATCCTCCAGATCATTAATGAAGATATTGAACACAACCAGCCCCAGGACCGACCCTTGGGGCACGCCGCTTGGTATCGGCTGCCAATTAGACGTGGAGCCATTGATCACTACCCATTGAACCCGACGACCTAGCCAGCTTTCTGTCCATCTTATAGTCCATTCACCCATCCCATACTTCTTGAACTTGCCGACAAGAATACTGTGGGAGATTGTATCAAAAGCTTTGATAAAGTCAAGGAATAACACGTCCATTGCTTTCCCCTCATCCCCAGACCCAGTTATCTCCTCACAGAAGGCAATTAGGTTAGTCAGGCGTGACCTGCCCTTGCTGAATCCATGCTGACTGCTCTTGATCACTTGCCTCTCCTCTGTGTGCTTCAGAATTGATTCCTCGAGGACCTGCTCCATGATTTTTCCAGGGATTGAGGTGAGGCTGACTGGCCTGTAGTTCCCCGGATCCTCCTTCTTTCTTCCCTTTTTGAAAGATGGGCACTACATTAGCCTTTTTCAGTCATCCGGGACCTCCCCGATCACCATGACTTTTCAAAGATAATAGCCAATGGCCCTGCAATTACACCCGCCAACTCCTTTAGCACCCTCGGATGCAGCACATGCAGCTCCATGGGTTCGTGCTCGTCCAGCTTTTCTAAATAGTGTCGAACCACTTCTTTCTCCACAGGGGGCTGGTCACCTCCTCTCCATGCTGTGCTGCCCAATGCAGCAGTCTCGGAGCTGATTTTGTTCATGAAGACGGGGGCGGGGGGGGGAAAGCATCGAGTACATTAGCTTTTTCCACAGCCTCTGTCACTAGGTTGCCTCCTTCGTTCAGTAAGGGACCCACACTTTCCTTGACTTTCTTCTTGTTGCTAACATACCTGTAGAAACCCTTCTTGTTACTCTTAACATCTCTTGCTAGCTGCAACTCCAAGCGTGAGTTGCCCTTCCTGATTTCACTCCTGCCTGCCTGAGCAATATTTTTATACTCCTCCCTGGTCAGTTGTCCAATCTTCTAGTTCTTCAAACAGCGCTGCTTGCCAGTGCACTCAGCCTTACTTGGCAGGTAACAAAAGGGACGGAGTGGCCTTCCAGTTTCTGGAGAGTGGCTGACAACACCCGACCTTCTGCACTGAGGAGAAACTGAGGGTACGTCTACACTACAGGATAATTTCAAATTAACTTAAACCGTTTTTATTAAACAGATATTATAAAATCGATTGCACACGGCCACACTAGGCACATTAATTCAGCGGTGTGTGTCCATGGTCCGAGGCTAGCATCGATTTCCGGAGTGTTGCACTGTGGGTAGCTATCACTATAACTATCCGGCCAATAACTTCGATTTGCGGCTGCACTAACCCTAAATTGATATGTTAATATCGATTTTAGCGTTACTCCTCTGGTTGGGGAGGAGTACAGAAATCGATTTAAAGAGCCCTTTAAATCGATATAAAGTGCATTATAGTGTGGACGGGTACATCGTTAAATCAATTTAACGCTGTTAAAATTGGTTTAACTGCTTAGTGTGGATCAGGCCTGAGGTGAGACAAGGCAGGGGAGGTCGTTCTTATATTGGACCAACTTCCGGTGGGGAGAGAGAGAGAGAGAGAAGCAAAATGCAAGCTGCACTCTTTCCCCGGCAGCAGGTGGTCCATGTCGACTCTCTGGCCTGGTCCACACTATAGCGTTAAATCGATTTAAACAGCATTAAATCGATTTAACGCTGTACCCGTCCACACTACAAGGCACTTAAAATCGATTTTAAGGGGTCTTAAAATCGATTTCTGTACTCCTGCTCAATGAGAGGAGTAACCCTAAAATCGATATTACTATAACGATTTAAGGTTAGTGTGGACGGAAATCGAAGTTATTGGTCCCATTCTTTTACTGAGCTACGCAGAGTGCACCGCTCTGGAAATCGATGGTAGCCTGGGACCATGGACGCTCACCACCGAAGTAATGTGCCCTAGTGTGGATGCGTAAATTCGATTTTATAAAACCTGTTTTATAAAATAGATTTTATTAATTTTGATTTTACTCTGCAGTGTGGACGTGGCCTCTGATAGCCTGGATGCCTGGGACGGGACCCAGCTACAACTACAGGGCACGCAAGAGCCCTGGTCCGGGCAGGCAGGGGGAGGGGCCCAAGCGAAGGGGTGGAGCCGCGTGAGCATGTATGCAGATCTGTGTGCGAGCAGAGCATTGTGGGAGTGGAGGCAGGCTGCCCAGCAGGGTCCGACTTTGGCACCGGGAGCTCAGAGTGGAGAAGGGAGGGGCCTCATTGACGCCGCAGAGCAGCTGTCGGCAGTGAGGGCCGGTGTGGGCAAGATTGGGAGTCGGGGCGCGGCGGTCCACCCCGTGTTTTATAAGTCTGGGGAGAGTGATCATGGGTGGCGGCTGTGAAGTAGGAGCTCTTACTTACCTGGCAGGGGAAATACTATGATCACAAAGGTGGTTTTCCTAGGATGACGCTCATTCATTGCACTGTGGGTTTGCTGATTCCTGTAAGTTCCCCAAATGTGGGAAACTTGGCTGCATAATTTGTGGTAGTGGGGGACTGTGTTTGTGCTCTCCTCTAGCATTTGGTTGAAAAGACAGAAAAACAAAAGTTTTGGGGCTTGTTGGTCAGTGGGCTGGGCATGCTTGGTACAGTGTGCAATTGTGTGGTTGGTTTTGACCAAAGCAGTTTTTTCTCTGTCTGTGTGATTGCTCTTTTCTGCAGGCCCTGTAGTTCTTGGCACCTTTGTCATTCCCCCTGATGATGGGGCCAACAGAGAAAAATCAAAGTTCAGCTCTGAATCTTTACCTGTGGCTTACAAGGATCTCTTCTTTCTTGACCTTCCCTGGTTTTTTGCAGCTGATCTGCTCTCTAGTCTGCTTTTGGAGGAGCTTGGACCAATGCCTTCTTTTGCTCTAAGGGGAGCTGCCTGCCTGCCTGCTCTGCTTCTTTGCCTGCTTGTAGCTTCTTGCCCGGCCCTCCTTCTTGGGCTCTTCCTCCTTTGACGGGAGGATGGCCTGTCCAAAATACCTGTCCCACCCGGTCCCCTCATCCAGCAGGCAGCCTCTCCCCCTGCCCTGGGGCTGCTTTGGCTTTTGCTGTCTGTTCGTGTCTCTTGGTGGCCACCCTGTCTGTGCTACAGAGACTAGGCTGTCACAACCCTGTGCTGGAGGAGGTCTTTCCTTCGCTTTAGGCCCACCGCCTCCCCGAATGCCCTTAGCTACACTGGGGGTTAGGGCGGCGTGGCCGCGTAGCCCAGGAGCGGGTTTCCCTTTTGCACACCCTTGACAGACGGAGCTGTGTTGACTTCACAGTTCAGGACGCACCAACCCTCGGGCCTGGTCTGCACGGGGAATGTAAATCTGCGCAACTACATCAGTCCGCACCTTGGTGGGAAGAATTCTTCCGTCGATCTAGCTCCCGCCTTTCGGGGAGGTGGATGGCCTGCACCAACGAGGAAAACCCTCTCCAGGACCCTTCTCCGGGAACAGTGCCCTTCCATTTGGGGAGATTATGCTGCTTAAAAAAAGAGAAATAGTTGAACTGGGTTTCTCTGTGGCAAGGTTGACTTTGTCTTGCTTCCCCTGTGGCTCCTTATAGCAGTTGTGTTCTGAAATCTTTAGGATTTGATTTCATTTATCATGAAATCTTGCTGTAACTTTATTCTAATTTGGAATGAGTAACTAGGCCTGAGCTTTTTGGTGTGTTATTGGAGCATTGTTTAAAAACCTGGGATTCCACTTTCTGCCGCCTTTCCATTACATTTCCTCTGAAAGCCCGCTCAAAGCCTCCACTTCCCACATAACTCTCTCAAACATGCAGTCATCAGGCATGCAGAATATTTTGCTCCCTTCCTGCCTCTGCCCAAGTGGCAAGGGAGAAGCGGACGAGACACGCTGGCTCCAAGACGCATCCCTCCCACTTCCCTGTAGGCTGTGCAAAGCTCTTGGCCTGCCTCATGCCTTGTCAGGAAAGAGCGGCCATGCTGCCCAAGCCAGAGTCACGTCCGCAGCCTGGTCCGCCCCGATTAACGGCGCGCAGAGCCACACGAGCCAATGGCAGGTCAAGTCAGGAGCCTCAGCTCTTTCCCCTGACAGTCACACAGCGCTGCCTGCGCCCCGAGAGCCTCCCTCATGTTCTCCCGAAGCAGTCGCCACCTGCCGGGGTAGGTGAGAAAAGGGGACCAGGAAGCACTGCGGCCTCATTTTCAGACAGGAGGCCCGCGCCACACCCAGACCTCCCTCTTGCCTTCAGTCCAGGCAGCCAGAAGTGCCAGGGAGCTCCCTGGCAGGCCGCCGTCTCAGCCACCTCTTGCCGCTCCGCTGGTCATTGCCTCGCTGGAAGGCCCAGAGAGAAAAGAAAGAAATGCACGTGTAGCAGAGGATGGTTTTGATCCATCGACCTCTGGGTTATGGGCCCAGCATGCTTCCACTGTGTCACTCTGCTGGCTCTTCACAGCCCTGCCACCCAGCCGGCACTATCCGGATTAGTGCCTTATGAGCTCGCGCGCTGGCAAGCAGATGCACAGGCTGTTAGGCAGCTGCCCTGGTCACAGGATTTTACAGTGTCTACAGGGTAAAGGGGATCTATTTGAGATTTGAACCCCACTGGGAGCTGGGTAGCTGAGTGCCGGAGACGGGAGCACTTCTTAAAGTGTTTTCAGTTAAGCCTTCAGCTGGTGGGGGACGAGGTTCAGCCTTGGATCCGTGTCTGCAGCAGGCAAGCGCCTCTGGCTCAGTCGGCCCCCCTCGCTGTCTTAGCAGGCTAAACCCCGGAGCAAACGCACATGCCTTGCAAAGGAGCAGGAGCCAGGATCTCGAACAAATATCAACATTTTATTAAGATGATGTTCAAAGAAAAAAAAAGGGTACGGTACAGCGTTTAGGCATAGAAGTTTCTGGTGATCAGAAACAATGTACAGATTACCCAGGGAGAGCGAAGTTTGGTTTAAAATCGGGTGGCGTAAGGAATACATAATCTGCAATAGCCCCGAATAGGGGTAAAAGGTTAACCTACAGACACTGAGTTAGGAGGGTATGTTGTCCATGTGAGGGCTACGCTCAAGTGTGGAGTATAACGAGTGGATACGACGATGAGGATGGATTGGCCCGCGTTTGGTGAGTTTGAACGTTCAGTGTTTTTGAATCTTTGCCACAATCTAGTTTAAGCAGGGTCGCTATGAACTCTACCCTGCCATCTGTTGGTGATCTGTTGTAAAGGCCTTTTGAGGCTGATGTCATTTGCATGGTTCCACCCACTCCGGATTGCATGATGGGAGTGCTTGTCCAAAGGGTCATTTCAGCTGCTGTGGGATCCCCAGTCTCTTTGTTACTGGGGCACGAGTAATGCAGTGTATTTTCCTGTTCGTTTTGGCTCAAGGAGAGAGTAACTGTACCTGGCATTTGAGGTGTGAGAGCTTCACCCTCGCCTGAAAAGTGGTCACCATTAAGGGGTCTGGGTTCGAAATGCCCCAAGTTTGTTGGAGATAAGAATGGATGATTGTTTGGTTCTTGCTGGTTTGTGCCTGCTGGTGTCTTTTGTGGTGCGTAAAGATAGAGACGTTTTTGAATCTGTTTGAGTTGTTATTAGTACTGCAATTGTTTGTCTGGAGCTTATGCCAATTGATCTTTTCCAGGGTATGTTTTGGTTCTGAGCTGTAAAAAGCTGCTTTACGTGTGGGTGTTATGGAGTGAAAGGTAGCAAAGGTTGGTTGTAGAGAAGGTGTATGTACCACAAAAGTTGTGCCCACCCCCACCCTGCTCGCAAGAGTCCAGTATTTGCATAAACCCACCCTCTGACCTGTGACTAAAAATCTGGTTGCAGAGGTAGTTCATTTGTGACAAAAGCTGTGTCCCACAGCTGATCTCCCAGTATCTAATATGCAAAATTTCTTTCTTGTCTGAGTGGTAAGGAGAATTTTCCCCATGTAGGGAGTTATTTATAAGTTTCAGTGTGGATCAAAGCCTAGCACCTTATGTATGTCTAAAAATTGCATGTAGGTATTAGCTATTTTATATCTGTAGCATAGAACCAAATATATATTAGAAACATAGAAAGCTCTATTTTTAAAATAGAGAGATACAAAGGACATGAAATGCACATATATAAGCTTCAAAACAAATCCCTACTACTAAAGGCAAATACTTCTTTACAATCTTTTTTATTTCACTATGCTTTGGAACCCATGTCCCTTGCCTAATGAGATTTATGTAGGTTCGGGTGAGTCCCGAAATCATGCATTGCTGAGTTCCGTTCTACTGTCCTTGATTCATATCACCAGGATAACTACACTTTATTACTCCTGCCCTAATAACAAAGAGACTGGGGATCCCCCAGCAGCAGAAATGACCATTTCGACAAGCACCCCCATCATGCAATGCGGGGTGGGTGTGACCATACATATCAGCAACAAAAGGTCTTTACAACACATCACCAACAGATGTCAGGGTAGAGTTCATTCTCACCCTGCTTACATCCTCCCCCCAGCCAAGAACTGGTCGTCCTGATTAATGACACTCCCTATTATGTCAGCTCATTGGTATTGAATGCTGAAGTTATGGCTAGCAAAAGTAGCCACTCATCTGTGCCCTGTAGCATCCAGCTTAGCCCTTGTTAACATGTAAGTTAGTGGATTGTTGTCTGTCCATACTTGAAACTGAGCTCCCAGTCCCTTGAAACTGGCATCAGCATGCAGGATAAATGGTTTGTTTGGGTCAGCATGGATTAGGACTGGCACATGAATCAGGCAAGTAATGATTTCCCGTAAAGCTCTGTCACATCTCTCATCCCGCCATGTCCCAAATGGAGAAGATAGGAGCCCCTCCCCTGTCCCAGGCTAGGAACACCAGGCCTGTGAGGGGCAAGATGGTTATGATTCAGCCTGGGCCCACTAGAGTTGCTGTTGTAGTGAAGGAAGAGCTGTCTGTCACTTGGTTCTTAGATGTTCTGGTGAGAGGAGGTAGAGAAAAGTTTTTTCTTCCCCCCTGCAGTTCAAACTTGTCACTCCCCCATTACTTTCTGCTCTAGCCTGATCCCTCACTCACATATCAATTTTCTTTTTCCTGGTTGCGTTCCAGAGCCCTCACAGCCCAATTCTCTGCACTAACTCTGAGTCCTCTACTGCACCCTGAACCTCTCATTCTAACCCCACCCTAGAGCCTGCATTCCCAGAGCCAGTGCCCTCACCCCTGCACTCCAACTCTCTGTCCCATATAGCCTGATTTAGGGTGTACTAATAATATTAATTTGGTTAATATGATGAAAATTTAAATTATGAGTTTACATTTAATTTAATTTAATTGAGTTACAAAGTTACAGTTGCATTACTGCTATTCAAAAGATACATAGGGCACTTTATGCAAAAAAGTTTTGGTTAATATACTCACAGCCTTCCTTGATAACCTGGTGGTAAGAGACACAGGACCAGCCTTGCAGTTCAGGTTTCTCAATTCTTGAGTGAAAGATGCAGTGCTTAGAAAAAGCTAATGGTACTTAGGGTTCACTTGACTATGTTAAACTTAAAATCAAAACCTAATAAACAAAGAATAAAAACTTAGGGAAACCGAGCTTAGCCTAGTTCCCTTGAAACTTAAAGTTTAAGAACAAGTACAGCCTACTGCTAGTACATAGAGAGAGAGTGGAGGAAGTAAGTCAGAATGATAGAGCGAAGGGTACAAACACCGGAAATCCTTCCTCCTATGCCCAAATTTCATTTCTCACCAAGAAAACATTAGGGTACGTTTACTTCATAGGCTAGTATGTTTGTGCATGTTGATGACATGTACATATGCACATAAGTTCCCTTGTGGTGTACCTGTTAAGTCTGTGGGTACAACACTGAAAAAACCCCTATGCCATTCTGCACTGTTGATAGGTCTAGGTAAAGCTCTTAGACAGGCACGGGTATTTATCTATTTAAGTAACAAGATAAAGGTTAATTTTCCTTTCTTAGTAAAAGGTCACAACATAGATATGCTAACTTTGCCTTAGTTTAACATAGAGGATATGGTCTGTAGGTCTTTGTAAGTCATATGCCCCAGTTCCCTAATCATTTTTATTGCCCTCTGCTGGACTCTTTCCAGTTTGTCCACATCCCTTCTCATGTGGGTCTCAACCCCAAAAGTACTCACATTTCACCCCAATGGCCCCAAAATGCCGGCGTTTAGTATGTAAATAGGGTGCTGCCATGGTCTAGTCACTCCCAAGCTTTCCAGTGGAGCCTGCTGGGAGAGAACAAGGTGAAAATGAGCCAGGATGCCACTCAGTCAAATCCCTGTGCTCCCCGCAGGTGGTATCGGAAAGCTCCAAATGGCTTACTTCTCTTTATCTCATCAGCTTCAGGCCCCAGGGTTACAAATGCACAAACCAGTTGGGATTCTCCCCTGGCCTCAGGGTGTGGGGCTGCTCTGAGGGGTTGGATTTGTACACTTGGGATATTAGTGCAAAGATACAATTTCAATTTCTCTTAGAGAAATTTGAGGGCAATTTATATTTGGTAAAAATCTTATTTAATGAAAGGAAAGCTGCAGTGACAGCCTGGTTACTAGGGTGCAAGACACTTTCCTCCTGGGAGAAACAAGAAGTTAGAATTAGAAATTTACGTCATTTGTTCCAGTGTTGGCACAGGTTTAATTTTGCTTCTGTGTAGGTTTGTTTCAGGCTGTGACCATTTTGGTTTATTGGGCTGTTTTGGTTTTTTATTTGAAATGGAGCTTTTAATTGACATTTGCTGGATGGAATGGCTGACCTGCAACACCACTTTTGACATAGTTGTGCATATTTTATACATATTTGGCTAGAATTCAATGATTCAATTTGTTTATAGGAGGTTTTAGTGGTCAGGCTTATTTATTTTGTTATTTTATAATCCTGCTGTAGCATACCTTTTTGATAAAATGTTGAAATTATTAACTTATGGCATTTGTTAGTTTTTATTTTTAAAAACAAAGTTTTTATTAATGTTTGGGTTTTAAATTAAGCATCTTTTTGGTTTCAATTTTTCATTTAAGTTTTGGTTATTGACGGGATCTTTAAGAGACCTTTAGATTTAATACTAAAATTTGAACAGATTTAGATTATTTAAAACCCTATTTACTATTTTAATAAAGCTTGTATTGCTCTAAACCCTGGCCAGGGGTAGAGGAGCTGAGCCTGGCCTTTAACTGAGAAGGAGCAGAGGCATGGCCCCGGTGCAGGGTGGGGCCAGGTGATGGGGGGCACAGCCTCCTAATTTTTTTTGTCTAGCCCACCTCAGTCCCCCACCAAACGAGAAGAATCTGATACCACCCCTGCTGGTCACTGGGTGTCACTGCTGCTCCATGGGAAACATGCTCTGTCCATTACCCAGATTGGTGGGAAACACACTCTGTGCATCACGCCACCTGACCGCTGGGTGTCGCTGCTGTATCAAGGGAAACACCTTCTGTGCATTACCCTGAATCACCACGAGGTGTCACTGCTGCTCCAAGGGAAACATGCTCTGTGTGTTACGCTGATTGGCCACTGGGTGTCACTGCTGCTCCAAGGGAAACCCCTTCTGTGCATTACTCTGACTGCCCACTGGGTGTCACTGCTGCGCCAAGGGAGACATAAGAGCGGCCAGACTGGTTCAGATGCAAAGTCCATCTAGCCCAGTATCCTCCTGTCTTCTGACAGTGGCCAGTGCCAGGTGCCTCAGAGGGAATGAACAGAGCAAGGAGTCATCAAGTGATCCATCCCCTGCCGCCCATTCCCAGCTTCTGGCAAACAGGCTACAGGCACCATCCATGCCCACAGGGCCATCCTTAGGCATAGGCAGAATAGGCAGCTGCGTAGGGCCTCACTCTGCCTGGGGGCACCACTCTGCAGGCAGCCCAGACAGTGTAGAAGCAGGGCTGCTGGGTCCTAGAGAGAGCCCAATGCAGCACAGTCTGAGGAATGGGATTGGCTGCTGGGGTCTCTGGGAAGGGGAGGGGGTAGGGATTGGGGAAGGAGCTCACCTCCCCTCCGCCCCATGGAGCACCCCCTCCTTTCTCCCTCCTCCCCACGAGCAACCCTCTCTCTCTCCTCCCTCCCCTCCATCCGGGCTGGGTTGGGTGAAGTGCTGGGGGGGAGGGGAGGCTGGCTGGCTGCCTGCTGAGGAATGAAAGTGAAAGTAACTCACTTCCTCAGCAGGCAGCCAGAATTGGAATGTCATACAGGGCTTGGCTGGGGTTAGCCAGATGTGTGAAAAATCAGGATAGGGGATTGGGGTAGGCTGAGCAGATATCCCTATTTTATAGGGACAGTCCCAATTTTGGGGTCTTTTTCTTATATAGGCTCCTTTTACCCCCCCCCCAGCCATACCTGTCCTGATTTTACACACTTTCTGTCTGGTCACTCTAGGTGGGGGTAATTGGTGCCTATATAAGACAAAGCCCCAAATATCAGGACTGGCCCTATAAAATCAGGACATCTGGATCTGGCCACCCTAGGTGGGGAGCACCTCTCCCCCAGGCTGGCAGCTGCCAGCCATCCGTCTCATCCGGGGGGAGCTGCACAGGGCAGGATGAGCTGCTGTGGCTCCATGGGTGCCCTGTCCCTGAGATCAGATGCTGTGTTAACTTCACCATGGTCTGTTGACCTGGCGGCGGTGCCCATTGGCGTGTCATTGGACCTGAGTGTTTGCTGCTGCTGTTGCCACTCTCATAGACTCATAGACTCATAGGTCAGAAGGGACCAATATGATCATCTAGTCTGACCTCCTGCACAAGGCAGGCCACAGAACCCCACCCATCCAATTTTATAAGAACCCCTGACCCAGGACCGAGTTATTGAAATCCTCAAAATTGGTTTGAAGACCTCAAGCTGCAGAGAATTCATCAGCAAGCGACCCGTGCCCCACGCTGCAGGGGAAGGCAAAAAACCTCCAGGGCCCCTGCCAATCCGCACTGGAGGAAAATTCCTTCCCAACCCCAAATATGGCGATCAGCTAAACCCTGAGCATGTGGGCAAGACTCACCAGTCAGCACCCAAGAAGGAATTCTCTACAGTAACTCAGTTCCCATCCCATCCAACATCTCCCCGCAGACCATTGAGCAGACCTATCTGGTGGTAATCCAAGATCAATTGCCCAAATTAACGATCCTATCATAACATCCCCTCCATATAATTATCAAGCTTTTTCTTAAAGCCAGAAAAGTCTTTTGCCCCCACTACTTCCCTCGGAAGGCTGTTCCAGAACTTCACTCGCCTAATGGTTAGAAACCTTAGTCTAATTTCAAGTCTAAACTTCCTAATATCCAGTTTATACCCATTCGTCCTCGTGCCTATATTAGTACTAAACTTAAATAATTCCTCTCCCTCCCTAACGTTAACCCCCCTGATATATTTATATAGAGCAAGCATATCCCCCCGCAGCCTTCTTTTGGCCAGGCTAAACAAGCCAAGCTCTTTGAGTCTCCTTTCATAAGGCAGTTTTTCCATTCCTCGGATCATCCTTGTAGCCCGTTTCTGAACCTGTTCCAGTTTGAATTCATCCTTCTTGAACATGGGACACCAGAACTGCACACAGTATTCCAGATGGGGTCTCACCAACGCCTTATATAACGGTACTAACACCTCCTTATCGTTGCAGGAAATACCCCGCTTGATGCATCCCAAAATCGCATTTGCTTTTTTAACAGCCGTATCACATTGGCGACTCATAGTCATCCTGCTATCAAGCAGTACCCCAAGGTCCTTCTCCTCCTCCGTCGCTTCCAACTGATGTGCCCCCAACGTATATCCAAAATTCTTATTATTAATTCCTAAGTGCATTTCCTTGCACTTTTCACTATTGTATTTCATCCTATTTCTATTACTCCAGTTTACAAGGTGGTTCAGATCTTCCTGAATAGTATCCCTGTCCTTCTCCGTGTTAGCAATACCCCCCAGCTTTGTGTCATCCGCAAACTTTATTAGCACATTCCCGCTTTTTGTGCCAAGGTCAGTAATAAAAAGGTTAAATAAGATCGGTCCCAAAACCGATCCTTGAGGGACTCCACTGGTGACCTCCTTCCAGCCTGACAGTTCACCTTTCAATACGACCCGCTGGAGTCTCCCCTTTAACCAGTTCCTTATCCACCTTACAACTTTCATATTCATCCCCATCTTTTCCAATTTAACTAACAGTTCCCCATGCGGAACCGTGTCGAACACCTTACTGAAATCTAGGTAAATTATATCTGCCGCATTTCCTTTATCTAAGTAATCCATCACCTTCTCAAAGAAGGAGATCAGATTGGTTTGACACGATCTACCTTTAGTAAATCCTTGTTGCAATTCGTCCCAATTACCATTGACCTCTATGTCCTTAACTACTTTCTCCCTTAAAATTTTTTCCAAGACCTTACATACTACAGACGTCAAGCTAACAGGCCTATAATTACCCGGATCACTTTTATTCCCTTTCTTAAAAATAGGAACTACATTAGCAATCCTCCAGTCATACGGCACAACCCCCGAGTTTATCGATTGCTTAAAAATTCTCGCTAACGGGCTCATAATTTCACGTGCCAGTTCCTTTAATATCCTCGGATGGAGATTGTCCGGGCCCTCCGACTTCGTCCCATTGAGCTGTTCAAGTACGGCCTCTACCTCAGTTGCGGTAATATCCACTTCCATATCTACATTCCCGTTTATCATCCCTCCATCATTGCTAGATTCCTCACTAGTCTTGTTAAAAACTGAGGCAAAGTACTTGTTTAGATGTTGGGCCATGCCTAGGTTATCCTTAACCTCCATTCCATCCTCAGTGTATAGCGGCCCCACTTCTTCTTTTTTTGTTTTCTTCTTATTTATGTGGCTGTAGAACCTTTTACTATTGGTTTTGATTCCCTTTGCAAGGTCCAGTTCAATGCAGCTTTTAGCCTTCCTCACTTTATCCCTACATGTTCTGACCTCACCAAGGTAGCTTTCCTTACTGATCCTGCCTTTCTTCCACTCCCTGTAAGCTTTCTGCTTTTGTCTAATCCCCTCTCTGAGTTGCTTGCTCATCCAGTTTGTCCTACAACTCCTGCCCATGGGTTTTTTCCCCTTTCTTGGGATGCAGGCTTCCGACAGTCTCAGCAGCTGCGACTTAAAGTAATTCCAGGCCTCCTCCGCATTTAAATCCACTAATTCCTCCGTCCAATCCACTTCCCTAACTAATTTCCTTAACTCTTTAAAATTAGCCCTCGAGAAGTCAAAAACCCTAATCCCGGATGTACATTTGTTTATCCTTCCATCTAGTTTGAACTGAATCAGCTCATGATCACTTGAACCAAGGTTGTCCCCTACCACCATTTCTTCTGCGAGGTCCTCACTGCTCACCAACACCAAATCTAAAATGGCATCCCCTCTCGTAGGTACTTCAACTACTTGATGAAGAAATCCATCCGCTATCACATCCAGAAAAATCTGACCCCTATTATTCTTGCAAGCACTCGTCCTCCAGTCTATATCCGGGAAGTTGAAGTCCCCCATAATCACACATTTCCCCTTTGTGTTTACTTCATTAAAGACATTAAAGAGGTCTCTATCCATATCCCAATCAGATCCCGGAGGTCTATAGCACACCCCAAGCACTATCTCAGGGGAAGCTCTAGTTGCTTTTTTACCCAGTGTGATTTTTGCCCAGACAGACTCTGTCTTATCCATTCCATCGCTTCTTATTTCACTACAGTTAATTTCATCATTGATGTACAAGGCTACTCCACCACCTTTGCCTTTCTTCCTGTCTTTTCTAAATAGCACATAGCCTTCAATACCCATGCTCCAGTCATGAGTACTATTCCACCAGGTTTTGGTTATCCCTATAATATCCGGTTTCACTTCCTGCACCAGTAACTCCAGTTCCTCCATCTTGTTACCTAGGCTCCTCGCATTAGTGTACAGACCTTTTAATTTTCGGCGTTTGGCATCAGTGACATTCTTTCCCCCGTCGTGCAGAGACCTTCTACCACCAGCATCACCCGTGACTCTGGTTTCTACTCCACTATTCCTCCTTGGATCAAATCTTGGGACCGCAAGGGTATCCCCTCTCACTTTGTTTACTTCCCTCTCCAGGTCATATTCCGGCGTGGAGATCTCCCAAACATCTCCCAACCATCTCCCCCAACTTCCTAGTTTAAAGCTCTCTTGATGAGGTCGGCGAGCCTCCATCCTAGAATTCTATTTCCCTCCTTGCTTAGATGAAGTCCATCCTGAGCGAACAGTTGTCTATCCGTAAACGCTTCACAGTGACGGTACATCCCAAAGCCCTGCTTATAACACCACTCCCTGAGCCATCTGTTGATCACCATAATCTTGTCACTCCTTCGTCGCCCCGCTCTAGGAACAGGCAGAATCCCACTGAAGATCACCTGAGCCTCTATTTCTTTGAGCATCTTCCCCAGTCTGGCATAGTCCTCCTTGATACAGTCCAGCGAGTAACTAGCCGTATCATTCGTTCCCACATGAAGGATAATCAATGGATTCTTTCCCGCTCCCGCTAAGATCGTATTCAGCCTCAGGTCCACATCCTGTATCTAGCCCCTGGCAGACAGCACACCCTTCCGTTCTCCCGATCAGGTCTAGTTACAGGCCTGTCTACTCTTCTCAGTAAAGATTCTCCAATAACGTAGACTTGCCTTTTCCTGGCGACAGTGCGATTCTGCGGTCTATCCCCCACAGCAGCTTGCCGCAATTCCTCTCGATTTGTATTCTCCCTTACAATCCTCCTAGGGCTCGTACTTGGTGTCGCCTCCATTGACTCCTCCCCTCCTTCTGCAGGACTAGCTGCTCGCCTCTTCTTCCTCTCCCTTTCTCTTTCAGCAGCCTGCCGTGCTCCATCTTCATTTCCCAACTCAGCAAACCTGTTCCTGAATTCTATTTCTCCATCGCTGGCCCGTCTTTTCCTCTGCCTGGTTCTCCTAGTCACATGCTTCCACCGTCCACTTTCCTCACCCAGCAGCCCCTCCTCAGAGTCCTTTGGTCCTGCTTCTATCCACTCGTCTGAGCTTGTCCCCTGTGCCTCATCATGTCTGTGTTCCATCATCTGCTCAAATCCCCTTCTAAACTCAGCCAGAGTTTCCACTTGCATCTCCAGTCCCCTTACCTTTTCCTCCAGCAGCTGTATCAGGCGGCATTTCATGCAGATGAAACTCCTTTCAGGTGCCCCCTCTAGGACCATGTACATGCCGCAGCTACCGCATCCGGTCATCCTCAGTGTGTCTGCACCTGCTACCTCCGCCTCCATCGTAGCGCTCCAACTCTGTGCCTGGCAATCCACGCCTCACACCGCACCGCAGGCCACCAACAAGCACTGGGCTGCTGGCAGACCCCTGCCTCTTCCCTTGTCTGCCTTCCTGGTTTCTCTGCCTTGGTCTCCCCTGCAACCTCCCCCTGGAAACTCCCCTGTTAGCCACTCTGTTCGCCGCATCCTGTGCTGCTGCAGCTGACTGTGCCACTGCCTGAGTGCCTGGCTCCTTATATAGGACCCCTAATCAGGTAAGCCCAGCCCCCAACTCAGGGCTCAGCCTCGCTCCCAGCACACAGCCCCTAGCAGCCTGCATACACACACACACACAAACTACAAAAACCTGCTCCTCCAACAGCACTCCCACTGAAACTCCCCTGTTAGCCGCTCTGTTCGCCGCCTCCTGTGCGGGTGGATTTTGGGGTCCTGCAGTTTTCCACGTATCTCCTCCTCTACTGCAGTTGTTGGACCAGCAGGCTGGTGGGTGAGCCAAGCATGAAAGCAGTACTGTGTTGCCATTTAGATTATCATTTAACAACTTTGTTTGCCAAAAATTCTTGCTAACAATCCTGAATCCAATTTCAATATTTTTTTAAATCAATATCTTAGCCAAAAACAGAAAATTAAGTTGTTGATAATTATTAGTGACACGTTTGGTTTGAGGCAGGGAATGGGTCAGTTTTCATCAGAGAAACAAAAAATGTTGACTGACTTTCCTATAGCCTGTTACTCCTGATAAGAGCCCTGCAACAACTGTAATATGCTCATCTCCTTGCTAGTGTATAAAGCAGGGGTCGGCAACCTACGGCACACGTGTCAAAGGTGGCAGGTGAGCAGATTTTTGATGGTATGCAGCAGCAGGCTGAGAGGCTCAGCCCATCACTGCTCTGGGGTTCCGGCTGCTGCCCTATTGCCAGCTGGGATACCAGCCATCGGCCCCACTCAGCACCTGCTGCTGGCCTGGGGACCCCCAAGGAACCCCAGGCTGGCAGTGGGCTGAGCAGGCCAGTTGAACCACTCAACCTGCTGTCAGCCTGGTGTTCCATTCACTCAGCCGGCAGCAGGCTGAGTGGGTTGGTGGCGGGCTGAGCAGGGCCAGTGGGGGGTTGAGAGGCTCAGTCTGCTGCCAGTCTGGGGTGCCAGCAGCACTCAGCCTACTGCTACTCCGGGGTTCTGGCTGCCGGCCCCTTGCCAGTCAGGAGCTCAGCCGCCAGCCCCACTCTGCCTCCTGCCAGCCTGGGTGAGCAGAATCCCAGGCTGGTAGCGGGCTGAGGGGGGATTGGCGGCTGGGATCCTGGCTGGCAGGAGTTGGTGGTCAGAACCCCAGACCAGCAGCGGGCTGAGCAGGGCCTGGGATCCTTGTCTAGGGTTCCAGCCACCAGCCCGCTGCCGGTTTGGGGTTTCATTTACTCAGCTGGCAGTGGCCTGAGCAGGACCGGTGGCCAAGACCTCAGATAATAACAATAGTTTATTTATATAATATAGACATAGAGAGAAACCTTCTACAAACATTAAAATGTATTACTGGCACGAGAAACCTTAAATTACAGTGAACTTGGCACACCACTTCTGAAAGTTTGCCGACCCCTGGTATAGAGTGACCATATGTTGTACTAAGATTCTCCTGCTTTTTTTTTCCCTGTGAGTCAGTATAATTTTTGCCAGCCCAGAAGTTGGGCAGCCAATGTTTTACATTTTCACAATGTTTTCTCCAACTTTCATAAAGTAAATACATAGTTAATATGAGTTAAAAAGGCCAGGAACACTTCTTTATGAAGAATCTGTACAGCAGATCATGCCCATAGACGATCCAGAAAATAAATTTGAGGTTGAATTTTTTAATGTTGTGATGGATGAAGCAGTATCTGCTGTTGATGAAAGGTTTAATACCTTGCAAGTAAACCATGAACAGTTTGGATTTTTGTATGACATAACTAAATTCAACGAAAAAGGAAAACAAGAGCAACTAATGACAAAGTGCAAGAATCTAGAGAGCCTCCTGAAGCATGGTGATAGTTTTGATTTAAGTGGACTTGAACTGTACGAAGCATTGAGTACACTGTCATCAATGTTGCCACATGCAAAATCGGTGATGGACATCGTACAGTTTATTCATACCCGCAAACCTGTTGACATATATCCTAATGTGTACATTGCCACTCGTATTCTACTGACAATTCCTGTAACAGTAACATCAGGAGAACAGAGTTTCTCAGAACTAAAGCTCATTAAAAACTATCTCTGCTCTACAATGAGTCAGGAATGCTTGACTGGTCTTGCTATTCTTGCGATCGAACAAGACACGACTTTGTCTTTGTCATATGATGACATTATTACTGATTTTGCAGCCAAAAAAGCCAGAAAGATTGCTTTTAATTAAAAACAAATCTTTGTTTTAATACCTCTTCATATAAATTTCCAATAAAATTTTGATAAATTACAAAAAAATAAATTATTTGCATCATTCTGTCATATCACAATTTTTTCTATAGTGCTGCTTCTTTAGTGCTAGTCCATCAGCATTACAGTGTACTTAATTAAAGTAAACTGGTTTTAATAATGTGAATGTGGCAAGTTTTCCAATACTATAAGCTTATGTTTGTGTTGCTAAGAGCAGATCAGGCACAGGGGCACCAGTTTAATAATCTCGCCTAGGGCACCATAAATCCTAAGGCCGGCCCTGCCTCCCCACCCTGTCTAATAGCTCTTGATAGATCTATCCACCGTAAACTTATCTAGTTCTTTTTTGAACCCTGTCATAGTCTTGGCCTTCACAACATCCTCTTGCATGGAGTTCCACAAGTTAACTATGCAACTGCCCTGAGTTTACCCCTCCTCCCTTCCCCAGGTTGTATATGGAAAAGAGGATGAGGATGCGGAGAGCCATGATGTGTCTGTCACTGGCTGGTGCCTCAGTTTCCTCTAGGCAGCAGTGTTGCAGGCTCCTTTGGTCAGTGCCCATGCAACTGTGTCTAGAGACGGGGAAGTAGAGGTTCATGCTTCCCAGCCCCATGCACCAACCCAGAAGCTGGGGAATCCAGGCCAAATTTAACCCTGGCAGCTGGGCCGGGATTAGACTGGGCTGGGGTAGGGCTGGGGAGAAACTGGGAGGGAGACAGATGCACCTGCTGTGAGGGAAGATCCTCCCATTCCCTGCCAACCCCCTTCACTCCTTGCAGCACAGCACCCCCCCAGCATTTCTTTCTCTGTCATGGGAGCTGTCTGCTTCCTGCTTCTCCCTTAGCATCGTCTCTCCTCACCCTGGGGCACTGGCATCGCCCGTCCTGTGCAAAGAGGCAGGCCCCGGTGTGCCCCATGGCACTGCTCTGCAATTGTGGGGGCAGTTGTTGGATGGAACCATATCGAAATATGGGGGTGGACAAGGCTGGGGACCAGGACTCCTGGGTTCTCCCCTCAAATGTGGGAGGGGAGTGGAGATTATGGGGGTAGAGTGGGGGACTGGCAGGGCTGGGATCCAGGGCTCCTGCTTTTTCTGGTTTTCTCCACCTCCTGCAGCAGCCTCGGTCCTTTTAGTGCGTTTCTTGTTCCAAATTCATTTGCTTACTTGTGTAACTCACCCCAGAGGTGGCTGCATCTCAGTGTTGGGTGAGGCACCCTTGGCTGCATCACCTCCTAACCGTGTCTCTCTCCCCCTGCAGATGACCCTGCAGCACTCGGCAAACATCCACAAGATCATGGGGCACTTTGAGCACTGGGCAGGCAGGGGCCAGGTGCCCAACCCCCCCTCCAGAGAATGGGACCCAGCACCACCTACTTTTGACAGGGATTAAAAAGGGGCAAAGGGGGCAAATCAAAGGAGGGGGGTGGCCAGGGTCTGAGCAGGGGGTGGAAATTGACTGGAAGGGGGGTCAAGCAGCTGGAGGCAGAGTTAGGAGAGGGACTGAAGGGCAAAGTCAGGGAGGAGGTAAGGAGCCGGAGTTAAGCCCAGAGAGAGGTGCTGCCAGAGGGTTAAACCCTGGCACAGGCAGGGGAAGTGGGGTAACAGTTATCCTTGTGGGCTGAGACTCCAGTGTTTGCAAACATGGGTGCGGGGAGCAGAGGGGCTTTTCTATTTCCCCTCTCACAGGCAGCACCTCTCAGCATGGGCTTCCCAGGGCTGGGTTCTTAAAGGCACAGGCATTCCACTGCCTAGACACTGCAGCTCCTCTCTGATGTAACCTACTGAGGTGCTGCAGTAGGAAACTCAGTTCAGTGAAACTGGGCTTTCCCTATATGCCCTCCAGCCAGGGGGCTGTGCACCCCTTTCCCCAAATTTCCCCAACACCCCTCCCTCAGTGGTCAGGTAGTTACATGCAGTGCTGCCAATGTTGTCATTGGTTGCAAATTTGAATGGAAATTGAAACGTTAACACACACTTTAAAAGCAGATACAACGTATGAAAACTATTTGTACCTGAGAAAGTAAAATAGGTTTGGAAAGTCTGGACAAAGCCGGGTTTCCTCACCCAGCTGTTGTGTTTGCTGACAACGTTGGTGCATTGGCTTCGGCAGTGTTGGCCAACCTTAGAATTTCAAATGATGATTTGTAACCGAGGTGTGAATGAGCTCTCCCCTGACAGCTACTGATGACCAGGGTTGCGGGAGGCTTTGGGACCAGACTGTATGTACATGATGTCATAAACAGATAGTTAAGGGTTAATGTCTCTTTTACCTGTAAAGTGTTAAGAAGGTCAGTAAACCTGGCTGTCACCTGACCAGAGGACCAATCGGGGGACAAGATACTTTGAAATCTCGGTGGAGGGAAATCTTTGTTTGTGTGGTTTGTTTTCTTCTTTGTTCGGTCTTATAGACTCATAGACTCATAGACTCTAGGACTGGAAGGGACCTTGAGAGGTCATCGAGTCCAGTCCCCTGCCCTCATGGCAGGACCAAATACTGTCTAAACCATCCCTAATAGACATTTATCTAACCTACTCTTAAATATCTCCAGAGATGGAGATTCCACAACTTCCCTAGGCAATCTATTCCAGTGTTTAACTACCCTGACAGTTAGGAACTTTTTCCTAATGTCCAACCTAAATCTCCCTTGCTGCAGTTTAAGCCCATTGCTTCTTGTTCTATCATTGGAGGCTAAGGTGAGCAAGTTTTCTCCCTCCTCCTGATGACACCCTTTTAGATACCTGAAAACTGCCATCATGTCCCCTCTCAGTCTTCTCTTTTCCAAACTAAACAAACCCAATTCCTTCAGCCTTCCTTCATAGGTCATGTTCTCAAGACCTTTAATCATTCTTGTTGCTCTTCTCTGGACCCTCTCCAATTTCTCCACATCTTTCTTGACATGTGGTGCCTAGAACTGGACACAAAACTCCAGTTGAGACCTAACCAGCGCAGAGTAAAGCGGAAGAATGACTTCTCATGTCTTGTTTAAAACACACCTGTTAATGCATCCCAGAATCACGTTTGCTTTTTTTGCAACAGTATCACACTGTTGACTCATATTAAGCTTGTGGTCCACTATGACCCCTAGATCTCTTTCTGCCATACTCCTTCCTAGACAGTCTCTTCCCATTCTGTATGTGTGAAACTGATTTTTCCTTCCTAAGTGGAGCACTTTGCATTTATCTTTATTGAACTTCATCTTGGGGCTAAGAGGGACCAGACATGCACCCCAGGTTTCTGCAATGTTTCTGAAACAGTCTCTTATGTTCAAAATAGTAAGTACTAGCTAGAAAAGGTGGATTAGTCTTATGTTTGTTTTCTTAAATTGTGAATGTGTATTTTGCTGGAAGGATTTTTCACCTCTGTTTGCTGTAACTTTGAATTTCAGGCTAGAGGGGAGGGAGTCCCTCTAGGCTATATGAATTTGAATACCCTGTAAACATTTTCCATCCTGATTTTACAGAGATAATTTTTACTTTTTCTTTCTTTAATTAAAAGCTTTCATTTTTAAGAACCTGAATTTTTTTTTTCTTGTTTAAGACCCAAGGGGATTGGGTCTGAACTCACCAGGGATTGGTGGAGGGAAAGGATGGGGGGAAGGTTAATTCCTCTCTGTTTTTAGATCCAAGGAGTTTGGATCAGTGTAGTCTCTCAGGGCAGCCCAGGGAGGGGAAAGTCTGGGAGGGGGAAAGGAGGGGGGAATGGTTTATTTCTCCTTGTTTTAAGACCCAAGGGATTTGGGTCTTGGGTTCCCCAGGGAAGGTTTTGGGGGAACAGAAAGTGTGCCAAACACTATATTTTGGCTGGTGGCAGCGCTATCAGGTCTAAGCTAGGAATTAATCTTAGAAGGGTACATGCAGGTCCCCACTTTTGGACGCCAAAGTTCAAAGTGGGAAAAATACCTTGACACATGAACTCACCTACTCTGTTGATGTATGCAGCGGACAGAGCTGGGCTGCCTCTGCGCTAGGTGCCCAGAGGAGGAGGGAAGGTGTGTGGGGTTCCAGCCTGGGACTCTTCCTCCCTCCTGCCAAGCCCTGATTATTAATCCCAGCCCTGGCACTCCTTTCTTCAAGCACCATGTGGGCCAGAGGAAAAGTGTGGTGGGAAGCACAAAGGCCAAGCTTGTGGGCATCAGGTGAAGCAGCAAGAACCCCAACCATCAGGGTAGCAAATTCTAGAGCCCTAACCCATTGTGGCCATCCCAGCCAAAGACCTGGCTCTAGGAGGTGTGAGTCACCCAGCAGGAGGGGAAAGACTGGCTCTTACACCACTGGAGACAGGGAAATTGAGCACTGTAAACTGTGGGGCTTTACCACAAGCCAACACAAGGTCCCACTGAGATTTGAACTCAGATTGTAGGATTTAGAGTTTTGAGTGCTGCCCATTACACCATGGGACCAGCTTAGGCTGGTTTCTCTGCACATTGGTGACTGTCATGGGGCTGGCTTCTGTAAGGGGGTTCTTGGCCCTTTACTAAAACTTAGGGGGGGCAGGGGGGATTGGTTGGCTAGTTCCCAGCACCAATAGAAGGGGGAAGGATCAATGGGAAATCAGTACCCTGGGACTGACAGTCCCCAGGGACAATGGGGAGAGGCCAAAGCTCCAAGTTAGCCGCACTGATAGGCCAGGCAGTGTAATGAGAGAGTCACCAGGCCAGGGGGTCCCATCCTCCATGTGAGCTGGAACTGCCTGGGCCAGAGTGGGGCAGAGCTAAGGAGAGAGCAGGAGCCTGAGAAGAGCGGGGAGCAGAGCTGCGCAGGTGTAGTGCCAGAAACTGCTGCATGTAGGAATTTGCATCCTGTACCAGTTACTGATACCTGAGGTTGTTCTTATTTGCTGACTTGTCCTTATTGGCTAAAACTTGACAGTGGTTTCTCTAGCAAAGGCCAGTCCTTGGCCCCTTGGTGCAGACATCCTCTTTCATATCAGGCTAGGGTGACCAGATGTCAAAGATGAAATATCGGGACGTGGGGGGCAGAGCAAAAAAAAAAAGCTGGAGGACCCCACACCACCAAGCGGAAGTGGCACAGCCCTGTCACCAATCAACTCTCGGCTCCGACCCCCGATACACCCCCATTTCCCCTCTCCCCTTGCTCCTGGGCCCAGCCTGGGCTCCGAGCTCTGCAGCTGAGCCATGCTCTGAGCCCTCCTGCAGGTCCCAGGCAAGGGAGAACCAGGCAGCCGGGCCCGGCCCCTCCCAGCAGGAGCGTGTCCGCCCTATGTGTGTCTCTGTCCCCCCGGCCACATAGGTCCTGCTTGCTCTGCCCTGCCCCCAGCCCCACTGCGCTGCCCTACAGGCTGCAGGGCTGGAGCAGCCTCCATGCTGTGCTCCCGGCAATAGCCTGGCCTGTGTGTAAACCTGGGAGGGAGGAGGAATGCCATGTGCTTGGGGAAGAGGTGGGGCCAGGGCGAGGATTTGGGGAGGGATTCAATGGGGCAGTGAGGGGGTGGGACTGGGGGCACGGCCAGGGCTGGGATTTGGGGAGGGATCCAATGGGGGAAGAAGGGGGCGGAGTCGGGGTGAGTGGAGGCAAGTGTGCCTCCGGACTCTGCCTGTGTGCCAGAGCAGAAGGCAAAATTATTTGTTTGTCCAGTGTCCCTACCAAACATATGTCGGGATGTGGGACAAACAAGCAAATATCGGGACAGTCCTGATAAAATCGGGACATCTGGTCACCCTACATCAGGCTTCAAGTTGAGAATCATTACCCATTCCCGCTCTGTGGGAAGGGAGACTTTTAAACTCGCTCTCTGTGCGACTGCACAGGGATAAGCAAAGAGAACAAACCCCAAATCCCCCCTGTGCTTTGGGAGCCAGGTTTGTGGTGGGAATTCTGTAGTTCAGATGACTTCATGCCTGGAGATTGTGATTCTTTACCAGTTTCTCTGGCAGTGGGGCAGCTTTATGCTCACAGTAGTGATGGCTGAGTGGTTAAGGTGTTGGAGTTGAACTCCAATAGGGTTTCCCTGAACAAGTTCAAATCCTGCTCACAGTGAGGCCTGTGTTTTAGCCAGTCTTTCATCCAGGCAATACCTCTGTACAACTCCCTGAGACACTCTCAATTCTCTCCCCACCCCAAGTAAATCCTGTGCTGCTCATTTCATAGAGATCCCTGGGACACCACCTCACCCTGTGTCCCTGAGGTGTCAGGCAAACTCTCAGCACCTGAAGCCTCTGCCGCTCCCCTGGTGCCCCATAGATCAGCCATAGCCCTGGTTCTGCTCCTCTCTCTAGAGTGCGAAAGGAGCCAAGTCAGCGACCCCATGGGAGCTATGGGGCTGCAGAACCAACAGAGAAAAAATAGGTGCTCAGCACCCACTGGCAGCCAGCTCCCCCTCCCACTACAGGCCTTGCTGACAAGCTCCTCCTCTTCCCCTTCAGCACCTCCCACTTGCCATTGATCAGCTGTTCAGTGGCGTGCAGGAGGCACTGAGTGAGGATGGGAAGAGGTGGGAGCAGGAGAGGAATGGGGCAGGAAGGTGCAGGACAGGAAGAGATGGGACAGGACTGGGTGGGGGCAGGGCCTGGGGAGGAAAGAGGGGATTTGTCCCAGACCCCAGATCCCTCTAGGGCCGGCCCTGAAGGGAAGCGCTGACTATCACAGTGACAATAAAACTGACCAGCATTGCTGGGGAGGCTGAGGGAGATCCACACTCATCAGGTCTCTTCTCTCCCCCAAGTTGAGCCAGACACTGCTCTCTCCTGGCTCTCACTCTAGCAGCTGGATGCCAAGGAGCTGTTTCCCCACAGAAGTGCATTGAGTGCTCCTGGGGGGGCTGGCGCTGCTGCTGCCTGTGGGGCTGGCAAGGGGGCTGATGTCTGCACAGACTCTCAGCTTCCAGGCTGGAGGGGGCACATGGGACCTTACCAGACTGGCTCAGTGAAGACGGGGGGTTGACAGAGCAATACAGACGCTCTCCAGAGCACGGAGCAGCATCCGCCCATGCAGCCAGGCAATGAGCATTTCCCGCAGCCTGGAGCCAAGGGGGAGGCGGCAGCTGCTGTTCCAGCTGCTCGGGGACAGGCCCTGTCAGCCAATAGCCACTTCTTACTCATCACAGCTAAGGGCGTCGGATTCCTCCGGTGGGTGTGTGAGCAGCTGTTCGTTTTCTTGTCCTATTTGTGTGCAACTGCTGACAAAAACATCCCAGACGGAGAAGCAACAGGCCAAAATGGTATCATGCAGCTACCAAAGTAGCTCAGTTGGGCGAGCGTTAGACTGAAGATCTAGAACTCCCTCGTTCAATCCCAGGCTTTGGCAAGCCTTATCATCTCTCTTTGAGCAGGGGTGGCTTGTTTTCTGGGAGCACAGCAGTGCCTGCATCCAAGATAAGTCCCTCATCTTGTGCTCTGCAGTAGGAAAACATAGAAGGGGCTTCTGCCCCTAGCTGCCTGACCTGACCTTTAACGATGAGAGCTGTCTTTCCCAACATGGCAGGAAGAGAGTAAGACAGGGAGACCCTCAGGAATGGTGCCAGAGGGCTGCTGGGCAGTGACAGGCAGGGATTGGGGATGGAAGCTCCTCTGCGCAGCTGAGCAAGGGCAGTACCAGGGAAGGGGCATCTGTAAAAATGACCCCACACACATCTCCTCCTCTGGGCACCTAGAGCAGAGACAGCTGGCGCTGACAGTTCAAGGGAAGGCTTAAAAGCCTCAGAGCAAGAGGAGGGCAGGATCGTGCCTATGTGTGGCCTTCAGACAGGCACAAAAACACCCAGCCAGGCTGCTCCCTGCCGGGCCAAACACCCAATGAAGGTCACCAGCATGTGGGGCAGCTGCTGATGCTCTGTGGCCAACATCACAAGATGGTAGGAAAGCAGGGCCAGCCCCTGTGGTGGGGTCTCTGACTGGTCCCAATCAAGGTGCTCACTTTTGCAGTGAGGCAGTAGACTTTACCCCAAGAGGCTTTTCATGAGCTAGCGAGAAGCAGAGAAACACCCAGGCTCCGAAGACGCTATGTAGCAAGTCCCCTCCAGCACAGGGACAGGCGAACACGCCAGCCCAGGCAGCCGCCCACTTTCTTTGGCAAGCCAGGAAGGGCAAAGGCTAGATTGGAAGCACCTGCGGCTCCTTCCCCAGCGTTTGTGATGCCCGACCCCCAACTCCTTCCCAGGGCTCTAGCTGAAGCCAGAGCATTGGCCTGAGCAGCCAAGAAGAGGTTCCAGTCCTGAAGGAAGCAGGACATTCAGCACAACGGCAAAACTGAAGAAACACAACCACCAAGGGACTTGACCCCTCAATCTTCTAATCTGCAGTCTGATGCTGTACTCATTAGGCCACATGAGAAAAGCCCCTCCAAGCCCTTCTTTGGAAAAGATGGACACTGTGTTTCTCAGGTCAGCTACTGAGGGGGGCCAAGACTCTCTGGGCACAAGAAGTAGAGTTCCCAGTGACACATGAGAATTAATTCTATGGAGCCAGCTGCAGGGTTTTGACAGGGAGGCTCAGGCATGGGGGATTGGGGTGCAGTGGACGGACCGGCTTTCTAGGTGTGGAGATTTAGTCACACTGAGGCACAGGAGGAAGGAGGAGGAGGAATCCTGCTGACAGGCAGCGGATGTGCAGAAATAGAGGAGGGGCTTCTGGGCCTTTTTTTGCCTCTCTTTTGCCTGCCTGCTCGCTCTTGTGGTGAATGGTGAAGCTTGTCTTAACAAGCCCAGGTAGCTCAGTTGGTATAGCATCAGGCTTTTAATTTGAGGGTCCAGGGTTCAAGCCCCTGTCTAAGCACCCAGCTTTTTCAGTTGCCTTGTGTGCCAGGAGCCAAATGATTCTTGGTGCTATCCACTAGCCACATGCAGATTCCCAGAAACCATGGCCATTTCCTGGAAAGGTTCCTCTAATCAGGAGAGGGGCCACATCCACAGGAGAACAGGCCTAGAACATGCAGTCTCTGGCTGGCAGGAAGCGCTGTGGGGCCAGGTGCTGAGAAAGCTCAGAGGGGGAGCAGCAGAGATGAGGGGAAGAGAGACAGAGAGGCAATGAGGACAGAGTACAAGTGTTCATGTCTGGCCATTGTGGGGAACTCCCCTGGTTTCTACATGACCCTCGTGCAATTGGCCAGAGAAAGGAGCTGAGTCCCCACCCCCTTACCCAGAGGCCTGCCTGACCCCAAGGATGCTCTTTCTACTCTCATGTGTGGCAGAGTCCTTGTAACCCCAACAAGGCTGGGACCAGGGACTTAATGTTGGCTTGTGGTAAAGCCCTGGAGCTCACAGTGCTCAACTTCCTTATTTCCAGCTGTGCAAGAGCAGATCTTTCCCCTCCTGATGGGTGATTTGCCCACTAGGGCCAGGTTTTGGGTTGTGATGCCCAAAATTGGTTGGGGCTCTTGAACGTGCTACCCTGGTTGCTGATGCCTGCAGTCCTGTGGTTTGACCAGGTGGTTAGGATTCTTGCTGCTTCACATGGGGCCCAAAAGTTTGGCCCTTGTGCTTCCTGCCACACCTTTCCTCTTGCTCACATGGTGCTTGAATAAAGGAGGGCCAGGGCCAGGCTTGATAGTCAGGGCTAGGCAGGAGGGAGGAAGAGCCCCAGGCTGGAGCCCAGCACACCTCTCCTCCTCTGGGCACCTAGAGCAGAGGCAGCTGGTGCTGACAGCTCCAAAGAAAGGCTTAAAATTTACAGAGCAAACGAGATCACGGCCAGAGGAGGGGAGGACCATGCCTATGCGTGGCCAGCAGACAGCCATAAAGACACTCGGCCAGACTGCTCCCTGCCATGCCAAACCCCCCTGAAGACGTGCTTAATCCACTTGCTGATCAGGAGGAAAACCTGTCAAAATCTGTGTGCGAGGAGAACCTCTTTTTTCCCCTCTACCTTTCATCTGTGAAAATGGTTGTGTGGAAGGTGGAAGGGATTTGGGGGCCCAGGAGGAGGCGCTTCATGTTCAGTGCCTTAGAGAAGCTGGACTTGGGCATGGTGGGTGTTCAGGAACTGCACATTCATGAGTTTAGGATAGACTGATAGGCAGAGGGTGATTGGTGGAAGGGCCCATCTCTCTGGTCCTCCAGGCCAGGGAAGAATGAGGGTTGGAGTCTTGTTCTTCACATTCGCAGTGCGAGTACAGAAGGGGCTGAAGCTCCGACCAAGGAGGGCATTACTGTTGGGCTTTGTGCTCCGTGTCACTGGTTATGGCTATATTAGTGTGTACGGTCCCCAGTTAAGACATGAATGGAAAGATCAATGGAAGGAGTTGGCTCCCTTCCTCTAGACTGTTTGGTGTTGGGGGGATTTTAATTGTGTCAGCTGGACTGAGGACCATTGGTCCCGTATTCCCGACCATCAGAGGAAACATTTTTACAATGAGCACTACCTGGCACAGGTCTGTAGTGAGGTCAGCTTAGAGGAGCTCACACCAGCCCCAGAGGGGGTTCACCTTTCTGCGGGGACAGGCCAGGAGTCGCACTGACCGGATTTACGTGAAGGAGAGCACGTCGACAAGCCCAGTGCAGGGTGGTGCCTATGGACTGTTTGGATCATGCCGCTCTCACCATGTGCTCTATGTGGGCAATTCCCTGACCAGGGTCAGCTCTATGTATTTTGCTACCCCAAGCATGGCAGTCAGGCAGCCTTCGGCGGCATGTCTGCAGGAGGTCCTATAGTAACACGGATTCGGTGGCATGCCTGCAGGAGATCTGCTGGTCCCGCGCCTTCGGCGTACCCGCTGCCGAATTGCCACTGAAGCCGCGGGACTGGCAGAGCTCCTGCAGGCATGCCACTTAATCCGCATTACCAGAGGACCTCCTGCAGGCATGCTACTGAAGGCAGCCTGACTGCCATCCTCACAGTGACCGGCAGGCCTCCCCCTGCAGCTTGCTGTCTCAGGCACCAGCTTGCTGCGCTGGTGCCTGGAGACGCCCCTGTCCCTGACCCAGGGCAGAGGATATTGGAAGCTGAACTTTCAGAGCTTGCAAGATAAAGGAGCGGGGGGCGAGGCCTGGCGGTGTTGGCAGAATGAGAAAGCATCAAAGGATTCTATGGCAGCCAGAGGGATTGACGGGAGTCGGTGAGGGCAGAGTTGGCAACTTTGTTCCAGCAATCAAGCAAACGCCGCAACATCAAAGAAACCAGTGGTGCCAAGTCCTGCAGTGTCGCCTGTGAGATTTCCACAAGAGCATCCAGGCAGGGGAGCCAGTCAGCGTGTGACTGTACGACCGGATCAAGCGACAGCTGCCCGAGTTCCAGGAGATGAGGCTGCAGCTGGCCGATATGAGCGGAAGCACTGAGTGAAGGGAGGGGCAGCCTCCCCTGATATTTTTGCAGCCTGCAGGGAATGGAGACCAAGCAGGGGGATGTGGGGACTCAGGGCAGGACCCGCGGATCCCGTAGTGCAGGACCACAGTCGCTGGAGGAGGAGAGAGAGTCCTGCGGGAGGAAGCCGCCGGTGGGAAGCAATAAGTGCAGAGTGCAAACCAGCCAGCTGAGAGTCATAGCGATCTAGAAAACAAAACAGCACCAGCAGGTTCCATGGTGTAATGGGTAGCACTCAGATCTTTGACTCCTGGGATCTGAGTTCAAGCCTTAGTGGGACCTTCTGGAGATATTGTGGTTTGCTGAAAAGCCTTAGAGCTCAATGTGTATGGGCCCCTCTACCTGGGAGAACTTCAGTGAGGCTTTTTTCTCCTCCTCCTGGGTCACTGATGCCCATTGGAGATAGGTCTTTGGTCCAGCTGGCTGCTATAGGGTGGGGTCCTAGAACTTAGCAGTCTGGCTACAGATTCCTGCGGGTTGACTTGATGGTTGGGTTTCTTTTTGCTTCACCTGATGTCCACAACTTTGGTCCCTGTAGTTGCTGCTCTTCCTCTTTCCCACATGGCATTTAAAGGAAGGAGTGCCAGGGCCAGGTTTCCAGACTGGAGCCCAGGACACCTCTGCTCCTCTGGGCACCTAGAGCAGAGGCGGGTGGCACTGATGGCTCCAAAGGAAGGCTTAAAAGCCACACAACAACCGAGGTCAGGGCAAGAAGAGGGCAGGACCATGCCTATGTGTGGCCTTCAGACAGGCACAAAAACACTCAGCCAACCTGCTCCCTGTCATGCCAAACACCCACTGAAGGTCACCTGCAGACTAGCATGCAGGGCAGAGGTGTAGTGAGCGCCCTCTGTACCCTCCAACCGAAGGGGGCCCCGCAAGGAAGGGGGCCCCTAAAAGTGGCAAAAAAATGTAAGCTATAACTAGGTAAGTGACATTTATTGACGCTATTGTACAATCCATGTCGGTTTTACTTACAAAACCGTGAAGTCAATTTGATACATCATAATGCTATTGGCTACATCAGTTGTCTGTCGGTCAGTTTCGAATTTTACCTGGACCCATTCAAAGAATGTGTATTTGTGTTCATAATGGCGGTCGGCGGATAAATGTTATTAATTTAGTTGTTTAGTTTTTTATCGTTTCCAATGCAGAAGCGTGCTTTGTGATGTCTAGGAGAATGTATAAGAGTGGAGCTAGTAAACGAAAGGCAGTAAAAGATGCCGAGAAGGAACTTGAGAAAATTCCAAAGTTGTCAATGTATTTTGCGCTGCAATCCAACGTACAGGTACAGGCACATGAAACGGACAGCGCTAGCAGCGACGAATCGTATCCAGAAGTATCCAGAAGTGCTTCAAGTGAGGTTGAAGGTGAAGCCAGTTGTTCATCCAAACAAACTGTGACAGATATTCCAGCTGCTGCAGGGAAAGAAGTATCTGAATCTGAACCACAGACTGATGATCCAGGAGATTGGCCGTCTATAATATCGGACAGGCAAGTGTGTGACATTGTTGCACATGGCCCACAGCAGCAGAATGAAAGTTACGAATTTCCATTTAACAAGGAAAGATGGAGGTTCACAAGTACTCATTCTTACCGAATCATGGCAAATGGCGAGAAAATAAGACGTTCATGGTTAATGTACTCAGTTCAGAAAGATGCCATTTTTTGTTTTTGTTGTAAATTATTTGGCACTGGTGACATATCGCTACGTCGTGGAACATCTGCTTGGAAAGCACTGTCAAAAATACTTCAGCAGCATGAAACAGGCTAAGGTCATCAAGACTGTATGGTGAAATGGTTTGACATTTGGTCAGGCATAGTAAATCATACATCTATTGACCAACTCGAATTGCAGGCTTTTCTGAAAGAAAGAAATTTCTGGAGAAATGTTGTCAAACACATGGCTGATGTTGTTATTTTCTTGTCTGAAAGAAACTCGGCATTTCGAGGAAGTAATGAAAAGCTCGGCAATCCTTCGAATGGCAACTTTTTGGGACTGTTTGAATTGCTTGCAAAGTATGATACTGTCCTCAGCGAACTTTTACAGAGGATTAAGAAGGCAGAGACACATGTTCAATACCTCAGTCCACAGATCCCAAACGAGCTGATTCAACTTGTTGCCAGTAACATTCAAGAGGCCAACATAGCACAGCTTAAAAAAGCAAAATATTATTCAGTTATTTTGGACTGTACTCCCGACGTGTCACATGAAGAACAGATGTCTGTGGTGTTACGCTTTGTTGAATGCAACGGTGAAGATGGTGTCAATATTCGTGAAGTGTTTTTTGGTTTTCTTAATGTTTATGATACAACTGGCGAGGGCTTATTGGAAGCGTTTCTTGAAAATGCAAACAACTTAGGAATAGACATTGCTGACATGAGAGGCCAAGCTTATGATAACGGCGCAAATATGAGAGGAAAGAATAAAGGAGTTCAAGCCTGCATGCTAGAAATAAATGACCGTGCCTTGTATGTACCATGTGGAGCTCACACTTGGAATCTTGTGATCTCAGACGCGGCAAAGTCATCGAAATATGCTGTTGACTTTTTCAGTCTGATTAACAGAATATACCTTATCTTTTCTTCTTCACCTTCATGTTGGGATATACTTCAAGAACATATGCCAATATCTGTTAAAGGGTTATCGGACACTCATTGGGAATCGAGAATTGCTACTGTGAAGCCATTGCATTATCACCTTGAAGAATTGTGCAATGCTTTGTCATCTTTGCGAGAATATGCTCTGGAAAAGAAAGATGGCAATAAAGCAACAGAATCCGGTGCGCTTTTAGACCATGTTACTACATGGCCTTTTGTTATGACTGTGTACACGTGGTATGATATACTATTTCACGTCAATAAAACCAGCAAATTAATTCAGTCACCAGATGTGTCAATTGACGTACCGCAGGCAGAAGTCGGTGCTACAATGAAGTTTTTGGAAGACTATCGAAATACGGAATATAACTCAGTGGTCACAAATGCACATGAAATAGCAGAGCATATGGGTATTGAGCAGGTGTTTCCAGAAACCAGGGTGCGACGTAAGAAGCGAATGTTTGATTATGAATGTGCTGATGATTCGAGTCGTCTTTCTGCCGAAGAAAAATTCAAATCGCAGTTCTTTCTTGTTCTCACTGATCAGGCCATATCTTCTGTTTCGTTGCGATTTGACCAACTCGTGGATTGGTATAAGTTGTTTGGATTTCTGTACAATGCTAAGAGCCTGAAGCAGTGTCACAGAGAAAATGAACTGGAGAATCACAGCAAAAATTTTGAAAGAAAAATGGGAGACATTGATGACAACGAACTCAAAATGGAATTGAATCGTTTTATTTATGTCATCGAGAAAGAGAGAGGACTTGTCACGGCAAACAATTTTTTAACGTACATATACAAGAACAGCCTTCAGGAGATATATCTGAATCTTTGCATTTGCATCCGAATTCTTCTGACCACACCAGTTACTGTCACTGGTGCTGAAAGGAGCTTCAGCAGAATTAAACTGATCAAGAATATCCTTTGCTCACCCATGACAGATGACAGGCTTTCTGCGCTTGCAATTATCTCAGTCGAAAACAAGATTGCCAGATCTCTGGACTATGATGCATTAATTAACCTATTTGCAGAGAACAAGACTCAAAAGAAGCGCTTTGCATAAATACGGAATACATGTACACTATACGCCTATGTATACATAATATGAACCCTGTATATTGTATAAAATAAATACTGCATTCCTGTTTCGGCATTGTAAGCGGCCCCGGACATATGTTCGGAGGGGGCAAAGTTCTTTGTTGCTACGGCCCTGATGCAGGGTGACTTCTGAGGTTCTGTGGCCATTATCGAAGATGGTAGGAAAGCAGGGCCAGCCCCCCTAGAGTGGGGCCTCCCACTGTTCCCACTCAAGGGGCTCACTTTTGCAGTGGGGCAGGAGATTTTTCCCAGTTCGTGAGAAGCAGAGAAACAAACACCCAGGCTCCCAAGGTGCTATGTAGCCACCCCTTCGAGCACAGGGACTGGCGCACATTTGGAAGAGGGAAACTGCTCTACACGCTGGCCCAGGCAGCCGCCTATTTTCTTTGGCAAGTCAGGAATGGCAAAGGCTAGACTGGAAGCACCTGGGGCTCCTGCCCTAGCCTTTGTGATGCCCATCCCCCAACTCCTTCCCAGGGCTCTAGCTGAAGCCAGAGTGGCCAAGAAGAGGTTCCCGCCCTGAAAGGAGCAGGACTTTCAGCACAAAGGTGAAACTGTGCAAGCACAGCCGCAAAGGGACTTGAACCCTCAATCACCTGACCCAAAGTCAGGCACCTTATCCATTAGGCCACATGGTCATACAGCAAAAGGCTCTCTAGGCACTTCTTTGGAAAAGGCAGACACTGACGCATCCGACAAAGTGGGGATTAACCTATGAAAGCTCATGCTCCAATACTAACAATGCTGTTAGTCTATAAAGTGCCACACAACTCTATGCTGCTTTTGCAGACACTGTGTTTCTCTGGTCAGCTACTGAAGGGGGCCGAGACTCTCTGAGCACAAGAAGTGGAGTTCCCAGCGAGATGTGAGACTTAATTCTCTGGAGCCAGGTGCAGGGCTTTGGCAGGGAGGCTCAGGCATGGGGGATTGTGGTGCAGCAGATGGACCAGCTGTCCAGGTGTGAAGATTTAATCTCACGGAGGAGGAGGAGGAGTAATCCTGCTGATAGGCAGTGGCCAGGGCCAGTGCAACCACTAGGAGAACCAGTTGCCTGCCTAGGGTTCCAAGTGATTGGAGGAACCAAAACGCGCACTCAGGGGAGCCAGTGCAGCGGAGGTGAGCTGGGGCAAGAGGTTGGGGGGCGCAGGGAGAGGGCTGCCTGCAGCAAGTAACGGGGGTGTGTGTGCAGGGGAACCACACTAAACAGCTGATTGGCACTGCAAGCCTGGGAGGCGGGAGAAGTGGAACGGCGCCGGTGTGCTCAGGGGAGAAGCCGGAGCAGTGGTGAGCTGGGGTGGGGAGCTGCTGCTGGGGGGTTGCCCAGCTCTTCCCCATGGCCCCTGCCTCTACTCCGCCCCAGCCCCCCACACCTGCATTCACTGCATGGTAAGTGGAGTGACCCATCCCCAGCCTGGTCCACTCCCCTGGCTCCCAGCCACACCGCCAGCAAGTGCTGTGGGGTGATTCCCTCCCTCCCCCCAAGCTTAGGAGACAGGGGAGCAGAGCAGCAGGTTGGGGCCCCAGGCCTCCATGGGAGGAAGCAGAAGGGGGCTGGTCCCAGGCCACCGTGGGACCAGGGGGGCTGGCTACTTCCTGCGGGAAATGGAGCGACCCGGCCTCAGCCTGCTCTGCTCCCCTGGCTCCCAGGCTTGTGTCGGTGTTGGCGGGAATTGTGCAGGTGTTTGTGTATATTAGCAACTGTGTGTGTGTGGCTGGATTCATGCATGTGTTTGTGTATGTTTGCAATTGTATGTATGTGCATGCTCTGCTGCCCTCTGCCAGCACAACAACTGTTTCTCCATATGTCACAGTCCCCATACCGTCGACCCCGATGGTGTTTTCCCCATCTTACAAGGGCTGGCTGACCTGACCCTTCTCCCCTCTGTGGAGTGTGGCGGGGGTTGCAGCTCACCCCCTGTGGGGCAGGAGTGCCAAGGTGTGGGGTTCTGGGTTCCCATGCACCTGGAGAGCAGCTCAGGTGAGGCAAGACAGGGGTGATGTCTGTTCTGCATTGCCTGGTGCTGGGCCATTGCAAAATCTCCAGCCACACCACACAGCGTGCCCTGAGAGGGAGTGGGGGGCCAAGAAGATGATCCAGCATGAGGGGATCATTCTCATTCGTAGCTGTCCAGCGTCAATGAGTTTCACAGGCCCTGGCACATGCTGTGTGGGGCAGGAGGTCCTTGTATTTGGAGCAGTGGGAGTGAACTGCGTGCAGTTGTGTCTCTGAACACAATTGTGAATATTATGGTGTGTGATTGTTTCTGTCTTTGGGGGTTGGGCTAGCATGTCCCTCTTGGTGTGTTGTGTGAGTCCCTTTGTGTGTGTGTGTCACTTGCTGCAGAATACAAAATCCTGCAAAGCCATTTCCTACTGGTTAGCCCAGCAACACACTGATACAAACAGTGTCACAGAAGCACACACACACAGAGCAGGGCTCAGCCCCACCAGCAGAGGGCAGCAGGGACACACACGTCTCCTCTGGGCCAGCTTGGACCATTTCCCATCACGACCCGGCACAGTGCTGGTGCCCCCACACAGGGGTGGGCAATGATCGGGCAGGGGGATCAGATTTGCTGGATCTGTAAAAGCAGCAAAGAGTCCTGTGGCACCTTATAGACCAACAGACATACTGGAGCATGAGCTTTCATGGGTGAATCCCCACTTCGTCAGATGGATTCAGAAGGAAGCACTTTGGGAAAATCAGTCAAGGCCCTTAGCAGAGCTGGGACACAGAACCAGTGACCCCTGTACCACCCTGGGAGGGCAGTGGAGTTTAGGGGTCAGAGCAGGGAGGGGGCTGGGCACCAGGACCTCTGGGTTCTATTCTTGGCTCTGGAAGTGGAGGGAGTCTAGAGCAGGGGGACTGGGATCCAGGACTCCTGGGTTCCATGGAGGAGACTGTTTTTCCCTGTGCTTCCCTCCCTAGAGATCCCAGCCCAGCCCCCTAGTGGAGACTGAGCAGGAGTGGGGGGGACTTGTTCTCCTACTTTGGAGTTATGATTCAAACCCCTCCCCCAGGGGCTGTGACATCACAGAATCTGCCCCCCCAACACAGAGAAAACTAGTGGGGTTAGGAGGGTTCTAGCTGCACCCACCAGACACCCCTTGTCATTGCAAGAAGCCCCCAAACCTACTTGCACCCACAAAACACCCTCTCAGGGTATGCACCCCTTGCTAGGACAGGATCTCTTGCTCCCATCCCTTTTCTTATCACCACAAGCTGCTCCCAGCCAGGCACCACACCCCATTCACACACCTTTTGTCAGTACGTAGCTCAGTGGCAATCACTGCCCTGAAGTGACTCTGGTGCAGGCACTCTCCACACGAACTCCTCACACCGGATTCTGTCCACACACAGAGAATTCTCTCTGCCCGGCTCCTTCAGTTCATCTCGCTGCTCTCCGTACTGCCTCCAGACACTGCTCATCTGCATAACTCTGCCCATGGACACGTGACCCCTTCTGTCCTGCTGGTTTCAAGTGAGTGAGTTGCCCTTGAGGAGTGAGCAGGTCACAGCAGGTCACAGACCCCAGGGCAGGCTTTAGGAAGTGCGGGGCCCAGTTCAAACAGTTTTGATGGGGCCCAGCAGAGATGACTAAAACAAAAAAAACACTTAAAAAAACACTTAAAAAAACACCTTTCATTTCTTCCATGTATTATTTACTTTCCATGACTATATAAATAATAACAAAATTATATATTGCATACATTGCATAATATATTAATTAGCTGATATGCACTTTCATATTAGGAAAATAATTTGTTTTGATAGTTGTACAACTGATTTTCTTCACTAATGTTTATTTTATTAACATTTATAAAATATTTCCTTATTAATATAAAATTGCCTCCTCCTTCCCCCCACAGTGCCGCCCGGCCCCATGGAAACAAACCCTCCTTCCCCAGCTCTTCCCCATCGAAACAAGGTTGAGGTGGACGGGAGGAAACAGCGGATATGGGGTGACCAGATCACAGCAGTAAAATAGGACCTGCCCCCTCCCTGCTCAGCCCCACCATCAAAACCCTCTTCACACCCTAGCCCCTCGCTGGCTTGCTGCATCTCTCCTAGTCAGTCCCTCAGCCAACACTTGCCTCCTTTCACCTTCTCTCTCTCCTGCCAGAAACCCCCATGCCCGCCCCTAGAACTCCTGCTGGCTCAGTGCTTGCCTCTGCCCACCCACCACTTGCCCCCCCTCCCAGTATAAAGCCTCATTCAAAGACCCAGGGGTTACTATATTACTGCACACAGTAGTCAATCAATGCAGCTGTAGATAAATCTCTGTATTATCCATTTTTGTATAACTTTTATATGACTTTGTATTGAACCTTGGTAATATGTTATAGCAGGCCCCAAAGGTAGTGTAATTAAGGTAAAAGAAAAATGTCTTTTTGCTAGGAGTAGAATATGATCTTCCTCCCACTTTGTAATCAATTGCCCTGTTGAATGACTAAGGTGTGAATTAGAAAGGTGTAGAAGACAGGCACCTCCAGACAGCTGCAACCCTTGGAGAGGGTCTGGGAGCCGGACGAAGAAGATCTTTGCCCAGGCTGAGTGGGACGGAGTTTGGGTGCTGGGTGCAGGCTCTGGGCTGGGGCATGGAGTGGAGTGCAGGAAGGGTGGAGGGGTGCAGGCTCTGGGACAGAGTTTGGGGCCAGAGAGGGGATGGTGGTGCTGGGGAGAGGGGAGAGGAGGGGACTGCCATCACATGTGGCTTCCTTCCTCCTCTGCTGCCCCTCACCATAGCCTCGGTGGGGAATGGAGCTGCCCCTTGCCCAGTGTTTGCAGGAGTGGTGCCTGGGGGGAAACCCAGTCAAACTCTGGTTTTACTCTTTCGTTGATGGGTCACTTAAACCCCTTACAAACTCCTTCCTGCCTCTCTCACTCCCCTTTTCTACTGGGCTTGTTTGATCTTTTCAGTGGAGCCAGATGAAAACCACAAACCCCAGTGAGAGCAAAAGGCTGGAAGACTAGACTGAACCCACCACCCAGCCTAGTCCATCCCAGAGCCCAGGACTGAGGGCAAATGTCCCCGCACCCCCAGACCACCTGCTTCCACTCCTGGCCTCTCCCAGCGCTTCCAGTGATTCTGTGTGGTTGCATGAGGCGGGATTTCAACCAGACCCCTCAACCCCCCGCTAAATTCACCCCTGTTTTGCAACCACTTTGCACCAAGAGCACCTTCCTTCCCTGCCCTAGAGCTGCTGGATGGCTAGAAAGCTGAGCTGGGCATTTGACTGATCTGGAATATTATCATGCCCCCCCAAACCTTAATATCCACACAGCTTTGGGGGGAATAGCCCCCCCCCGAGCTGGTCGAATTTATTGTTGTAGGGCAAACGAAGGAACCATAGTTTAATGGAAATATTTAGCCCCTGTAGCAGTCTTGCAGCAGGGAAAGCAGAGCTGATGGGAAGGGAACTGGTTTGGATAGGAGCCCCAGTCCCCTTCCTTTGCAAAGTAATTTGGAGAGGGAATCAGATCACTCCGTGCCTCAGTTTCCCCTTCTGTGGGGGGCTGTTGATAAAAGTCTCAGCCTGCAGTGTTGCAGACTTTTCGCATTCTCCCCTGTTGATGTATTTGATTTCCTCCTCCAACTCTCCCTCTCCCTCTCCCCTGGAGTTCACAGCACTAAGTACCGGCTGGGGGCTTTTCTCCTTGGTTCCATGACATGATAGACTCATAGACTCATAGACTCTAGGACTGGAAGGGACCTCGAGAGGTCATCGAGTCCAGTCCCCTGCCCTCATGGCAGGACCAAATACTATCTAGACTATCCCTGATAGACATTTATCTAACCTACTCTTAAATATCTCCAGCGATGGAGATTCCACAACTTCCCTTGGCAATCTATTCCAGTGTTTAACTACCCTGACAGTTAGGAACTTTTTCCTAATGTCCAACCTAAATCTCCCTTGCTGCAGTTTAAGCCCATTGCTTCTTGTTCTATCATTGGAGGCTAAGGTGAACAAGTTTTCTCCCTCCTCCTGATGACACCCTTTTAGATACCTGAAAACTGCTATCATGTCCCCTCTCAGTCTTCTCTTTTCCAAACTAAACAAACCCAATTCCTTCAGCCTTCCTTCATAGGTCATGTTCTCAAGACCTTTAATCATTCTTGTTGCTCTTCTCTGGACCCTCTCCAATTTCTCCACAATGATCCCAACATTAGTTCTGAAACAGACACAGGCAGGCACAAACTCACCCTCAAACAGCAACACCCCGAAAACCACAACACCAATCCAATGTTACTAACCTGCGGGGAATGACAGGGTCAGACACTCACCGCTGGGAGCCCCAGCAGCTCCTCAGGTGACTGAGGTCCACTGCAGAGATTCCTGCCCCGCTTGGCGTCTCCCCAGGTGATTGCTGGGGGGAGGGGAGGGGAGGCTGCAAAGCCCATGTGCCTTCTGCCCCCTCCCTCCCCCTCGACCTGCAACACCCACGTGGCTACCTCTGCCTCGGTCCTCTGCCGGCCAGCGTCTCTCATTGCCTAGCAACAACAACTGCTGCTTCCGGGAGAGATGCTGCCGGCACGGGGCCCCCTCAGGAGTGGGGTCCAACTTGGGGGAATCGGGCAAATTGGCCTAAAGCTGGCCCTGCACTCCCTCCTTTGGCAAGTCACACAAAGGAGGCCAGCAGGAAAAGCCGACCTCCGTAGGCCAACCTCCCAAGGCAGAGGAGGCCAAGTCACAAGGCTTCAAAAGGTGACTGGCCCAGATCCTCTAGCTTTCCCCTGCTGATGCCAAGGTTTTTTCTCAGCTCATTTCACCACCCTCTGCCATGCAGGGGTTGGGGTTACTGCAGGACAGGACAGTGGCAGCAGTAGGAGCACTTTGCTAGACTGACAGAAAGAGTAAACCCACGTGTTTGGAACCAGGGACCTTTTGCATGTTCGGCAAATGTGATAACCACTACGCTACAGAAACTGTGCTGCAGGGCTTTCTCCCGCCCTTCACAAGAACATAAGAACGGTCATACTGGGTCAGACCAAAGGTCCATCCAGCCCAGTATCCTGTCTGCCAACAGTGGCCAATGCCAGGTGCCCCAGAGGGACTGAACCTAACAGGTAATGATCAAGTGATCTCTCTCCTACCGTCCATCTCCACCCTCTGACAAACAGAGGCTAGGGATACCATTCCTTACCCATCCTGGATAATAGCCATCAATGTACTAAACCCCCATGAATTTATCTAGTTTTTTTTAAACACTGTTATAGTCCGAGCCTTCTCAACCTCCTCAGGCAAGGAGTTCGACCTGTTGACTGTGCGCTGTGTGAAGAACCTCCTTTTATTTGTTTTAATCCTGCTGCCCATTACTTTCATTTCATGTTCCCTAGTTCTTATATTATGGGAACAAGTAAATAACTTTTCCTTATTCACTTTAGGATGTGGGGTCTGGGCTGGGCTGACTTTAGTCCCAGGTTGGGGTCTCCTGAATGATGGGAAACATCCTTTGCTGCTACCCAGGGACAGCAGCCTACTGGTGACATACCAGGGCTGGGATGTGAGGGGAATGTTGCCTGGACTTTATCATACAGGGCCCATCCTGCTTCTCAGAGCCCACAGGCGAGAATCTAGAGAAGGGTGAGTCATTTCTCAGCTGTATTCTCAGGAGAAGCCGGTAGCCGTCCTTGAGCAGACACTCAGGAGAGCAACCACAGCAGTTCTGGGGAGAGTTCTGGCTGCCAGGGGGTCCAGCTAGGAGAAGGAGTGCTGGGGGCTCTGCAGTTTTTGCAGTGGGGCTGTCTCAGGAGTCACAGGTGGCTTTGTTGGTGGGGGGTGGCAAAGTAGGGACTACAGGATGTGAGGCTGGCTGAAATGAAACTGCACAAAAAACCTCCCCCTTTGCTCCATCTAAGGCCCTACTGTTGCTTCTCCCCCTTTCATAAATATCTCCATATCTACCTCAGCTCTCAGAAACCCCTATCTCCCATGGGTATTTTCACAGTCTCTTCCTTTTTTCATGGAGAGAGACAGAGAAAAAACAGACCTATTAATAGAGCTACCGACACAGTTCACAGCATGAAATACACAATTTTGTGTTCAATGAGTTGTGTTCATTTACATAACATGAAAAATATGTTTTGGTCAATGCATGAAAACCTCACTGCATTGAACAGCCCACTTGATATAGTCAATGTACTACAGAATTTTTAAAGAAGTTAAGAAAGATGTGCTTATAAATTAACATGTTGTGCCATTTACACATGCAGAAGACACAGAAGAAACTGAATTATTTGAGCTTCTAAAATTTCCATTTTCTCACAGCATTTTAGTTCTCAATATTGTTTTAATTTGCTTTTTTTTGGAACTAGAAATGAGGAAATAGTACACTGAAGTCACTGGAATTACCGCAGTGTGGGATTAGTCTCATTATTTGTCACTAACAAAACCTTTGTTAACAGAGAGTTAACTTTGACTTTTGTGGAAGTAGAAAGAACTGACCGAGATTTGTAGGGGACCTTAATGCATGACAGTCTCTGTTAGCAAGAGTCAGGCTAACTGTAACCCTCATAACGCAAGATTTGTAGAAGCGAGGATTGTGTGAGGCAAGTGCAAAAGAACTTTGTGAGAAGTTGTTTTGACCTTATGTAGATAATGTGTAGATAATACGAAATGTAGACTGGAATCTTTTAAGTGAGAAAAACAAGATATCAGGATGACCTATATATAAACAAAATGCAGCTATTGCTTATTATTGTCTGTAACAAAGGTAGAAATACTTGCTGTAATTGTTTACCTGTTGAGAGACCTGTCCGAGACTGGGGTTACCCTGTGTCCTAGTGCACTGTCTCCCTGCTGTAGCTGCTAAACAGAATAAAGTATCTGACTCTTCTGCACCCAGACAAAAAGTGAGAACTGAGTTTTTCTCTGACACAGTGAATATCTCTTACCTTCCATAACATCGAGTTCAGTAAAACTCAAACTGTGGAAAAACAAGAAATACAGAATAAGGGTACATGCCCAGATAACCTTAACTCTGCCCTCTAGAAGAGAATCCCTGATAGCATATGAGAACAAAGAAAGGTTTGGGGACAAATTACAGCTACTTCCCAAGTTTATTTCTTCTGTAATTAATTGATCCTGGTCCCATCAATTGATCCTGGCCTGGTGTTTGGCCGTGGAATTTACTATTTGCTATCTTTATCCCAGCATATTTAAAGGTAAAACTGCTTTACAAAAGCTCCATTATTTTAGGTTGTACAAACAGGTCACTTCCCCACCTATTTCGAGGAGATGGAATTTTCCTGACCCGCAGGGAACTTAAATTAACATGCTCAAGATCACACATTCCTCAGGAGAAAACAAAGGGGAAAAAACAAAACCCACCAAACCGTTGCTGTTTCTACCCAAATGATCAATGAGACCAGAAAGGGAGACTGTGCAATTAACTGTCTGGTACTACACTGACTCTGCAGTTACTTGGATACAGACACACCCAGGTCTGCGGTTGGTAAACGTACAGAGACTCTGCTCCTGCTCATGAACTAGAAGCACATGACCTCTAAACAGCTGCCATTCGAATGCATCTGAAAGTTACAAGGAACAACAATCTGTGTTAAAGGAAGGTTGACGTTGATTAGAGCCTCAATTGATGCTGTGCCCACAAACAGAGGATTGAATGTGTAACAGGCAGTCTGGTAAATCTTGGTTATGTTATTTTTGTAACAGGCTCCTGTCCACCCCCAGTAGAATTTTCAGTCCCAATGGCCATTTACTTGCCAAATGTAATACAGACTAGTCCTTCCCTCCCAAGTGAATGTGGTTCTTGTTCTTCTGCACATCGTAGCCCACGGAGGCCAAGGACCTGCATATGTGTCTTCATGTGTATTTGTTTAATTGATGAAAACAAGCCTAGACACTTAGATGATTGGAACTGATTTCAGCAGAGGGACACGTTTGCTAGGTTTTTATGTATTTTCACAGGAAAAATTTGAGCATGACAGTTTATTTCAGGGATCACTATTTAGCAGAGCTGGTGAACATACTGGAAATAGACCTATCTTTATTGAAGGAACAGATTTCTGAGAGGGCATGTGGTTTTGAACTAAGGACCACTTGAGCTGCTGTCAAACACTCTACCACTGAGCTATAGCCCCACAGCATTTGCAGAGGCAAGTCAGTGATCTTAAGGATTTTGAAGGACAGGCTCTGCCTCAGAGAGCTCCTTTTCTATTCCCAGACCACAGGAGGTTTAAAAATGGGGTTTGATTAAACTTTATATACACGTGTAGAGACCACAGCTTGCACACACACCAGCATAGCTTCCCCCACCGACAGAGCTATCACCTCCCGGAGAGATGGGTTAACTACTCGGACAGGACAGCTCTCTCCCCTCCACTTAGAGCATCTTCATTATTGCTGAATAGGTGGGAAATAACCTCCTGAATGGACAGGAACCAATGTATCAAATATTGCTGTGTCTGCATTCAATATGAGTAACCGTCATATTGGCTGGATTAGTAGGAGTGTTGCAAGCAGATGGAGGGAAGTGATTATTCCCCTCTGTTCAGCACTGGTGAGGCCACATCTGGAGCAATGCGTCCAGTTTTCACCCCCCTCCCCCCACTACAGAAACAAATTGCAGAGTCTAGGGGAGGGCAACAAAAATGACTAGGGGGCAGGGGACTTATGAGGAGAGGCGGAGGGTAAGGGCCGTCCAGAGAGGGGGCAGGTGGGGCAATTTGCCCCAGGCCCTGTCCTCAGGGAATATAGTATTCTATAGTACTGCATTTTTTTTATGGAAGGGGCCCCAAAATTGTTTTGCGCCAGGCCCCCTGAATACTCTGGGCGGCCCTGACCAGACTGTAGTGCAGTTCTCCCACTCCACCCCCTTCCCTCGTTCTCCTCCCTCTGAGGCCCTACCTGTGTTCTGCCCTCACTCCCATTTGGCCACTTCCCACCCCTGCTCTTCCTCTTTGGCTGAGGCCTGCTGGTCCACCTTTCGCTCGCTCCTCTCCTCTCCCTAAGCCTCCTCGTGCCTCTCCACCCCCTACCCCAAGGTCTGCCTGCTGCCCACACCTCTCTGCCCCCTCCCCTGAGACCAGCCCTGCCCATCACTTGCACCTTTCTTCCCCTCCCCTGAGCTGCCCAATGCCCACACCTCTCTGCCCCTCCCCTGAGACACACCCTGTCCACCTCTTTCTTTGGTCATCTGTTGTTATTCCATGAATCATCAAGGATGGAATAAAAAGCTGAGTGTACTCCAGCGTGAGGAAAGAAAGGAGCCACCAACCCCCTGGCAAAGCTCAGTGCCCCAGAGAAAACCTGCCCCCTGCTATCGCAATCACTGATGTGCTGGGGATATCACAGGAAAGGGACTGTCTGAATGATCAAGGCAGGAAATGGACAACAAGCTACAGCAACGTCATTAGCCACCAACATACTCTCCTCATGCTCCAGCCAGAAGGGAAAGGAGCAGGAATTCTTGCTGTTCAGCCATGGACACACTTACACAACGACACAGCAGTGTGTGTGTTTTGGAAGCTGGTCTGAGGAAACAACTGGAAATAATCAGTCAGTGAGAACAGAACTAGAGGGCAGTGAGAGGCACATCTCAGGCAAGTAGTTGTGGCCAAGTGGTCAAGGTGTTGGGTTAGAAATCTTTTGGGGTCGCCTGTGCAGGTTTCAGTCCTGTTAATTACAGAGGAAGTTGTGCTTCTTTTATTTCAGCAGAGCTGGGCCTTGTCTCACTCTCAAACTAGGCCTACACTAAACGGTGATGTGGGTTGAGTTAAAGTGTTTTAATTGAACAGCTGTTGCATCTCCACCCTGTGTCATCAGAGCACATCCATGCTAGAATCTCTTGGATCACCACAGAGAACAGTGCACTGTGGGAGCTATGCAGCTGGCTGCAGGGTGCTTTGGGAAGGGTTTGCAATGCCTCACGAGCTGGTACAGCATCACATGATGCAGATTTCTCTATACCATTGTTCTATGGGCATCCTACTAGTTTGCCAGCTGCAATGTGCCTGATGGGGGAGAGTGAGTGTGTCGGCACACTATCTCTAAGTTCAGACAGCTGCTGGAAGCAACCAGACCTGAGGCAGGGGGCAGGGGGCAGCCCTGACATCAGCCTCCCTTCTCTCACTGGGTCAGCTCAGCACAGCACTGTCTGTCACACACACACACACACACACACTGCTGCCTGCTTAGCTCTGGGTCAGGGGTGCTGGAAGAGGGGTTTAGGGGGCCATGGCCCCACCACTCTTCTCTGGCTGTTAGGACAAATGATGGGGGGGGAGGAAGAGGCGTTCTGTGGGTGTGGCCTCGGGAGGAGAGGTGGTGTGAGTGGGGGTCCTTAGGGAAGGGGTGTCATGGGGGTGCCACAGTTCGGACAATGGTGCCCCCCCCACTGTAAGGAAGCTTCTACCGCCCCTGCTCTGGGTTGGCAGAGTGGGAGAGAGCAGCATCCACGGCAGTGATTTGCTCCCTGGGGCTCCAGCAGGTGGGCTTGGGAGACGATTTAAAGGGCCCGGGGCTCCAGCTGCTACAGGGAGCCCTGGGCCCTTTAAATAACCAGCCTGGGGAAGCCGGGCCGGGCTTGCACAGCATACTGGCTCTTGCCGGTGCCCCATACCAGAACATACCAACTTACTTTCACCTCCGGAAGGTCCTCATGTGGATCAATAACTGGTTAAAAGATAGGAAACAAAGGGTAGGACTAAATGGTCAGTTTTCAGGATGGAAACAGGTAACTAGTGGTGTCTGTACTGGGACCAGGACTAGTCAACATATTCATAAACGATCTGCTAAACAGTGAGCTGACAAAATTTGCAGATGATCCAAAACTACTGAGGATAGTTAAGTCGAAAGCAGATTGTGAGGAGTTCAAAAGAGATTTCACAAAAGTGGGTGAAAGGGCAACAAAATGGCAGATGAAATTCAATGTTGATCAATGCAAAGTGATGCACATTGGAAAACATAATCCCAACGATACATAGAAAATGATGGGATGTAAAATAGCTGTTGCCACTCAAGTGGGAGATCTTGGAGTCACCATGGATAGTTCTCTGCAAACATCCACTCTGTGCAGCCGCAGTCAAAAAAGTGAACGGAATTTTGGGAATCATTAAGAAAGGGGTAGATAATGAGAGAGAAAATTTTATTGCTACTACATAAATCCATGGTACGCCCACATCTTGAATATCACATGCAGATATGGTCACCCCACCTTAAAAAAAGATGTATTAGAACTGGAAAAGGTTCAGAAAAGGGGTATAGAGTGTCTTCTGTATGAGGAGAGAATAATAAGACTGGGATTTTCAGCTTGGAAAAAAGGTGACTGAGGGGGGATATGATAGAGGGCTAGAAAATCATGACTGGTGTGGAGAAAGTAAATAAGGAGTGTTACTTATTCCTTCTTATAACACAAGAACTGGCGTTCAGCAAATGAAATTAATATGTAGCACATTTAAAACAAACAAATGGAAGTATTTTTTCCACAATGCACACTCAACCTGCGGAACTCCTTGCCAGTGGATGTTGTAAAGGCCAAGACTATAACAGGATTCAAAAAAAGAGTTAAATCGATTCATGGAGGATATGCTCTGAGCCAGGATGGATAGGGTTGGTGTCCCTAGTCTCTGTTTGCCAGGAGCTGGGAATAGGTGACAGGGGATGGATCACTTGATGATCACCTGTTCTGTTCATTCCCTCTGAAGCACCTGGCTTTGGCCACTATGGGAAGACAGGAAACTGGGCTAGTGGACCCAGTCTGACCCAGTATTGCTGTTTTTACGTCCTTATGCTCCTTTCGTACAGATGCCTGGGATTCTGCCTCACAGTGTGTCCCTGAGGTCTCAGCCAAAATGCCCAGACAGACAAACACTCTGGGCTCCTGAAGCCTCTGCCCCCCACCTAGTGCCTATGGCTCCTCCCTGACCCTTGCTACTGCTCCTTGCTGTAGAAGGTGAAAGGAGTAGAGGCAGCACAGGAGCCTTCTGGGGATACAGAGCTGAGGCTTTGGGAGAGACACATGGTCTGAGACATCAGAGGGCGCTACACTGTGCAGCCACCCCCTCAATCAGGGGCCTGTTCCAGCCCTGAGTCTGGGCTACCGCGATCCCTCCCCCAGAGCAGGGTGCCCACAGATTACACCCTGAAAATAGGCATGTGAGACTAAATCCTGCTTTCCCTGACAGGGTCTCCCCTAGATCTAGTGGCATCCCAGGCAAGAAGTGTCTTCAGTGCCCGCTCCCCAGTACGTTACACTTTGGAATAGCTTATTTTTTATTGCACATGTAGCTCAGGCCATGGCTACACTGGCGCTTTACAGCGCTGCAACTTTCTTGCTCAGGGATTTGAAAAAAACACCCCCCTGAGCGCTACAAGATACAGCGCTGTAAAGCACCAGTGTAATCAGTGCCGCAGCGCTGGGAGCGCGGCTCCCAGCACTGCAAGCTACACCCATAAGGGATGTGGAGTACGCACAGCGCCAGGAGAGCTCTCTTCCAGCGCTGGCACTGCAACCACACTCACACTTCAAAGTGCTGCCGAGGCAGCGTTGCCACGGCAGCGTTTTGAAGTTTCAAGTGTAGCCATAGCCTCAGTTCATGATTTTGATGCACAGTGTGGATGCACGATTCTCTCTGTCATATCAGATGATAAATATGCAGGCTAAGATCTGTAAACCTGTATTTATTCATGCCATGTATAAGCAAATAAAACAAATTCATTTCCTCTGAGCATATAGAAACTTTTTAATTTTGACAGTAACTGAACTGTACTAACATCTAGAAGTGGAACTGTCACCAGCACAGGGTGGGCCAGTATTAAATAGCGTTACAGGAGGAGACAGCGTTAGGATGTTAACCCCAGTGCTTTAGTTCAAAGGTTGCTTTTCTCGCCTTTGCCCCCATGAACTGAAGCACAGCATTAGAAAGACCCAAAGATTGGCCAATGGGATTTTCAAGTGCTTAAATAGCAAGCGATGTCGGTCTCTCATTGGCCAGCACTGATTGAAGATATGGTTTAATGAGCTGCAGCTTCAAGGCGAGTGTGGCTCTGTCCACTGCCTTCCACTGCACTGCTGGGCATTAAGTCCCTGTTGGCCAATATGTGAAGCTGGGAGAAGAGAGTGGGGAGGCAAGTGGTGGCAGGACTTTTGCCACCAGGGTCTAGCTTCCCAACTTCCTCCTCATACCACTGGGCCCCTGTTGCCGTCAGGAAACCCAGGAACTAAGCCAGGAATAGGGCGAGGAAGTGAGTAAAGCCAGAAAGGAAGGCAAAAGTGAATCTTGCCTTCATGGGCCACTCCCAATGACCTCCTTTTTCTGTGCCACAGCTGACAAAAACATCCCAGACAAAAAGGCAGGAGGACAAAAAGAAATATAGCAGCTGCTGAAGTAGCTCCGTTGGGTGAATGCTAAACTAAAGGGCCTTGGTTCAATCCCAGGCCTTGGAATGCTCTTCTATCCCCCTGTGTGCAGGGGTGGAGTGTTTCTAAAAGTGCAGTAGTTTCTTCATTTGCCACAAGTCCTTCATTTTAGACTGGGCAGCAGGAAAAGACAGCATAGGCTTCTACACCAAGTTGGCCCACCTGATCTTTTATTCTTCTCTTGCTCTTTGTCAGCAAGGGGAAGAAAAAGAAGCTCCTCCTTAAGCTGGAGTCACAAGGCTGACGTAAGGATGACTTAATGAGCCCCAGCCCCAGTCCTCTGCTCTGCCAGCTGACCTATTGGAGGGCTATCACCACTGTCTCTAGGTTTGCTCATCGTTGTGTGCCTGGGCGAGCACCAGCCAAGCAAATGGAGTTTCTGTAGTGTAGTGGTTATCTTATTTGCCTAACACACAAAAAGTCCCTGGATCGAAACATGCTGGCTTCCTTTTCTCGGATCCCCTTTCTGTCCAGGAAGCGGCTGCTCGTTCTGCTATTGGCTTGTCCCTGGGATAACTCCAAACCCCGCATGACAGAGGGTGCTGACATCAGTGGAGAAAGCACTTTGGTGTCAGTCTGGAGAACCTAGAGCAGTGCAGCATGTCACCTTTTGGAGGCTTGTGGCTTGGCCTCCTCTGCCCTTGGAGGTTGGCCTATAGAGGCTGTCACTTCCTGCTGGCCTCCTTTGCATGACTTGTCAAAGGAGCAAGTGAGGCAGGAATGGGGCAATAGAGGAAAGTCGAGCTGAGGAAGGCAGGGCAGAAGCTGTGCAGCTAAGTGGAGATAGTAAAGCACCACCTTTCATTCTGCCACAGCCTGGGGAGGTGGAGTTGGCTGCTGAGAGGTTGAATCCTGTGCCTGTCTCTTGGCATCCCAGGAGATGAAGGATGGTTCTGAGTGAAAGGAAAACAAGCAAAGCTGAGTCCAGTGGAAAATGGCTGTTCCTTTATGGCCAACCTGGGGGTGTGATTGATGGCTTTAGAGGTGGGGGCTTGGCTGGCTGTGAGCAACTGGATCCAGGAAACCCCCATCTGCCCACAGCAGATGTTCACTGAGACAGAGAGAGAGATGCCAAATAGTGATCTCCAGGCATCAAACGACAAGGAATTCTGCACACAGAGAGGACCCTGCTAGTGGAAAATGCCTTTGGAAAAGCCCCTTCTGTCACCAGCTGTGGTCGTACAGTGCTCAGTGCTCTGCGTTGTGGCCTCAAGAGCCAAGGATCCAAGTTGAGTTACGATGACCTTTTCCTTGTCCCCACGTTTCTTAGGTGCCTCCTTCTGACACTTGTCAGAAAAAATGACCGGTTTCTTTTAGAAGCATTTGCACTGCCAGGCAAAGGCAGTCTTCTCTGCTCCCTCGAAAGATTGACCAAAAGGTGGGAAGAGCAGACACATTTGGCAAGGCACCACTGGGTGCTGCATCTCTAACCTCCACTTTACCTGGCAGGTGCCTCGGCCAGCTTAGCCACGGAGCTGCTCTCTGGGACTTTTCTCCCAGCTGCTCCATTTCTCATCAGTGACAATCAAAAAAAAGGTGACATGGCCTCTGTGTGTGGATATCCCCAGCGAACCCCAAGGACGTGTGGCACAGGCTCTCATATTGCAGCAATTGCAGTTGAAGCAATCGCCAGGCTAATGCCAGTCACAGCAGCCTTTTCATCAGCGACAGGCTTGTGATTCGATTCTTTCCAATGCTTCTCTCCAAGGAAGCCTTTTCCTTAGCAAACAATTACTTGGATACCAAGGGAGGTCTCTTCTGTTTCCTAGAAAGACACAGGAAAATGTGAGCAGAGGAGACAAAAGCCATACAACAAAGCACCACTAGGAACCGTACCCAGGACTTCCTGTTTACTAGGCAGGTGTTTTAGCCAGCTAAGCCATGGTGCCTACCTCAAGAAAGCATTTACAACTGTTCCATTTGATGGCTCAGGACAACACCTGCAAATTCCAAAATACAGACGTTCCCCATTTCCCTCAAGGCTTGCAGACCTTGCGGTGTCTGGCTCTCTGTGCACAGAAAGCCACAGCTGAGTTGACAGAGGGCTTCTTACATGTGCTTCTCCCACCAGCCACTGTGATCATATAGCGGTTAGTGATATGTGTTTCAGTCGCAGCAACCTCGGCTCAGTTCTGAGTCATGGTAACTTCTCCTTCAGCTCTAGACTTCTCATTTGCCATTTTCCAAGTGTGGTGGGGTGGCTGCCCCAAATAAGCAGGAAAAAAATTAAGGCAGCCTTGCAGAGGCGGCGCAGTACCCAACCAGTCAGGAAAGGGCTTGTTGGGAGAGCCAATCAGCAGAAGGCTTGCTGGAGCAGCCCATATATAAAGGGCTGCTCGGCACAGCAAGAGTCAGTCACTCCTTGGAGTTTGAGGAGGGAGGATTGGCTGCTCTGAAGGAAGGAGAAAGGGGGGGTACCATGATCAGAGTAGTGCTGGGCGGGTAAGGGGAGCATGAGTGACTCCCTAGCCCACTACTGCCAGACTGAGGCCCTGATACAAAGGTGGAGGAAGGTGCTAAGTGCATGGGGAAGTGATCCAGGGAAACAGATGGCAGGGGTTGGAGGTGCACCCCTTTTGCCTCAGTCGCCACTGACACAGGTGGCTACACCCTGGACTGCAGCTGGCCACTGAGGCCAGTGTCTGGGTAGAGGACAGCTGCCCCCTGGATGGGGGGAGAGACCTGAGTGGGGCACAGCCAGAGGGCTGTGTCCATAAGAGGACTTCGAAGTCCTAAGAGCCACATGGGTCCTAATGATAGAACAGATGGCAGCCAGACGCCGCTGGATGAAGGTGCACCGGGGGACCAGAGCTAATTGCCAGGACGGCCAACAGGAGGCTCTGCAGTGGTGAGACATGCCCCATGGCACCAAGACTTAGCGGCAAGGAAGGGTCTCTCTGTCTTGAACCACCACTTAGAAGGACTCTGCTGACAGGTCTTTCTTTTTATGAAAAGAGATACAAAAAAGGAGCCAACAGAGACATTAGGTTCAGCAAGGAAGAACTCTCAGGCCAAGCCAAGATTTCCTGGTTATTAGAAAGGCTCTTCAGCCAGCTTTTCCCAAAAACCCACTGTTCAGAGGCCTTTTAACAGTCACTGCAGATGTTCGCCACAAAAGAGACAAAGAGATGCCAAAATAGAGTTCACCACTGCCTGCAGCCATCAAGCTACCAGGAGTTCTGTGCACAGAGAGACCCCTGCTAGTGGAAAAAGGCTTTGGTAGAGACTCTTCTGACACCAGCCGTGGTCATATAGCGTTTAGTACTCTGTGTTGTGGCTTCAGCATCCACAGATGCAAGTTCAGTTGGGGGATGTTTTTCTTGTCTCCAGATTTGTCTAGTGGCTCTTTTCAACACTTGTCACCAAAAAGACCTGTTTCTTTTGCATGCAATGTACAGCTAGGCAAAGGCAGTCTTCTCCATTTCCTCAAAAGATCACCAAGCTGCGGGGAGAGGAGACACATTCAGCCAGGCACCACTGAGTGCTGGATGCTGAATTTCTTTATTCAGCAGGTGTCTGTGAAGGACATAAATCTACACCATGTAGAAGTCAATAATAGGAGTTTATTACACACAGCGCTGGTGGAGTGTCACTTGGCTTATTAGGCTCAGAGACACTGTCAATCAATTGATTACAATAGAATATATAGGTTTTCCATGGGCGGGGGAAAGTGACAGGGTAGGCAGTTCCACACGCCAAGATAGGTTTTGCAGCAAGACAAGATAAGCACATTAGCCAGTGGTTAACAGGTTACATAATGTCTCCACCCATGGTCTCAAGTTAGCAGGTTAACATTTAATGAATACTTTGATAAGATGTTATTAGTATAAAATATCTATGTTGAATTCTGATTTGGGGTCCATAGGAATGGAGCAACTCTTTTGATGGTTCAACAGGTACATTGGTAGGAGTTAAAGCAAAGAAACAGTGAAAGTATATGGCAATAAAGATTGTTTTCTGTGTGTCTAAAGACAAGGCATTGGTCCCTTGGAAGGGAAGTGGAAGGATGCCATATCTTATACTGACATGTGCCAACTTTTCATAAATTCAGGGTTGGATCTGTTTGAAGAATATCTCCCTACAGAAGAATTAAACTCAATAGGAACAGGGATTTTTTGTTCAATCTGCAACGCTGAATAAGACACAAGTATTCAGTTCTTAGCTCCAACACCTGGCAATTTGCTGACCAGGTCTTTATTAGCAAGGAAGGCTTTCTGTTTACCCCAGCTTTCTCTTAGCTGATCACGATTTCCTAGGCCTCTGGTCCCTTGATCATGCTCTGGACTTTGGGTTTGGAAAAGAGCTGGCACAATCTGTAGACCAGGTTATTATATAAAATACACATGGATTTGAACCCTTCACATCCAGTAATGACAAAGTTCTTGGTTCAGGCTTGTAACAGTGATAGAATAAACTGCAGGTTCAAATCAATTCTCTGGAGTTCATCCACAGCTGGGATGGGTCATTCAGTTCTTTGTATAGAGCTTCAGTTTGTAGCAAAGTCCCTCCAGAGGTATGAAGCAGGACTGAAGAAAAGATGGAGACGAGGCCTCAGCATTTTATAGTCTCTTGCCATGTGGTCTTTGCTTTCTTTGTCCCAACGACACTCTATCCAGCGTGTGGCATTGAAAAAAACCTTAAAGTTCTGTCCATAGGCAGGTCCCTGCATACCTTGCTGAGTCACAAGGCGTATCTGCCTTCTCTCAGTGGGTCAGTTGTATAACTCATGGTCCTTAATGAGCCATCAAGCAGGCTAAGCAGAACTGACACCAACTTGTCTGGCTGGGGTGCTCTCGGGAAGCATAGAACAAGTTTGAAATACGGGCAGCATAGAGCCAATATTCATAACGTCAACTACAAAAATGATACACATCTAGAGATAGCATCATTATAATCAGCGAATCAAAACCTCTCCATACACCTCTTAGACAACAACTTTTCTACAATATTGGCTGCAAATATATGAGTGGTTGCAACAGTGATCTATAGTTACAGATTATGTCAATAACATCACAGGAGGTGACATGGCATCAGTGAGACTGATACTGGAAAACTGCCTCCAGTTTTGGTGTCCTCATTTGAAAAAGATGTTGTGAAATTGTAGCTGGGTCAGCAAACAGCCACCAAATGTTCTGAGGGCTGGAGAAAAATGCCTTCTAGTGAGCTATTGAAAGAGCTCAACCTGTTTAGCTTATCAAAAGAAGATTGAAAGGTGACTTCATTGAAGTGTTGAAGGGCCTTAATGGAGAGAAAAGATTGGGTATTAAAGGGCTCTTTAATCGAACAGAGAAAGGCATAACAAGACCCAGTGGATGGAAGGTGAAAAGAGACAAATTCATATTACAACTAAGGCACAAATAGTCAACAGCAAGGATGATACAGCACAGGAACAAGCTACCAAGGAAAGTCGTGGATTCGCCATCTCCTGATGTCATTTAATGAAGGCTAGATGCCTTTCTGGAATGTGTTTGCCCCAAATGTAGCTATTGTGTCATACAGGAGGCCTGTGATATGCAGAGGGTCCGATTAGATGCTCTAATGGTCTCTTCTGTCCATAAAGTGGACTAATTTCTGAAAAACTGACTTGAGCATTGGGAGCAGCATCTGTTTTCTTGTCTAGCCGGTTTACTGCCTAGAACGAACACTCCTTGAGTGGGGTGATCCACAGGGAGTAGCTCAAACCTCCAAAGTGTCTGGCCAGGGGCAGGACATTAGCACAACAAGGGAGGGGTGTGGCCGTGATATCACAAAGGCCTTGTAGAACCTCAGACTATTGGTCAAAGGTGGTGGGGCGGTGGTGACCTCACAGAGAGATGCTGACATCAGACAGGCAGGACAGAGCGATGGGCCAGGGAAACCTCAGAGACCCCTGTGTCTTTGCTTCAGCAAGTCTCCTTCTCCAGGTCTCTCTTTGAGGACTGAGACAGTATTCGGGTCCACGGATGTGAGCACCAGGAGGAACCTCTTTTGAGTTTTCTCCTTCCCTTTTCCTGATTTTACTAGAAAACAGCCGTCACTGCTTAGAAGGTAAGAGCCTCCTCGAGGTTTGAAACCTGTTGAGTCTGATCCATCTGGTGACAGTTGAATTCTAGGCAGGGAAAACACGATCTTAAGGAGGCAGAATTTTATTCCACACCTGGGATTTTATCTCTTAGAATCACTGGGGACATTAGGGTTTGTCCTTTTTGTTTCACCTTTTCCTCCATCCCTCCCTCCTTTCTCTTTGTCTCTTGCTTCTTTTGTCCTTCCTCTTCTACCCCTCCGAATACCAGGAGAGGTGTGTGTGTGTGTGTGTGTGTGTGTGTTTGTGTTGTGGGGGAGTGCTCGGCAGCTCCCACTGTGGGAGGTCCACCCAAAAATGTGGGGCTGAAATAGTGCTCGGGCAGTGATCCTCACCAGTGACCTGGGCCATCCTTTGGGCTCTCTGGTGAGAACCCTCAGCCTCCCATCCTCAGTTTCTACCCTGATTGGCTGAGCAGGGCGTTATTGACAGGCAGGAGACTCAGGTCCTTGTTGTTCTCTTTTAAGACCAAGCAAATAAGTCATAACCAGTCATATGTTTGATGAATTTTGCTGCTTCTCTGCATTAATGGTCTCTGAGCAGTTCATGATTCTCTCTAACATTGCATTTCTCCTCAAATACTTGCTGAATAATTACTGTGCACTGTTGTTGGTCTGGAGCTCATGCGAGAGCACTTTATTTAGGTCATTCAGTGTCTGAAATTGAAGATCTGATGATTAGTTTGAAAATCGGGGCTCTTGGGTCCTATTCCCAACTCTGCCACTAACTGGCTGTGTGACCTAAGACAAGTCAATTCTCCTTTCTCAGCCTTAGCTTCTCCTCTTTCAAGTAGGGATAATAACGATCCACTCCTACCTACTTCAACACACTCACTGTCTATCCCCACACACAAACAGTCTCCACACTGCAGTTGAAATGCAGCTGGCAATCTAGTAGGATGCCAATGGAACAATGGGATAGAGAAACCTGCATCACTGAAAGTACAGCTGTAAAGACACCACACACCAGCCTTTCCTAGCTGGCAAAAATCAAACCTACACAGAAAGACACCTACGGTGTCATAGCCCATCTCCCTAAGCCCTCAGCCACAACCACTTAACACAAGGGCCTTTCTACACTATGGTTCTGTTCTCACTGAAGGCTCATTTCCAACTGTTTGCTCAGACCAGTTTCCCCAGCACACTCACTGCTGTGCAGCTTTGTACGTGTGGCTATGACTGAACAGCAAGAATTCCTGCCCATTTCCCTACTGGCTGGAGCATGGTTAGAGTGTGTTTGCGGTTAATGATGTCGCTGTAGATTGTTCATTCCCTTCATTGGGAATTCAGACAGTCCCTTTCCCAACATATCTCCAGCACATCAGTTCCTGGCTGGGTCTCCTGGGCATTGGAAAACATCCCTTGTGTGGTGCTGCCAAGGGGATCGTGCAGAGCTGAGACGTTCCTCGGCTTGGATCAAAGGGGGATGTTGGATGGAATTTATCCCAGAACCCTCCCTGCTCCCCAGAGCCCCACGGGGAGAATCTAGAGAAGGGGGAATCATGCGTCCCCTGTGCTCCCAGAAGAGCTGCTAGGAATCCTTCCTGGCAGCTACTCACCCCTGGATTCACCCTCAGCTCCTGGGATCTTTCTGCTCAAAATGCTCCAGAGGCCTGGGGTGGGAAGGGCGTCACTGCACAGTCTGAAACACAAGGGAGGTTTCTGGAATTGAAGGAAGGAGCAGAAAATGGAGAGGAAAGAAACAGAGAGAAAACGCCTCATCTCTCTCCCCTCCCCTTCCCAGAAAGAAATGTTATCAAGGACCCGCGTTAAAGGAAATGGTGTCCTGGGCAAAATGTGTACTTAGGAACTTCTCCACTGCCCCTGGACAATATCCCTCCCCGTTTACCACTAGCTCCTGACTCCCAACCCTTGCGCCTCCTTCACCCCTAACTCCTGACCCCTCCTGTGCCCTAATCCCTACACTATGTCCCCTTTTCCCTTAAATCCCACACTCCCCTCCTATGCCACCAGCCATTGCCCCTCTCCTCCACCCCCTTCACCCCTACTCCCTGCACTCCCTCCTGCACCAACGTGGGGACAGTGACCTGAGTGCATGGAGCAGCTGGCATTGCTGCCCCCTCCTCCCCGGAATGCTGCTCCTCCGGGCACCCCTAGGGGCTGTGGGAGCAAGAAGCAACAGCATCCGAGCTCCCTGCATCCAGGTCACTTTCCTCAGCTGGGCTGCATCAGGGGAGGGCAGAGAGCAGCAGCTTCTGATGCTCCCCTCACAGCACAGCCCAGGTGGGGAAAGTGACCAGGACGCATGGAGCACATAGTGTTGCTCCTCGCTCCCCTCAACCCTCTATGGGGCCATGGAGGAGCATTGGGGCAGGGAGAGCAGTGAGCACTTTTGCACTGGCATATGGTGCCTTTTGACCCCCTGGAGCCCTGGGCGGCTGCCGGGGGGCCCCACCCCTAAGGCCGGCCAGGATCTCCAGCATGAAGAGCAGAGAACACAGGGAGACTGGCCACACACTGAGCAGTGGTAGCCTGGGCAGCAAGTAATGGATGCTCGGGGGGGCTCAGCCTCCCCAAACTTGCATCACCCAGGGGACAGTGGGGCCCATGACTAGGGGCCCTGGACAAATTGGGCCCCCTTGCAAAAGTCTCCCCCATGTCAGCCCCAGGGCTGGAGGAGCTCCCACTCCTTGCTACGGCCCGGGAGCTGCAGCAGGGGCACAGAGCTTCTCTGGTCTTGGGGCCGCAGCGGGGCAGGGGTAAAGGAGTGACAGGGTGGGACTAGTGGGGGAAGGGGTGGAACAGTGGTGACAGTGGATGGGGCTGTGGGTGGAAGGTTTGGAAGGGGGCGGAGCAGCAGACAGAAGGGAGGGGGGAATGGTTCCAGTGCTGGCGACCCCGCACTTGTTCTCCCTTTCCCTGGGCTTTGGCATCACTAGCCCCTGATTAGTGAGTAGGGTTCAGTGATTCCCAAAATGTGGGGTATGACTCCTAGGGGGACAGAGAGGAAGATTCATAGGGGCACCTCAGGGCCTGAGCCAGCCCTCATGGAGGGAGAACCAGTCAGCCCCACTCTATCCCAGCTCTTTTCCAACCCCATCCTCAGCCTGGGTCCCTGACTCCCAGTTCGGCCTTGACCCCCTTACCCCTGTCTGCACCCCTCTCTTCAGCAAGCAACAGCCCCACTCCCAGCCTCAGTCTTCGACTGTGGCTTCTGAGGGTCCACAGCCATGGATTAGAGGGCACAGTGTGAAATATTTGGGGACCACTGGTTTAGGATGATGGTCTCAGTCACTTCTATGCAGTCCAATAAAAGCTATTCCTCATCCACCCACCCCTCTGTCAGGACTGACTCAATATGTTCTGCTGCCCTTCACTTATGCAGGAAGGATAATAACATTTCATACCACTCAGTGCTAAAGTTATTTGTAACCCATCACCAACCAAAATGGTCATTTTGGGGAAGCGGACCCATCATGCTCCATAGCTAGGCAGAGTAGGTGTGTCTATGCAAACACGGTCTGTTTCTGAAGTCTTTCCCACTGCTGGTCACTAGGTGTGAGGGGGAACTCATTCAGCCCCTGCTTCCGCTTAGTGTTTAAAAACATCTCAGTGTCCCTATCTCTGCTGGCCTTAGATTTCTCCTCCTGTCTCTTTCCTAACAGCTGAGGGGTTTAGTGATGGACTGCTAATCCATTGTGCTCTGCACGCATAGGTTTAAATCTCATCCTCAATGGCTGTATTTAGTCTTCACCCTCCTTTATAGACAGCCATCTCCCCCTTTGGTACAATGACAGATTAAACAATGTTACTTCTTGTGAATAAAAACCTGCTCAGAAACACCCTTACTTTAAATAAAATGTCTAAATCTCAGATTTCTGATAACAAAATTTATCTAGTCCTGTATGTCTTAGTTTTTATCTCTACTCCTCTTTCATAGTTTCTTCCAATTTTCTAGAAAGCTCCTTTGCTGTGATGTGAGCCAAGCAGTGTCCACTGTTGCTATGTTATCTCGGCGAAGTCTGCATTGTACACGGTTCCTGGGATAGTCCTTGGGAGTGTAGCTACCTTTAATGGGCCAGCAGAGAGTCTGGCTCCTCCATTTTTGCACCTGAAAGGCTGGTGGTGGGCATTTCCCAACCTCATAACATATTTCTGTAATGCACACAGAGCAAACTTCATAACTTCCAAAACCAATGCGAGCACATAGAATGCAAGAAAACATTAAGGTTCAACAGATGAACAGTTCAAGGTTTTTAAAATGATACCTCACCAGGCAGACTTTGTTCAAAAAGTATCATCACTATATGAGAGTGGTGACAATGGGGCTTCCAGGGGGCTGCTTTGAGCACAGCGTGCCATACCTGGGCTTCCACTGCAATGGGAACGTATCCTTAGAGTCCATCTCTCCTGGGATAAAGATGGCAGCATGGCTGGCCTGGGTCATCTGACATGGGCTCATGGAGCTAAAGCTGAGAGGCTAAAAACTGTGGTGCAGATATCACACTGAAGCCTGGGTTCAGAAACCCTCACCCCTCGTGGGGCCTCAGAGGTTGGGCTCAGATCCATATGTCTGCACTGTAGCTTTATAGTCTTGCAGTCCAAGTCCCAAGTCAGCTGACCCGGGCTTTGAGACAGGTGCCCTGGGTGTTTTAATCCCAGTGTAGACATAACATTAGGGTAGGTCTACAGTGCAATGAAACAACCAGGGCAGGCTTGTGTCGGGTTAATCAGGGTCATGTGACTTGGGCTGTAAAGTTGCAATGTACGTGTCTGGGCTCAGGCTCTGTACCCTGTTCTAGGAGCCCAGAAGTTTGGGAGGGAGTTTAGCAAGTGGAAATGGTAGAACCGCAGTGAAGTCTTACCCTGGGCTAATGGCAGTTCTCCATTGGTCTGTCTGCTTTTGGGTCAGGGATAATAACTCCCAGTGGTGCCCTGTTGAGTGGCTTTTGGGGCACCTTCTCTTGGCTGCTGTCAGAAGGACCTTTGGTCGAGCCCAGTGTGGGTTTTCTTATGGTTTAAATTACACGCACAGGCAATGATAACAGAGTTACTGAACATTTGGGAGTTAGGAGCTGGTAGGTCAGTGGTCCAGTCCCCTCATGGATGACCCCCTCCCTCTGGGACAGGGGCAGGTCGGAGTTCTCACACCAAATGCTCATTGTGGCTTCCAGAATCTGTGGGCAACTCACCTAGTTTATGCCGAGGATTGAGTCCTGCTTTGTGCCCAGTGTCGGAGAATGAAAATCCTAAACCACCCTATGAAATAATGAATGCGGCAGGACGTGCTATTGTCCCTGCTCCAAAGCAGACAGACCAATGGAGAAATGCCACTGAGTCCAGGGTAATACTTCATTGCAGTTTTACCTTTTTTGCTTGCTAAACTCCCTCCCAACTTTGAGGGGGCCCTGAGTCCAGTATTGGGCTGAGCTGAGACATCTACACTGCAAATTTACCACCCCACGGCCAAAGTCTCAGGAACCTGAGCTGGCATGGGGCAGCCCTGGGTGTTTCATTGCAGTATGGACATAGCCTAGCATTATGTCTACACTGTCATAAACACACCCAAGTCACTATTCTCAAACCCTGGGTCAGTTGATTCAGGCTTGTGGGGCTTGTGCTGCAGGGTTATAAAATTACAGTGTAGACACTTGGGCTTGAGCCCAGCCTCCGAGACCCTACAAGGAGTGAGGGTCTCCAAGCCTGGGCTCCAGTTTGAGCCCAAATGTCTGCACTGCAGTTTTTAGCCTCCCAACCTGAGCCCAGGGCCGTAGCAACAAAGAACGTTGCTCCCTCTGAACATATGTCCGGGGCCCCTTCCAATGCAGAAACTGGAATGCGGTATTTATTTTATACAATATATAGGGTTCATATTATATATACATAGGCCTACAGTGTACATGTATTCCGTATTTACGCAAAGCGCTTCTTTCGAGCCTTGTTCTCCGCAAATTGGTTAATCAATGAGTCATAGTTCAGAGATCTGGCAATTTTGTTTTCGATTGAGATAACTGCAAGCGCAGAAGGCCTGTCATCTGTCATGGTTGAGCACAGGATATTCTTGATCAGTTTCATTCTGCTGAAGCTCCTTTCAGCACCAGCGACAGTAACTGGTGTGGTCAGAAAAATTCGGATGCAAATGCAAAGATTCGGATATATCACCTGAAGGCTGTTCTTGTATATGTACGTTAAAAAATTGTTTGCCGTGACAAGTCCTCTCTCTTTCTCGATGACATAAATAAAACGATTCAATTCCATTTTGAGTTCGTTGTCATCAATGTCTCCCATTTTTCTTTCAAAAATTTTGCTGTGATTATCCACTTCATTTTCTCTGTGACTCTGCTTCAGGTTCTTAGCATTGTACAGAAATCCAAACAACTTATACCACTCCACGAGTTGGTCAAATCGCAACGAAACAGAAGATATGGCCTGATCAGTGAGAACAAGAAAGAACTGTGATTTGAATTTTTCTTCGGCAGAAAGACGACTCGAATCATCAGCACATTCGTAATCAAACATTCGCTTCTTATGTCGCATCCTGGTTTCTGGAAACACCTGCTCCATACCCAAATGCTCTGCTATTTCACGTGTATTTGTGACCACAGAAATATATCCTGTATTTCGATAGTCTTCCAAAAACTTCATTGTAGCACCGACTTCTGCCTGCGGTATGTCAATTGACACATCTGGTGACTGAATTAATTTGCCGGTTTTATTGACGTGAAATAGTATATCATACCATGTGTACAGAGTCAGAACAAAAGGCCACATAGTAACATGGTCTAAAAGCACACCGCCTTCTGTTGCTTTATTGCCATCTTTCTTTTCCAGAGCATATTCTCGCAAAGATGACAAAGCATTGCACAATTCTTCAAGGTGATAATGCAATGGCTTCACAGCATCAATTCTTGACTCCCAACGAGTGTCCGATAACCCTTTAACAGATATTGGCATATGTTCTTGAAGTATATCCCAACATGAAGGTGAAGAAAAAAAGATAAGGTATATTCTTTTAATCAGACCGAAAAAGTCAACGGCATATTTCGATGACTTTGCCGCGTCTGAGATCACAAGATTCCAAGTGTGAGCTCCACATGGTACATACAAGGCACAGTCATTTATTTCTAGCATGCGGGCTTGAACTCCTTTATTCTTTCCTCTCATATTTGCGCCGTTATCATAAGCTTGGCCTCTCATGTCAGCAATGTCTATTCCTAAGTTGTTTGCATTTTCAAGAAACGCTTCCAATAAGCCCTCGCCAGTTGTATCATAAACATTAAGGAAACCAACAAACGCTTCACGAATATTGACACTATCTATCTTCACCGTTGCATTCAACAAAGCGTAACACCACAGACATCTGTTCTTCATGTGACACGTCAGGAGTACAGTCCAAAATAACTGAATAATATTTTGCTTTTTTAAGCTGTGCTTTGTTGGCCTCTTGAAAGTTACTGGCAACAAGATGAAACAGCTCGTTTTGGATCTGTGGACTGAGGTACTGAACATGTGTCTCTGCCTTCTTAATCCTCTGTAAAAGTGTGCTGAGGACAGTATCATACTTTGCAAGCAATTCAAACAGTCCCCAAAAGTTGCCATTTGAAGGATTGCCGAGCTTTTCACTACTTCCTCAAAATGCCAAGTTTCTTTTGGACAAGAAAATAACGACATCAACAATGCATTTGACAACATTTCTCCAGCAATCTCTTTCTTTCAGAAAAGCCTGCAATTCGAGTTGGTCAATAGATGTACGGTTTACTATGCCTGACCGAAGTTCTAACCATTTCACCATACAGTCTTGATGACCTTAGCCTGTTTCATGCTGCTGAAGTATTTTTGACAGTGCTTTCCAAGCAGATGTTCCATGACGTAGCGGTATGTCGCCAGTGCCAAATAATTTACAACAAAAACAAAAAATGACATCTTTCTGAACTGAGTATATTAACCATGAATGTCTTATTTTCTTGCCATTTGCCATGGTTCGATAGAAATGAGTACTTGTGAACCTCCGTCTTTCGTCGTTAAATGGAAATTTGTAACTTTCATTCTGCTGCAGTGGGCCACGTGCAACAATGTCACACACCTGCCTGTCCTATATTATAGACAGCGATTCTCCTGGATCATCAGTCAGTGGTTCAGATTCAGATACTTCTTTCCCTGCAGCAGCTGGAATATCTGTCACAGTTTGTTTGGATGAACAACTGGCTTCACCTTCGACCTCACTTGAAGCACTTCTGGATACTTCTGGATACGATTTGTCGCTGCTAGCTCTGTCCGTTTCCTGTGCCTGTACCTGTACGTTGGATTGCAGCACAAAATACGTTGACAACTTTGGAATTTTCTCAAGTTTCTTCTCGGCATCTTTTACTGCCTTTCGTTTACTAACTCCACACTTATACATTCTCTTAAACATCACAAAGCACGCTTCTGCATTGGAAACGATAAAAAACTAAACAACTAAATTAATAACATTTATCCGTCGACCGCCATTATGAACACAAATACACATTCTTTGAATGGGTCCAACTAAAATTAGAAACTGACCGACAGACAACTGATGTAGCCAATAGCATTATGATGTATCATAATGACTTCACGGTTTTGTCAGTAAAACCGACATGGATTGTACAATAGTGTCAATAAATGTCACTTACCTAGTTATACCTTACATTTTTTTGCCACTTTTAGGGGCCCCCTTCCTTGCGGGGCACCCTCTGGTTGGAGGGTACGGAGGGAACTCGCTACACCTCTGCCTGAGCCCCAAGAGTCCAAGGTCAGATGATCAGGGCCAGCCGGGCCACACTGCTTTTATCACATTATAGATGCCCTCTCAGGGTATGTCCCCATTGCAATGTAAGCCCAGGGTTAGCAGAAGTCATGTCAGCAGCTCCAATACATCAACATAAACCACGAAGAAAAGACCCACCCCCAAATAACCTGAGCAGTGTCCTTCTCCCTACAGTTCATAAGTCCAGCAACCAAAAATCCTTTAACATGAGCCATCCCCTCTCTGCACCCCACTCACAGCTGTTGTCCTTAGTCAGTGCAAGCCCAGAGGTGCCTCTGTAGAGTTCACCTGCTATCCTGGATGGAAAGGGGGGAAAATAAGAAGGCATCGTACTCACGATGTTGTCTAGGGACTCACTCATCCCTCCACAGCCACCCTGTCATAACATTGATCTAACCCCTAAATTTTAGCATTAGGACCCAGGCCCCAGCCCACTTAGCTTTGGAACCCGTGTCCCCCGCCTAGCAGGTGCTATTGAATTGAGGGTGAGTCCCTCAATCAGGGTCTGTCGAGCACAGTTGTGCTACCCTCAATTTACACAACAAGGATAACAACCCTTTATTTTTCCTGCCCCAATAACATGGAGATTGGGAATCCAACACCAGCCAAAAGTGATCATTTCGGCAAGCAATCCAACGTATTTCCAACATGCTGTAAAATCCACATGCAGACTCATACACGAAACCTTGCAAGAAAATCTTCCTGAGGGGGTCTGAAGCACCTGCTGCTGGAGGAAAGGAGGGAGCTGTGGGTTGGGATGGAGGAGCAGAGTGAGGAAGAGGGGCCTGTGGGTTGGAATTGAGGGGGCTGTGAGTAGGGACGGTGGAGGAAGGTGAATAGGCGTAGGCTGTGGTTGGGAGTGAGGAGCAGTGTGCATAAGAGGGACTGAAGGTTGGGACTGAGGGGCACTGGGAAAAGAGGGGACATGGGTTTAGGCTGAAGAGCAATCTCGTTTGGGGATCCAGCAGGAAAGGGGAAAACAGCAAGTGATTCTAATTCCTTAGGGGGGGAGAGAGAGAGAGAGAGAGAGAGAGAGAGAGAGAGAGAGAGAGAGAGAGAGAGAGAGAGAGAGAGAGAGAGAGATATTCCTCTGGCTGCAAGGACAAAGGTGCTGTCAGGAAGTTGCCCCTTCAAACCCACACACAAAAAGGTCCTTCTGAGGAAAGGAAAAATCCTGAAGAGAAAAAGTAACATCAAAGAGGACTCCAAAAAAACAAATTAAGAACTTAATGAGTAGTTTATCACCTTATCAGGGACTTGAATCCTGGACTCTCAGATTAAAAGTTTGGTGTTCTATCAACTGAGCTAGACAGGCTCACAAAGGGAAAAAAGCAGGTTGGTGCAGAGGAGAAACTAGTCAAGAGAACAAGAGTAGGAAACAATAGGGGAAACCTGCTGCTCTCTCTGGCCTGGTCAACACTATGAGTTTATATTGAATTTATCAGCGTTAAATCGCATTAACCCCGCACCTGTCTACACAACAAAGCCCTTTATATCGATATAAAGGGCTCTTAAATACTGAAATCTGTACTCCTCCCCGACGAGGGGAGTAGCGCTGAAATCGGTATTGCCATGTCAGATTACGGTTAGTGTGGCTGCAATTCAACGATATTGGCCTCTGGGCACTATCCCACAGTGCACCATTGTGATAGCTCTGCACAGTAATCTGAACTTGGATGCACCAGTCAGGTAGACAGGAAAAGCTCTATGAATGTTTGAATTTCTTTTCCTGTTTGCCCAGCTTGGAGCTCTGATCAGCACAGGTTACCATGCAGTCCCAGAATCAAAAAAGAGCTCCAGCATGGACCATATGGGAGATACTGGATCTGATCTCTGTATGGGGAGATGAATCTGTTCATTCAGAACTCCATTCCAAAAGACGAAATGTCAAAGCATTTGAAAAAATCTCCAAGGCTATGATGGACAGAGGCCACAGCAGGGACTCAACACAGTGCTGAAACTTAAGGAGCTGAGAAAAGCGTACCAGAAAGCCAAAGAATGAAATGGACGCTCACTGAGGGAGGGACGACTGACGACTGTAGCTATCCCACAGTTCCAGCACTCTCCGAAAAACATTTGAATTCTTGACTGAGTTTCCAAAGCCTGAAGGATCAAAAATATTGTCACGGGTGGTTCAGGGTATATGACATACCCCCCCTCCCGTGAAAGCAAAGGGAAAAAAAGTCATTTCTTGCTTTTTTTCAATGTCATCGTATGTCTACTGGATGCTGCTGTCAGACGTGGTGCTGAAGCGCTACCCAGCAGCATCCCCTTCCCTTCCGTTCCCTTCCCTTCCCTTCCGGACGGCAGACGGTATAGTAGGACTGGTATCCATCATTGTCATCCTGTGAGTGTTCCTGGTTGGCCTCAGTGAGGTTGGCCGGGGGTGCCTGGGCAAAAATGGGAATGATTCCCAGGTCATTCTCTTCTTTAAGCTTTGTCTAATGGAGATTCAGTCCTGCCTGGAATATCATAGCAGCTGGAGGCTACCCTTCCCTCCCCCCCCCTTTCAGCTCTGCTTGCAGAGGCGATAAAGTCAGTGTTGTTTCAAATTCCTGCATTCTTTATTACTTCATCACACAGATGGGGGGACACTGCCACGGTAGCCCAGGAGGGGTGGGGGAGGAGAGAAGCAACTGGTGGGGTTGTTGCAGGGGCACCCCCTAGAATGACATTCAGCTCATCATTTCTGCAGGGTGTCTGGGGCTGTGACTCAGAGCGGCCATTTGCCTCTCTGGTTCTTTAGTAGGCTTGCCTGATAGTCTAGACTGGACTGACTCTCCCTTTAGACAAAACCCAAAGAAGGGAATGACCTGGGGAGTCGTTCTCATTTTTGTCCATGCACCCCCGACCGACCTCACCGAGGCCGGTCAGGAGCACCCATGACAGCAGCAGACGGTACAGTATAACTGGTAACTGTCATTGTCAACTTGCAAAGCAGCAGACGAGACGGTATGGCTGGTAACCATCTTTGCTAACTTGCAAAAGGCAAGGGGACGCTGCTATGTAGCGCTGCAGCACTACGTCTGTCAGCATCATCCAGTAGACATACGGTGACGGTGAAAAAAGGCTGAATGGGCTCCATGGTTGCTATGCTATGGCGTCTGCCCAGGTAATCCAGGGAAAAGAGTGCAAAATGATTGTCTGCCGTTGCTTTCACGGAGGGAGGACTGAGTGACAACATTTACCCAGAATCACCCACGACACTGTTTTTGCCCCATAAGGCATTGGGATCTCAACCCAGAATTCCAATGGGTGGGAGAGACTGCAGAAACTATGGGATAGCTATGGGATAGGTACCCACAGTGCAACGCTCTAGAAATCGACGCTAGCCTCGTTACATGGATGCACACCGCCGAATTAATGTGCTTAGTGGGGCCGTGTGCACTTGACTTTATACAATCTGTTTCCAAAAACCGGTTTTTGTAAAATCAAAATAATCCCGTAGTGTAGACATACCCTGTGATTAACAACTTTGATTGCTAATTGAAAGGCTGATGGTTCCAATCCAAGTGAAGATGAAGGGTTGTTTTTTTTTTTAGTGATGAGAATCCAGTACATTTTAACAGGCAGAAAAATCCCCTCAATGCTGCTCTTGCCACATTGGACAAGTATATGTAGTAGTATTGCCAGATGTCTTAGAGATATAGTGGTGAGCATAGCTGCCTTCCAAGCAGTTGTCCTGGGTTCAATTCCCAGCCAATACAATGATGTGATGTTCTCTCTGCTGGGAATTGCTTTAATTTCAGCCACATTGTATCTGTTTATCAGGGGAATGAAAGAATCAAAGTCCTGCAGGTCATTCAACACACAATGGAGGAAGAAAGGGTTGGAACTATACAATGAGCTGTTGGAGTTTTCCTGGTGTTAGGTCTAAATAAAAATATTGCAAACAAAACCAGGTATGCCAACCTGACCAAAGTCAGGCTAACAAAGGTTTGTGGGTAATTTCTAAGTAAAAAACACTAAAAAGCAGCAGCATGTCTTACAAGCATTGGAAAAAAGTAAAATTAAAAAAAAGCTGCATTCCGGGCATAGTACCAAATGTGCTGTGTTAGGGTAGCTCCTTTAAAAAACTAATAAGAGCCCTAGTTTCCCAGCCGCCTTGTTTTTACTCCCTGGTTTTGTTTTTTGTTTCTTTTTATCTCCCCTACATTTCTAACTTTAGGCATGTATGTATACTAAAGGTGTCTAGTTTCTAGTAGTTAAAAGAAGGGGGTGGGTTGCTCCAGTAAATAATTTATAATGCAACAAAACTGTTTATATAGGCTTATACTAACACGTAAAGAGCAGGCTGGTTCTCTCTGGAGACACGCTGCTCTCTATTAATGCATGCACTTGTCAATGAAGAGCTTTTGATCAGACCTTGCTGGTGTTGCCTGTCTCTCTCGCGGTCAGACAACAAACTTTGCCATCTGGGTTAAAGTCCCTGACACTGGGGTATTACAATGTTTGGTTTATTCTTTAAAAAAATGTCCTTTACTTCCCTCTACCTTTTAGACTCAGAGCCTTTAAGGTCAGAAGGGACTAACATGATCATCTAGTCCTACCTGCTGCACCTTGCAAGCCAAAAGATCCCACCCACCCATTCCTGTAATAGACCCAGGAGGGGAGGAAGCTCTGTGCACTGCCCCTAACCCAGGCAACACATGGAGGCCCTCTGCTCCCCTCCCCCAATGGGTGTGCAGAGATGTGCCAGCAGCACTAAGGTGGCTCCCTGTCCACTCTGCCTCCGTCCCTCCGTGTCACTCCCAGAAATGGTCAGCATGTCCCAGCATCCCCTGGGGCGAGGACAGTGTCTCCATTCACTGCCCCTGCTACGAATACCGACTCCACAGCTCCCATTGGCCAGGAACTGCAGACAATGGGAGCTCTGAGGGCAGTGCCTGCAGGCAGCAGCACTCGGAGACCCCCTGGCATGGCCCACCTAGGAGCTGCTGCCACAGGGCTGTGTGTATCGGTCACTTTGGGAGCTGCACTGCCTGGGACAAGTGCCACCCCTCCTACACCCCAACCCCCTCCCCCAGCGCAAAGCCAGCACCCCGCACCCAATTTCCTCCCATGGCTTTGCTTGTTTTCCTTTCAGCCAGAACCATCCTTCTTCTCGTGGGCTGCAAGTAGCCATTCCTGGGAAGCCAAGAGGCAGGCACACGATTCTACCTCCCAGCAGGCAACCAGACCTCCCCAGACTTTGCAGATTGAATGGTGGCGCTCTACTAACCCCACTTAGCCGCACTGAGGCGTTCAGCTTCTGCCCTGCCTTCTTCAGTTTGACTTTCCTCTTTTGCCCCATTCCTGCCTCACTCCCTCCTTTGGCAAGTCACACAAAGGAGTCCAGCAGGAAGAGCCGACCTCCGTAGGCCAACCTTCCAGGGCAGAGGAGGCCAAGTCACAAGGCTTCAAAAGGTGAATGGCCCAGATCCTCTAGCTTTCCCCTGCTGATGCCAAGGCTTTTTCTCAGCTCATTTCACCACCCTCTGCCATGCAGGGTTGTGGTTACTGCAGGACAGGACAGTGGCAGCAGTAGGAGCACTTTTCTGGACAGGCAGAAAAAGTAAACGCTCCTGTTTGAACCAGGTACCTTTTGCATGTTCAGCAAATGTGATAACCACTACACTATAGAAACCGTGTTGCAGTGTTTTCTCCCTCCCTTCACAAGAACATAAGAACGGCCATACTGGGTCAGACCAAAGGCCCATCCAGCCCAGTATCCTGTCTGCCAACAGTGGCCAATGCCAGGTGCCCCAGAGGGACTGAACCTAACAGGTAATGATCAAGTGATTTCTCTCCTACCGTCCATCTCCACCCTCTGACAAACAGAGGCTAGGGACACCATTCCTTACCCATCCTGGATAATAGCCATAAATGGATTTAACCCCCATGATTGTATCTAGTTTTTTTTAAACACTGTTATAGTCCGAGCCTTCACAACCTCCTCAGGCAAGGAGTTCGACCTGTTGACTGTGCGCTGTGTGAAGAACCTCCTTTTATTTGTTTTAATCCTGCTGCCCATTACTTTCATTTCGTGTTTCCTAGTTCTTATACTATGGGAACAAGTACATAACTTTTCCTTATTCACTTTAGGATGTGGGGTCTGGGCTGGGCTGACTATAGTGCCAGCTGGGGTCTCCTGAATGATGGGAAACATCCTTTGCTGCTACCCAGGGACAGCAGCCTACTGGCGACATACCAGGGCTGGGATGTGAGGGGAATGTTGCTTGGACTTTATCATACAGGGCCCATCCTGCTTCTCAGAGCCTACAGGCGAGAATCTAGAGAAGGGTGAGTCATTTCTCAGCTGTATTCTCAGGAGAAGCCGGTAGCTGTCCTTGAGCAGACACTCAGGAGAGCAACCACAGCAGTTTTGGTGAGAACTCTGGCTGCCAGGTGGTCCAGCTAGGAGAAGAAGTGCTGGAGGCTGTGACGAACTGGGAAAGTTCTTAATGTTTTCTCTGAATACTGTATTGGTGCCTCAGTGTCCCCATGGCAGTTCTTAAGTATCTGGCAGAGCCAAGGGCCAGTGCACCTAAATGCCTGACACTCTGTCTCCTAGCAACTGATGGCCTGGGCCCCTCCTCGGCAAAGGTGCCAGCTGAAGGTGTTGGAGACAAAGGGATCAGGTGACCTCCTGGCCCGGGAAAGGGGCTGAGGAGAGAGGAGGGGCTGGGAGGGGTTGTTAGTCTGGAGCTGGCTGGGGTCAAGGGTGGAGGGCAGACCTGGGGGTCTGGCTCACTGCCCCCCAGAATGGATCCAGCCGAGGGGTCCGGTTCTCTGTACCTACAAGCTCTGTTTTAGACCCTGTTCCTGTCATCGAATAAACCTCTGTTTTACTGGCTGGCTGAGAGTCACGTCTGACTGCAAAGTGGGGGGTGCAGAACATGGTGGCTTCCCCAGGACCCCGCTGGGGTGGACTCGCTGTGGGAAGCGCACGGAGGGGCAGAGGATGCTGAATGCTCCAAGGAGAGACCCAGGAGGTGAAGCTGTGTGAGCTTTTTACCCTGAACAAGTCTGCTCCAAAGGAGAGGAGGCTCCCCAAAGTCCTCACTGGCTTGGTGGGGAGCAGTTCCAGAGCATCGCCCGGTGACTCCGTGACAGAGGCTCTGCAGTTTTTGCAGTGGGGCTGTCTCAGGAGTCACAGGTGGCTTTGTTGGTGGGGGGTGGCAAAGTAGGGACTACAGGATGTGAGGCTGGCTGAAATGAAACTGCACAAAAAACCTTCCCACTTTGCTCCATCTAAGGCCCTACTTTGGCCTCTCCCCCTTTCATAAATATCTCCATATCTACCCCGGCTCTCAGAAACCCCCTCTCTCCATGGGTATTTTCACAGTTTCTTCCTTTTTTCATGGAGAGAGACAGAGAAAAAACAGACCTATTAATAGAGCTACCGACACAGTTCACAGCATGAAATACACAATTTTGTGTTCAATGAGTTGTGTTCATTTACATAACATGAAAAATATGTTTTGGTCAATGCATGAAAACCTCACTGCATTGAACAGCCCACTTGATATAGTCAATGTACTACAGAATATTTAAAGAAGTTAAGAAAGATGTGTTATAAATTAACGTGTTGTGCCATTTACACACGCAGAAGACACAGTAGAAACTGAATTATTTGAGCTTCTAAAATTTCCATTTTCTCACAGCATTTTAGTTCTCAATATTGTTTTAATTTGCTTTTTTTTTGGAACTAGAAATGAGGAAATAGTACACTGAAGTCAGTGGAATTACTGCAGTGAGGGATTAGTCTCATTATTTGCCACTAACAAAACCTTTGTTAGCAGAGAGTAAACTTGGACTGTGAATATCTCTTGCCTTCCAGAACATCGAGTTCAGTAAAACTCAAACTCTGGAAAAACAGGGAATACAGAGTGAGGGTACATGCCCAGATAACCTTAACTCTGCCCTCTAGAAGAGAATCCCTGATAGTGTATGAGACTAAAGAAATGTTTGTGGACAAATTACATCTACTTCCAAAGAGTTTGTTTCTTCTGGAATTAATTGATCCTGGCCCCATCAAATTTGATGAAAACATAAACTAGACACTTAGAGGATTGGAACTGATTTCAGTGGAGGGACATGTTTGCTAGATTTTTATGCTTTTACACAGGACATCGTTGAGTGTTTCTATTCATTTCGGGGATCCCTATTCAGTGGAGCTCCTGAACAAAAAGGAATTGCAACTATTTTTGTGAAGAGCCAGGCTTATAAGGGGGCATTTGGATTTGAACCAAGGACCACTCGATCTGCAGTCAAACACTCAACCACTGATGATCTGATGATTAGACTGGCAAGTCAGTGATCTTAAGGATCTTGATTTCTGAGAGTGGAGTTCGTTTCTTCCACACCAGTATCGCTGTCTGTGCATTCCGGAGCCATGGAGTGAGTGGGAAAGGCCCACAGCTAGCTTGTCAGTCTCAGCAAAGGAGCAGCCCACATCAGAACCAAGGAGACGTGTTGGTGGCCCATTCAGAAGAATCCACTCTCCCAGAGACTTCTCAGAGAAGGCACGGTACACACCGCACCTGTCCCCCACATCCCAGCAAGGGTCTTTCTAGTCCCACTTTAGTATGAGCCAATTTGTAATCAGTCTTTGGCCCAGATTCTCTCCCTGAGCGGCATCAGCACATGCTTGGGCCCCCTGCTCGTGTTAAATCTGCCTTGAGCTGGGACCCAGCTTGGCAAAGAGCCTGCAGCTCCCTCTGTGCTGGAGGAATGAGGGCAGCCCTGGCACTGGGCAGGGCAGCCCTGAGGGAATGAACCCAATGTGCCCGTGAGACCCTGATCCAGAACCTCTGCCATGCAGCTTGCTCAGCTCCAGCTTCTCTCGTCTCCACCGAGGATTCAAAGCTTCTCTGCTCCAGGGGAACCCCTGGGGAGGGAGGCAGGGTTCCTGCAGGATAAATCTTCCTGCTGGCAGAGCTCTGGTCCCCTCCTCATGGGCACAGGGCATTGCACATGGCTCCCACCACATGCACACACCCCTCTGTGGGGAGAAGCAGCTCTGGGATATTGGGGTCAAACCCTTCCCACCTCGGCCCTGCAAACCTTCTCCTGGCGTCAGTGAGCGAATGGGGGCGTGAGGGGCTAGTGTGGTAACAGCAGCAGTGTGGCCGTAGGGCTTGGCCAGTGGCTGGGGCCAGTCACCTGAGCATGAACCCAGCCGACCCCAGGAGATGGACCCGGATCACCAGCCCAACCCACAGCGCGGCTGCTGCCACTGCCCCATTAGTGCACGAGCTCCCACAGACCATGCTGGGGAGAGCCCCCAGCTGCGGGGGAGACGCCCCTGAGCTCCTGGCAGGGCCAGCTCCTGGCTGACCTGCACTGCTGGGGGTAAGGGTGCTGAGTGACAGGGGGCTGTTGGCTCTGGGGTGGGACTGTCACTTCTCCCCCACCCATCCAACAGGATCACAGCAAATGAAACCAGCTCGGCCCACAGGGGAAGGGTTCAGTCCAGGGCCTGGTGCATTCTGGGAGTAGGGACGGTGCAGAGAAAAGGCAGATGAAACAGGGCAGCTCTGAACACTCTGCACAGAACTGCCTGTCCTGACCCGCAGCCCCTGTTACAGGGGGCTTTTAGCCATAGTTTTAATCAGGCCAATAATTTGAAACAACCCCCTGTTAAATCATTTCTCAGCCCGAGTCCTTCACCCACATTCCCTAGAGCATAGCAGGGCTGGTGCTTCCATTTAGGCGGCCTAGGCAATCGCCTAGCGCACCAGGATTATTGGTGGGCGGCATTTTGCCAGAGGGGGCAGCAGGCGGCTCCGGTGGAGCTGCCGCAGTGGTGCCTGCAGAGGGTCCGCTGGTCCCGCGGCTCCGGTGGACATCCCACAGGCACCACTGCTGCAGCTCCACCAGAGCAGTGGGATCAGGGCGTGGGGCGGCGAAATTGCCGTGCGCCTAGGGGGCTAAAACCCCTAGCTCCGGTTCTGGAGCATTGGGCCACCATGTGGACGTTTCATTTCCCGCCTCAGTTTCACAGAGTCACAATTTCCTTTGCACAGATCCGCGAACAGCAAAACCTCCCTGTGTCTATGGTGTGAGCCAGCGCATTCGATTCCAGTGAACCCTTCTCTCCCGTAAAGGTCAGACAGAGGGGACGTGGCCACCTGCATCCCTGCCAGGGAGATATTGTCTCGGCTCTTTCTTTCTGCTGCTGTTGTTAGTCCATGAAAAGTCAAGGGTGGAATGCAAGGCTGAGTTCATGCACCACCCCCTGGAAATATTTCAGTGCCCCAGAGAAATCCTGCCCCTGGCTATTGGAACGATGTGCTGGGGATTTGACTAGGAAAGGGATTGTCTGAATTGTCAGAGTGGGGAATAAACAACAATCTACAGCAATGTCGTTAACACAAACACACTCTCATTGTGCTCCAGCTAGAAGAGAAATGGGCAGGAATTCTCACTGTTCAGCCAAGGACACACTTACATTGATGCGCAGCAGTGAGTGTGCTGGGGAAGCTGGTCTGAGCAAACAATTTGAAGTGACAATTTAGTGAGAACAGAATCATCATGTAGTGAAACTAATGTATGTCAAGAGTTCTTCCTTTTCTTTAGCACTATCTAACCAGGGCTTAGGTCATGTCAAGGTATTATTCCCACTTTGAACTTTAGCGTCCAAAAAGTGGGGACCTGCATGTACCCTTCTAAGCTTAATTTCTAGCTTAGATTTGATAGCGCTGCCACCAACCAAAAATATAGTCTTTTGGTACACTTCCTGTCCCTCAAAACCTTCCCTGGGGGACCCAAGACCCAAAACTCTTGGGTCTTAAAACAAAGAGAAATAAACCATTCCCCCTCCTTTCCCCCTCCCAGATTTTCCCCTCCCTGGGTTACCGTGAGAGAACACTGTGATCCAAACTCCTTGAATCTTAAAACAGAGAGGAATTAATCTTTCCCCCCCACTTCTTTCCCCCCACCACTTCCTGGTGAGTTCAGACCCAATCCCCTTGGGTCTTACACAAGGAAAAAAATCAATCAGGTTCTTAAAAAGGAAAGCTTTTAATTAAAGAGAGAAAAAATAAAAATTATCTCTGTAAAACCAGGATGGAAATTGTTTACAAGGTCTTTAGCTTATATAGACTAGAGGGACTCCCTCCCCCTAGCCTAGGTTACAAGTTACAGCAAACAGAGGTAAAATATCCTTCCAGCAAAATACACATTTGCAAATAAAGAAAACAAACAAAAGACTAATCCGCCTTCTAACTAGTACTTACTATTTTGAACATGAAAGACTGTTTCAGAAAGATTGAAGAAAGACCTGGTTGCACATCTGTCCCCTCTTAGCTCCAAGAGAGAACAAAGAACAAAACAAACAGCACAAACAAAGATGTCACTCCACCAAGATTTGAAAGTATCTTGTCCTCCGATGGGTCCTTTGGTCAGGTGTCAGCCAGGTTTATTGAGCTTGTTAACCCTTTACAGGTAAAGGAGACATTAACCCTTAACTATCTGTTTATGACACACACTCCCAAATCTCAGACAGTGTGAAACCACATTTGCGGTGATTTCTTCCTAGAACTTTAGAATAAACAGATTAATAACTCACATTCCCCTTTACATATACTACTAATTATGTTAACTACAAGATTTTCCTCATTTTAAGGACAATTATTTAACCAGCTGATTCTGGGAAACTTTCATGGGAGAGTGCATCAGCTACTTTGTTAGAAGCTCCTGAAATGTGTTGAATTTCAAAATCAAAATCTTGGAGAGCTAAACTCCATTGAAGAAGCTTTTTGTTGTTTCCCTTGGCAGTATGAAGCCACTTTAGCGCAGCATGGTCGGTTTGTAACTGGAACCGCCATCCCCAAACATATGGGAGTAGTTTTTCCAGGGCATATACAGTGGTGTAGCATTCTTTTTCACTGATTGACCAGTGGCTTTCCCTCTCAGACAGTTTCTTGCTGAGAAACACGACAGGATGGAAGTTTTGGTCCAGTCCTTCCTGCATTAAAACTGTTCCCTCACCACCCTCAGATGCATCTGTGGTTACTAGGAATGGTTTGTCAAAGTCTGGGGCCCTTAGCACAGCGTCAGACATGAGTGTCGCCTTAAACTGGTTAAAGGCCTTCTGACACTCATCAGTCCATTTAACTGCATTTGGCAGGGTTTTTTTTGTCAGGTCTGTTAGTGGGGCAGCTATTTGGCTGTAGAGTGGTACAAATCGCCTGTAATACCCGGCCAAGCTTAAAAAAGATTGGACCTGTTTCTTTGACCTTGGGACAGGCCATTTTTGGATAGCATCCATCTTGGCCTGTAGGGGTTTTATGGTTCCTTGACCCACCTGGTGTCCCAGGTAAGTCACTCTGTTTTGGCCTATTTGACACTTTTTAGCCTTAACAGTTAGTACTGTCTACCTGATGCGCTCAAAGGCTTTTTTTCAGGTGTTCTAGGTGCTCTGCCCATGAATCAGAAAAAATGGCCACATCATTGAGGTAGGCAACTGCATACTCTCCCAATCCTACTAGGAGACAATCTTCAAGTCTTTGGAAGGTGGTGGGTGCATTTCGCAGCCCCAAAGGAAGCACATTAAATTCATACACCCCCACATGGGTGATTAAGGCTGACCTTTCTTTGGCGAGTTCATCCAGCGGTACTTGCCAGTACCCCTTGGTTAAGTCTATTGTAGAGATGAAATGGACAAGTCCCAACTTCTTGAATAGCTCATTGGTGAGTGGCATTGGATAGTTGTCTGGACGAGTTACCGCATTTAGCTTAAGGTAGTCCATGCAAAAGCATATTTCCCCATCTGGTTTGGGTACCAGAACCACTGGAGATGTCCATGCACTGTTAGAGGGGTGGATTATATCCATCTGTAGCATGTTTTGGATTTCCCGTTCTAGAGCTGCTTGGGCATGAGGAGACACCCGGTAGGGTGGGGTTCTAATTGGGTGAGCATTACCTGTGTCAATGGAGTGGTATGCCCTTTCAGTCTGTCCTGAGGTGACTGAGAACAATGGGGAGAAGCTAGTGCACAGCTTCTTGATTTGTTGCCGCTGCAGACGTTCCAAGGTTGTGTAGAGGGTAACCTCTTCCATGCCACTGTCACTCTTTTCTTCATAGTAGACACCTTCAGGCCACTCAGCGTCATCTTCTTCCTGGGTTTTAAACTGACAAACCTTTAAGTCTCTGGAATAAAAGGGCTTGAGTGAATTAACATAGAACACATTAGGCTTTAGGTTGGAGGTGGGAAAAGCTATGAGATAGTTAACAGCTCCCAGGTGCTCTTGGACCTTGAATGGCCATTCACATGACACTTCCATCTTATGGGCCTGTTGCGCCTTCAAGACCATAACCTGGTCTCCTACCTTGAAGGAACGCTCTCTGGTATGTCTATCATACCAGACCTTTTCCTCTTCCTGAGCACCCTTTAGGTTTTCTTTAGCAAGGGCTAAAGAGTGTCGGAGGGTGCTTTGTAGGTTGCTTACAAACTCTAGAATGTTAGTTCCTGGAGAAGGCATAAACCCCTCCCATTGCTGCTTCACCAACTGTAATGGCCCCTTAACCTCGTGGCCATACACAAGTTCGAATGGTGAAAATCCTAAACTGTTATGTGGTACAGCCCTGTAGGCAAAAAGCAACTGCTGTAACACTAGATCCCAATCATTGGAGTGTTCATTGATGAATTTACATATCATGGCCCCCAAAGTTCCATTAAACCTTTTCACCAGGCCATTGGTTTGATGGTGGTAAGGGGTGACAACCAAGTGATTCACCCCATGAGCTTCCCACAGATCTTTCATGGTCCCTGCCAGGAAATTAGTTCCTGAATCTGTAAGGATGTCGGAGGGCCAACCTACCCTGGCAAAAATGTCTGTTAGGGCCTGGCACACAGTTTTAGCCCTGGTGTTGTTTAGAGCTACTGCTTCTGGTCATTTGATAGCAAAGTCCACGAAAGTCAGTATGTACTGCTTTCCTCTGGGGGTCTTTTTTGGGAAAGGACCCAGAATATCCACAGCTACTCGCTGAAATGGGACCTCAATTATGAGGACTGGTTGGAGAGGGGCCTTGACCTGGTCTTGGGGCTTTCCCACTCTTTGGCACACCTCACAAGACCGGACATAATTAGCAACGTCCTTGCCCATCCCCTCCCAGTGGAAGGACTTCCCCAACTGGTCTTTGGTTCTGTTCACCCCAGAATGGCCGCTGGGGGATGTTCATGGGCTAAGCTTAAGAGCTTTACCCAGTACTTAGTTGGAACCACCAACTGTTTTTGCGGATGCCAGTCTTCCTGGTCTCCACCAGAAAGAGTCTCCTTGTATAGAAGTCCTTGTTCTAGAACAAACCGGGATCGATTAGAAGAGCTGAGAGGTGGTGGGGTGCTCCATGTCGCCGCCCAAGCTTTCTGAAGGCTGTCATCTGCTTCCTGCTCAGTCTGGAACTGTTCCCTTGAGGCTGGAGACACCAGTTCCTCCTTAGACTGTGGATTGGGCTTAGTCCCTCTGGAAGCGATGTAGGTGATGAGGTTGTTTTCGTTGCTGGTGAACCGTTCTCCGCTGGTGGTATTTCAGGCTCTGGATGAGTCTCTTGGATATGGTTGTCTGCTGCTTCTGCCAATTCAGGCCTGCTGGCGCCCTCTGGCATTGGGTTCGGAAAAGGGTTTGCAAGCACTGTCATCAGTGCTGGCAACGGTTCTGGTGCTGGCTGCTTTTCCAGTTCCTGGTCTGGGACTAGAGGCACTGTGGCTGTTGCAGTCGTTGGCAGGGGATCCGGGTCCACCACCTCTGTCTGGGTCTCTGGTAACGCTGACGGGGTCCTTGTGCATGGCTCAGGAACAGGGATGGGTCTGGAAGCTTGCCTGGCTTGGCTGTGTGTAACCATTCCCACCCTCTTGGCCCGCTTTACCTGGTTGGCCAAGTCTTCCCCCAGTAGCATGGGGATAGGATAATTGTCATAGACTGCAAAAGTCCACATTCCTGACCAGCCTTTGCACTGGACAGGCAGTTCAGCTATAGGCAAGTCTACAGATTTTGACATGAAGGGGTAAACTGTCACTTGGGCCTCTGGGTTGATGAACTTGGGGCCCACTAAGGATTGGTGGATAGCTGACACTTGTGCCCCCGTGTCTCTCCATGTGATAACGTTCTTTCCGCCCACTCTCAAGGTTTCCCTTCAATCCGAGGGTATTTGAGAGGCATCTGGGCCTGGGGATCTTTGATGTGATGGTGGTGTAATGAACTGCACTCGGTTGGAGTTCTTGGGGCAGTTGGCCTTTATGTGTCCCAGTTCATTACATTTAAAACAGAGCCCAGCTGAATGGTTACTGGGCCGAGGTGGGGGGTTGGAGACTGGTGAGGTGGGACAATAAGGTGTCTGGGGCTTTCCTTGGGGTGTAGGTGGGGCTTGGGTTGCCCCTGATGATAGGGTTTATTTTATGTTTGCCCCCTGTGATATTCGCTCCGTTTGCTAGTAGCTTTTGTTTTTTCTGCCACTTCCACCCATCTGGCTCCAATCTCCCCAGCCCTTGGTTACAGTTTTGGGCTTCCCATCTATGATGTACCTTTCTATTTCCTCAGGAACACCCTCTAAGAACTGCTCCATTTGCATTAGGAGCAACAGCTCTGGCAGAGATTTAACATTTGCTCCTGATATTCAGGCATCCCAATTCTTTCCAATGTGGTAGGCGTGACAGGTGAATGACACATCTGGTTTCCAACTTAGGGCTCTGAACCGCTGACTGGCATGTTCAGGTGTTAGCCCCATTCTGGCCTTGGTTTGAAAAAGTTTATAATTGTTCATGTGTTCCTTAGGCATGTCAGCCGCCACCTCTGCTAAGGGTCCACTGAGCTTTGGCCTCAGCTCTATCATGTACTGGTCTGCAGAGATGTTGTACCCATGGCAGCTCCTTTCAAAATTTTCTAAGAAGGCCTCAGTGTCATCACCTGCCTTGTAGGTGGGAAATTTCCTGGGAAGGGAGACAGTACCTGGAGAAGGGTTGTTAGGGTTGGCTGGAACATCTGGCTTAGCCCTTGCTAATTCCATGGCCTTCTGGTGGGCCTCCCTTTGGAGATCCAGCTCTTTTTGTTTCATCTCTATCTCTCTCCTGTGGGCAGCCTCTTTGGCTTCTTGTTCTCTTTTGTGGGCCGCCTCTGTGGTTTTTTCTTCTCTTTCTCTCAGCTCCATCTCTTTTTCTCTTATCTCCATCTCTTTTTGTTTCCTCTCCATGTCTTTCCTGTGGGCAGCTTCTTTGGCTTGTTCTTCTGCATCTAGTCTTGCCCGTTCCTTTTTAATTGGTTTCTTGGAACTCATCATTCCTGCTTTCTTGTGCTGACTGCGCCCTCTGCAGCTTACTGCCTGGAATGCTGCAGTCCAGGCTGCTTCCTCAGGGCTGCTTGGTTAACAGCCTTTCTAACTATCTATGCCCGAAGTGTTAGAAAGTAAAAAAAAAAAAAAAACCAGTTCACTTGCAAATGCCTTTTGCTGGTGTCTGCTCGCTCACAGCTTGCCTCCTTTTTAACACCTCTGCCCTCAGGCTGTCTATCCGAACAGCCAGAAAGGAGAGAGAAAAAAATCACTGGCTTTAATTTTTAAACCCAATCCTCTCAGCCTGCTGTCAAGCAGCTAGAAGGGAGACAAAATAAAAACTCACTGGCTTTTGGTCCTAGACCTCCCACTGCTGTACACCATGTCAAGGTACTATTCCCACTTTGAACTTTAGCGTCCAAAAAGTGGGGACTTGCATGTACCCTTCTAAGCTTAATTCCTAGCTTAGATTTGATAGTGCTGCCACCAACCAAAAATATAGTCTTTTGGTACACTTCCTGTCCCCCAAAACCTTCCCTGGGGGACCCAAGACCCAAACCCCTTGGGTCTTAAAAAAAGAGAAATAAACCATTCCCCCTCCTTTCCCCCTCCCAGATTTTCCCCTCCTTGGATTACCCTGAGAGATCACTGTGATCCAAACTCCTTGAATCTTAAAACAGAGAGGAATTAACCTTTCCCCCCCCCACTCCCTGGTGAGTTCAGACCCAGTCCCCTTGGGTCTTACACAAAGAAAAAAATCAATCAGGTTCTTAAAAAGGAAAGCTTTTAATTAAAGAGAGAGAAAAAAAATATCTCTTTAAAACCAGGATGGAAAATGTTTACAGGGTCTTTAGCTTATATAGACTAGAGGGACTCCCTCCCCCCTACCCTAAGTTACAAGTTACAGCAAACAGAGGTAAAATATCCTTCCAGCAAAATACACACTGGCAAATAAAGAAAACAAACAAAAGACTAACCTTCTTCTAACTAGTACTTACTATTTTGAACATGAAAGACTGTTCCAGAAAGACTGAAGAAAGACCTGGTTGCACGTCTGTCCCCTCTTAGCTCCAAGAGAGAACAAAGAACAAAACAAACAGCACAAACAAAGACTTCCCTCCACCAAGATTTGAACATATCTTTTCCCCCGATTGGTCCTTTGGTCATGTGTCAGCCAGGTTTACTGAGCTTGTTAACCCTTTACAGGTAAAGGAGACATTAACCCTTAACTATCTGTTTATGACAGGTCACCTTAACTCTATGGGGTTTTTTTGGGGGGGTCACACCCTGAGAGACGTCACTCTGCCAGTTAAGTGCCCAGCGTACACCAGCCCTTAGATTCTTCTTGGTATTTCAATGCAGGCACTGACCTGTAGGAGGAAAACATCAGGTCACAAACACAGAGACTGAATTCCCCACATTTAATCTCTCTGCACTTTCCAGAAAGTCACAAAATTCATTTAATTCTTGCTAGGACAGAGAAAGAACAAGTGACACTAAGTTTTTGGCTTGATTAAATAAAATTAAGTGTTTTATTAATATAGTAAAAATCTGTACTGATTCCTCTAACTAACACCACAGCAGGAAACAGGAACAGAGACAATTCTTGTCAGTGACAACTAATTTCACAAATGATCTTCCCGTTATTAATTTCCACTCTGCCCCCATTGGAGGCCTGGGCATCTCCAGTGTCATTGCTCTGCATTCACCTTCCCCTTAGAATTGTTCTCAGACATTCGCCTTCTTCTGCAGCGTGGAGCACGGGGTCACTTGCTGGAGGATTTCCTGCATGTTGAGGTCTTTAAGCCAGGATATGAGGACTTCAATAACTCAGACGTAGGTCAGGGGGTTGTTACAGGAGTGGGAGGGTGAGATTCTGTGGTCTGCATTGTGCAGGAGGTCAGATTAGATGATCATAATGATCCCTTCTGACCTGAAGTCTATGAATCTATTCCGAAATTTGGAAAACTGTGCAGTTCAGAATGTGAATAGCGACCCCGTCTCCTTCCTGCACCTGCTTACATTGCTCCACAGCAGCTTCTCCCCTGCAGAGTCACCCCAGCATGGCAGTGCAGTCCCCCAGGGTTCAGCAGGGGCCCCAGGCAAGGACAGTGGGTGGAGCTAACAGCCTGATGTTCCTGGCAGTGAGGAAGCTTTAAAAAAGCAACACCCCCCCAGAAGTCAGAGAATGAATTCCCCAACTTTAACATCAAGACCCCCTGTAGAAAGCAACACGTGTTAGTTGTATTTTCACAGGAAGATGCAAAAATCAAGTGACAGCAATTTTTAAGCTGAGTAAACAAAATTGAGGAGATAGTTATTAACCTCACAGAAATATACTAAAGATCCCTCAACATAACACCTGAAGGTGAAATATGAACAGAGACAAACCTTGTCAGCAAAGGCTCATTTCCCAAACGATCCTCAAAATGTTACCAATTCCCACTCCTCCTCCACAGGAGCTCTGTGTAGTGTCACTGTTCTGCAGGCAGCTTCCCATTCAGTGCTGTTGTGGGACATTCCCAGGCCTGGAAATGTACCAACGACAGAATTAGAAGAGCAAACCTGGCTTCCCGCACCAGGCAGGATTTGAGTGTTTGGTCCCTGTCACTTAGTGTTTGTCAATAGTACAGATGCCATGTGGACTCCAGGCTCTGCTTGAGGATCCTGGCACAGGGACTGGTGGGGAGAAAGGACTGTAGATTCTGATCTGTGCTCTGGAGAAGAGGTAATAATTGAAAGGGGCATTTTTGACTCCTCCCCTCCTCAGTGTCCCAGGGCTGCAATTCTACATTTCACAGGACCAAATGAGGGGGTAATGTCATTTGGTTAATGAAAACCACGGTCCCAGGTAAGGTTTGAACTCACAACCTCAGCAGAGCTCCTCTCAGCACTGCCCCATAAGTATTGTGCACTGACCAATTGCACCTCTAGAGCACCTGCTAATTCTGATTCTCTGAGTCCCCTAGGCTGATAAGGGCAAGGAGTGACCCCAAAACATTCTCAGTGGGGTTGAGAGCAGGGAGCGACAAGTGTTGGTACCTGGTGGGGTGGATTCTTCTTAAGTGTTCCAGGCCCCATTTGACCCTTTTGTTTTTCCCTGTGTAATAACAGAGCTGACTGAGACTCACTGCAGAGTCTTGCTGCAGACCAACAGATCTCAAATCACTGATAACCAGGTCTAAGCATTACTCCTGCTTTGAGACAGCGTTTCTCATGCAAGAAACTGCCCAGTCTGCGCTAGCAGTGAGGCTCTCTCACTAACAGCTGAAATCAGTGAGAGCTGTGTGAAGTGCAGGGTCCCAGGGATGCCTGAACAGGGGGGAACAACACCCCAGGACTTTTAAAAATGGGAGGGCTCTGCCTTGCCCCTTTGTAATGACCGTAAGGGCGAGTGAGGGTGAGGTGGGGATGGAGAGCAATGAGTGGAAGGTGGGGTCTTGGGAGGAAGAGGCAGCGTAGGAGCGGGGCCTTGGGGAAAAGAGGGGGCAGGGGAGTGGTCTTGAGTGGAAGGAATGGAGCTACTGTTCGGGCTCTGGTGGCCTCCACTTTTAGGCAGGGCTGCCCGGGGGGGACAAGTGGGGCAATTTGCCCCAAGCCCCGGCCCTGCAGGGGCCCCACAAGTCCTGGCCAAGAATCCCTTCCCTGGCTAGAGGCGCCTTTTTAATTTTTACTCACCCGGTGGAGGTCTGGGTCTTCGGCGGCACTTCAGCAGCGAGTCCTTCAGTGCTGCTGAAGATGCGGAGTGAGTGAATGACCCGCTGCCTCTGAAGACTCGGACTCCTCCCAGTGAATACAAGAGCAGCAGTCGGTGGCACCTTTTTTATGTCTGCTCCCCCGCTTTGCCCCAGGCCCCCGAATTCTCTGGACGGCCCTGCTTTTAGGGATCCTGTTCCGCTCCTGGTGGGACAATACGTCCAAAAGCAGAGAGGGGCCAGCAGAGCGGTGCAAGGGTGGAATGGCAAGTGGCCCGCAATGTGGCCAGACAGTGGAGGGAGAAAGGGGCTTTGCCCCCAGGAGGTGAGAGGTGAACTCTGGGTTTTCACTGACCCAGGACAGCAGCTGTGGGTGAGGTGCAGTGAAGGGAGAGGCACATCCAAAGAGCTTTTGGTGTCTGGATTTAAGAGCCCGAGGCAAAAGGCCACTGCCCAGCGCACTGTGGGTGGGTGTTTTTCTCATAGTGTTGTGTTATGTGGCACCCAGTGGCCAGCGTTAGTTTCCCCAGGTTACTGGGTGGGGGCTCAGGCAGATTGTGTATTGTATTGTTGAAGAGGAGCCCCAAGCACCCAGACAGGGAATTGTAACTTCAACCTTCAGAGTAAGAGCCAGAGGTGCTGCCAGCTGAGCTAGCCAGGCTGTCTAAACATTTTAACCCCTTTCACTGCAAGAGCAACCACCGGGTACTTCTGTGCTTCTCAGCAGCTGGGAGGGAGCCTCTTGGGAGAAATATCTCCTGTCCCACTGCCAAAAGGAGCCCCTTGAGTGGGAACGGTCAGAGGCTCCACCTGCTTTCCAACTACCTTGTGATGCTGGCCGCAGATCGAATACTGGTCTGTGAGTGGCCTTCAGTGGGGGTTCGGCATGCCAGGGAGCAGGGAGAAGGCTGGCCGGGTTTCTCTGTGGCTGTCTGCTGGCCACACATAGGCATGGTCCTGCCGTCCTCTTGCCCTGCCCTTGGTTCCTCTGTGGCTTTTAAGCCTTCCCTTGGAGCTGTCAGCACCAGCCGCCTCTGCTCTAGGTGCCCAGAGCAGGAAAGGTGAGTTGGGCTCCAGCCTGGGACTCTTCCTTCCTCCTGCCCATCCCTTACTATGAAGCCTGGGCCTGGCACTCCTTCCTTTAAATGGACAAGAGAAAGAGTGTGGCAGCTGCAGGGACCAAAGATAAAGCAGTGAGAAACAACCATATGGTCAACCTGCAGGAACCTCTAGCCAGAGTGTTAAGTTCTAGGACCCCAACCTATAGCGGCTAATCCATTGAACCAGCTGGACCAAAGACCTATCTCCAGCAGGCATCAGTCACCCAGCAGGAGGGAAAAAGCTCACACTACCTCACCCTGACAGAGAACAGCCAAGCACATTGAGCTCCAGGGCTTTGTAGCAAACTAATATATCTCCAGGAGGTCCCACTGAGATTTGAACTCAGATTTCAGAATGCTGCCTGTTACACCATGGGACCAGCTGCTATTTCATTTTCCAGACCCCTGTGACTCTTGGCTCCTTTGCACTCTGCACTTATTGCTTCCGACCAATGGCTTCCTCTCGCGGGACTCTCTATCCTCCTCCAGCGACTATAGTCCTGAACGATCAGATCCGCGGGTCCTGCCCTGAGACCCCACATATCCCTGCTTGGTCTCCATTCCCTGCAGGCTGCAAAAAAATGTCAGAGGAGGCCGCTCCTCCCTTCACACGGTGCTGGCCTGACCCCGCAGAAAGGTGTACCTCCTCTGTGGCTGGTGTGAGCTCAGGTCAAAGGAATAGGAGGTTACTGCCCGCCCTCCACTTGTTCCACTGTGCAGAAACACGTTCTCTAAGCCGACCTTGCTACAGATCTGCACCAGGTAATGGTCATTGTAAAAATGTTTTCTCTGACGGTCGGGAAAACGGGATCAGCAGTCCTCAGGCAGGCTGACAAAATTAAAATCCACCCACTCAACACCAAACACCGTGCAGCCCAGAGGAAGGGAGCCAGTTCCTACTATAGATCTTTCCTTTCACACCTTAACTGGGAACCATAAACACTAATATAGCGGTAACCAGTGCCGTGGAGCACAAAGTCCAACAGTAATTAACTCCTTGGTTGGAGCTCCACCACCTTCTGTACTTGCACCACGAATGTGAAGAACAATAATCCAACTCCATCGTTCTTCCCTGGCCCAGAGGACCAGAAAAGCAGGCCTTTCCTCCAGTCACCCTCTGCCCATCGAGCTACCCTAAAGTCATTTATGTGCATTTCTTGAACGCCCACCATCTCCAAGTCCAGCTGCTCCAAGGCACTGAACATCAAACACCTCCTCCTGGCCCCTGAATCCCTGCAACATTCCATGCAGCCACTTTTACAAATGCCCCTTCCTCCGTACTGCCCTTCCTCTGCTTTGCAGAGGAGCTTTTCCTCCCCAGTCCCTGCCCCGTCTGGAATCATTTCCGAGGACCGCCCTGCCTCACTCTCTTCCCACCATATTGGGTGGACCAATAACTTGTGTAGAAGAGACAGCTCCTGTCCCTCATTGTTAAAGATCAAGTGGGCCAACTAGGGGCAGAAGCCCACAGTATCTTTTCCTACTGCAGAGCCCAAGACCTGGGATTTGCCTTGGGTGCAGGCACCGCTGTGCTCCCAGAAAACAAGCCACCCCTGGACAAAGATGAATGAAAGGGTCTTTTAGATCCTCAGTCTAACGGTCTCCCAACTGACTTACTTTGGCAGCTGCATAGCACCTCTTTGGCTTGCTGCTTCTCTGTCCAGGATGTTTTTGCAGCAGTTGCACACAAAAAGGACGTCATTGTGAGCGGCCCATGAAGACGAGACTTGCTTTTGCCTGCCTTGCTCGGCTTGACTTGCTGCATGACCCTGTTCCTGCCCTAGTGCCCAGGTTGACCTGGTGGTGGAAGGGGACTGGGGGCCAGTGGTGCAAGGAGGAAGTTGAGCTAAACCATGAGCTAGACTAGACCCTGGCGGTGAGAGTCTGGCCATCACTTGTTGCCCCACCCTGTTGTCCTGGCTTCCCCCACTGGGCGTCATTTTGGGAGGGAAGTGGGGCTTCTGCTTCCCCTCCCCGATTTTCACACGGCAGAGGAGTGCAAACAGAAAAATGAATGGCTGTTCCACACCATCACCAGAGGAACCCGACGCCCTTAGCTGTGGTGAGTAAGAAGTGGCTGTTGGCTGACAGGGTCTGTCCCTGAGGAGCTGGAACAACAGCTGCCGCCTTCCCCTTGGCTCCAGGCTGTGGGAAATGCTCATTACCTGGCTGCATGGGCGGATGCTGCTCCATGCTCTGGAGAGCATCTGTATTGCTCTGTCAACCCCCCGTCTTCATTGAGCCAGTCTGGTAAGGTCCCAAGTGCCCCCTCCGGCCTGGCAGCTGAGAGTCTGTGCAGACATCAGCCCCTCTGCCAGCCCCACAGGCATCAGCAGCGCCAGCCCCCCAGCGGCACTCAATGCACTTCCTGTGGGGAAATGGCTCCTTGGCAACCAGCTGCTAGAGTGAGAGCCATTAGAGAGCAGTGTCTGGCTCACCTTGGGGGAGAGAAGAGACCTGATGAGTACTGAGCTCCTTCAGTCTCCCACACCATGGTGGTCAGTTTTATTGTCACTCTGTTAGTCAGTGCTTCCCTTCAGGGGTGCAGGGCTAAGGACAAATCCCTCCTTTCTGCTCCAGGCCCCGCTCCTTCTCCCAAGTGCCACCCTTGTCCCCTCTCTTCCTGCCCTATTCCTCTCCCCCTCCTGCACCCCACTGAACAGCAGATCGCTGGCAGGTGTTGATGAGGAAGAGCAGGAGCTTGTCCACAAGGCCTGTTCACAGGGGCAGAGCTGGCTGCCAGTGGGTGCTGAGCACCTTCCCTCCCCCCATTGGTTCTGTAGCACCCATGGATTCACTGACTTGGCTCCTTTCATGGCTGATCTCTGGGGCACTAGGTGAGTGGCAGAGGCTTCGCACCTCAGGGACACAGTGTGAGGTGGTGTCCCAGGAATCTCCATGAAAGGAGCAGAACAGGATTTACTTGGGGTGGGGAAGAGAACTGAGAGCATTTCAGGGGTAGAATAGAGGTATTGCCCAGGTGAGAGACTGTGAGCAGGACTCAAACCTACAGAGGGAAACTCTATTGGATTTCAACTCCAACACCTTAACCACTCGGCTATCACAGCTTTGAGCACAAAAATTCTTCAATATTACAGAAACTGGTAAATAATCCCAGTGTCCAGGCTTGACGTCATCTGAACTACAGAATTCCCACAGCAAACCTGGCTTCCTCTCTTTGCTTAGCCATGTGCAGTCGCACAGAGAGCTCGTTTAAAAGTCTCCCCTCCCACAGAGTGGGAATGGGAAATGATTCTCAACCTGAAGCCTGATGTGAATGAAGATGTCTGGACCAAGGGGCCAGGGACTGGCCTTTGCTAGAGAAACCACTGTCAATTTTTAGCAAATTAGGACAAGTCTGTAAATAAGAACAATCTCAGGTATCAGTAACTGCTACAGGTAGCAAAGTCCTACATGCAGCAGTTTCTGGCACTACAACTGCACAGCTCTGCTCCTCGCTCTTCTCTGGCTCCTGCTTTCTCCTTAGCTCTGCCCCACTCTGTCCCAGTCAGTTCCAGCTCACATGGATAATGAGACCCCTTGGCCGGGTGACTCCCTCATTATACTGCCTGGCCTGTCAGTGCAGCTAACTTGGAGCTTTGGCCTCTCCCCATTGCCCCTGGGGACTGTCAGTCTCAGGGTCCTGATTTCCCATTGACCCTTCCCCCCTCTATTGGGACTGGGAACTAGCCAACCAAAACCCCCACTATGTTTTAGTAAGGGGCCAACAGTCCCTTACACAAATTAGCCCCGTGAGGGTTAGCGATGTCCAGAGACAGCAACAGGAGCTGGTCCCATGGTGTAATGGGCAGCACTCGGGACTCTAAATCCTGCAATCTGAGTTCAACTCTCAGTGGGACCTTGTATTGGCTTGTGGTAAAGCCCTGAAGCTCACAGTGCTCAACTTCCTTATTTTCAGTTGTACAAGAGTGAATCTTTCCCCTCCTGCTGGGTGACTCACCCACTGGGGCCAGGTCTTCGGTGGGGACAGCCACAATGGGTTGGGATGGGGACTGGAAGTGGTACTGATGCCTGCAGTCCAACCTGGTGCTTGGGATTCTCACTGCTTCATCTGATGCCCACAAGTTTGGTCCTTGTGCTTCCTGCCACACTTTTCCTCTTACCCACCTGGTGCTTGAAGTAAGGAATGCCAGGGCTGGGATTAATAGTCAGGGCTTGGCAGGAGGGAGGAAGAGCCCCAGGCTGGAGCCCCACACACCTTCCCTCCTCCAGGCACCTAAAGCAGAGGCAGCTCAGCTCTGTCTGCTGCATACCTCAGCACAGTCGGTGAGTTCATGTAAATACAGTCTGGTCCCAAAGCCTCCCCCCAACCCTGGCTCATCACTAGCTGTCAGGGAAGAGCTCATTCACACCTTGCTTACAAATCATCATTTGAAATTCTATGGTTGGCCAATATTGCCGAAGCCAATGCACCAACATTGTCAGCAAACACAACAGCTGGGTGAGGAAACCAGGCTTTGTCCAGACTTTCCAAACCTATTTAACTTTCTCAGGTACAAGTAGTTTTCATATGTTGTATCTGCTTTTAAAGTGTGTATTAACGTTTCAATTTCCATTCAGATTTGCAACCAGTGACAACATTGGCAGCGCTGCATGTAACTAGCTGACCGCTGGGGAGGGGGGTTGGGGAAATTCGAGGGAGGGGGTGCACAGTTCCTTGGCAGGGGGGCATATAGGGAATGCCCGGTGTCACTGAATTGAGTCTCCTACTGCAGCCCCTCAGCAGGTCACATCAGAGAGGTGCTGCAGTGTCTAGGCAGTGGGACGCCTGTGCCTTTAAGAGCCCAGCCCTGGGAAGCCCATGCTGAGAGGTCCTGCCTGTTGGGAAGAGAAATAGAAAAGCCACTCTGCTCCCCCCTACCTGTTTTTGCAAACACTGGAGTCTCAGTCCACTGAGGTAACTGTTACCCCTCTGCCCCGGCCTGTGCTGGGGTTTAACCCTCTGGCAGTGCCTCGCCCCTAGGCTTAACTCCGGCTCCTCCCCCCATCCCTGATTTTGCCCTTCACCCCCTCTCCTAACTCTGCCTCCAGCTGCTTGACCCCCAGACCAGTCAATTTCCACCCCCTGCTCAGACCCTGGCCCCCCTCCTCTGATTTGCCCCCCTTTGCCCCTCTTTAATCCCTGTAAAAAAAAGGGGGTGCTGGGTCACAATCTCGGGGGGGGCGCTGGGTGCCTGGCCCCTGCCTGCCCAATGCTCAAAGCACCCCCCACGATCTTGCGGATGTTTTCCGAGTGCTGCAGGGTTACCTGCAGGGAGAGGGACGCGGTTAGGAGGTGATGCACCCAAGGATACCTCATCCAACACTGAGATACAGCCACCTCTGGGGTGGGTTGCACAAGTCAGCAAATGAATTTGGAACAGGAAATGCACTGAAAGGACCAAGGCAGCTCTAGGAGGTGGAGAAAACCAGAAAACGCAGGAGCCCTGGATCCCAGCCCTGCCCCTCCTTCACTCTACCCATTAACCCCCCTCCCGTCCCAGAGTTGGAGGAAGAACCCAGGAGTCCTGGTCCCAAGCCTTGCCCACCCCTATATTCCATCCAACAGCTGCCCCCACAATTGCAGGGCAGTGCCACGGGGCACACCAGGGCCTGCCTGTTTGCACAGAACGGGAGACGCCAGTGCCCCAGGGTGGGGAGAGATGATGCTAAGGGAGAAGCAGGCAGCAGATGCCCCCATGACAGAGAAAGAAATGCTAGGGGGTGCCGTGCTGCAAGGAGTGAGGGGGGATGGCAAGGAATGGGAGGATCTCCCCTCACAGCGGGTGCATCGGTCTCCCCTGCAATTCATTCCCAGCCCTACCCCGATCCAGGCTAATCCCGGCCCAGCCACCAGGGTTAAATTTGGCCTGGATTCCCCAAATGCTGCTGATGTGGCATGGGGCTGGGGAGTATGAGCCTCTACTCCCCCTTCCCCAGACACAGTTGCATGGGAACTGACCAAAGGAGCCTGCAGCACTGCTGCCTAGAGGAAACTGAGGCACCAGCCACTGACAGACACATCATTGCTTTCCTCATCCTCATCCTCTTTTCCATATACAACCCGGGGTGTGTGCGGCGGGGGGGAAGGACGGACTCAGGGCAGTTGCATAGTCAACCTGTGTAACTCCTTGCAAGAGGATGTTGTGAAGGCCAAGACTATAACAGGGTTCAAAAAAGAACTAGATATGTTTACGGTGGATAGGTCCATCAAGGGCTATTAGCCAGGGTGGGCAGGGACGGTGCCTGTAGCGTCTGTTTGCCAGAAGCTGGGAATGGGCAGCAGGGGATGGATCACTTGATGATTCCCTGCTCTGTTCATTCCCTCTGGGGCACCTGGCACTGGCCACTGTGAGAAGACAGGAGGATACTGGGCTAGATGGACTTTGCCTCTGAACCAGTCTGACTGTTCGTATGTCTCCTGTGGAGCAGCAGTGACACCCAGTGGGCAGTCAGAGTAATGCACAGAAGGTGTTTACTTTGGCGCAGCAGTGACACCTCGTGGTCATTCAGGGTAATGCACAGAAGGTGTTTCCCTTGATACAGCAGCGACACCCAGTGGCCAAGTGGCATAATGCACAGCGTGTGTCTGCCTTCTAGGAGCAGTGACACCCACGGACCAGTCATGGTAATGCACAGAGTGTGTTTCCCATGGAGCAGCAGTGACACCCAGTGACCAGCAGGGGTGGCATCAGACTCTTCTTGTTTGGGGGGAGACTGAGGTGGGCTAGACAAAAAAAATTGGGGGGCTGTGCCCCCCATCACCTGGTCCAACCCATCATGGGGGCCAAGCCTCTGCTCCTTCTCACTTAAAGGCCAGGCTTATCTCCTCTCCCCCCGGCCAGGGTTTACAGCAATACAACCTTTATTGAACTAGTAAACAGGGTTTATTTAAATAAGTTAAATCTGTCCAAATTTTAGTATTAAATTGAAAGTTCTTAAAGATCCCAAACAATAACCAAAACCTAAATGAAAAACTGAAACCAAAAACAATGCTTAATTTAAAACCCAAACATTAAGAAAAACTTTGTTTTTAAAAATAAAAACTAACAAATGCCATAAATTAATAATTTCAACATTTTATCAAAAAGATGTGCTATAGCAGGATGATAAAATAACATAAAATAAATAAGCCTGACCACTAAAATCTCCTATAAAGGAATTGAATTCTTGATTACTGGCCAAAGCTGTATAAAATATGCAGAACTATATCAAAACTGGTGTTGCAGGTCAGCCATTCGAATCCAGCAAATGTCAGTTAAAAGCTCCATTCCAACTAAAAAAAACAAAACAACCCAATAAACCAAAAGGGTCACAGCCTGAAACAAACCTACACAGAAGCAAAATTAAACCTGTGCCAACACTGGAACAAACGATGTAAATTTCTAATTGTAACTTCTTGTTTCTCCCAGGAGGAAAGTGATTTGCACCCCAGTATCCAGGCTGTCACTGCAGCTTTCCTTTCACTAAATAAGATTTTTACCAAATATAAATTGCCCTCAAATTTCTCTAAGAGAAATTGAAATTGTATCTTTGCACTAATATCCCAAATGTGCAAGCCCATCCCCTCAGAGTAGCCCCACACCCTGAGCCCAGAAGAGAATCCCAACTGATTTGGGCATTTGTAACCCTGGGGCCTGAAGCTGATGAGAGAAAGGGAAGTGAGCCATCTTGGAGCTTTCCGATACCGCCTGCTGGGAGCACAGGGAATTGACTGAGCAACGTCCTGGCTAATTTTCACCTTGTTCTCCACCAGCAGGCTCCACTGGAGAGCTTGGGAGTGACTTGACCATGGCAGCACCCTGTTTACATATTAAAAGCTAGCGGTTTGGGGCCTTTGGGGTGAAATGTGGGTACCTTTGGAGTTGGGACTCACATGAGAAGGGATGTGGACAAATTGGAGGGACTCCAGCGGCGGGCAATGAAAATGATTAGGGGGCTGGGGCACATGACTTATGAGGACCTACAGGCCATATCCTGTATGTTGAGCTAAGGCAAAGTGAGCATATCTATATTGTGACCTTTTACTCAGAAAGGAAAATTGACCTTTGTCTTGTTACTTAAATAGATAAGTACCCATGCCTGTCCAAGACCTTTACCTAGACCAATAGACAATGGAGAATGGCATAGGGGGTTTTTCAGTGTAGTACCCACAGACTTAACAGGTACACCACTAGGGAACTTATGTGCATATGTACATGTCATCAACACGCACAAACATACTATCCTATGAAGTAAACGTACCCTAATGTTTTGTGGGTGAGGAATGAAATTTGGGCATAGGAGGAAGAATTTCTAGCCCTCGTTCCCTATAAAACAGGTAACCCACCTGACTAGAGCACTTCAGGATGCGAGATGTGACAGGGCTTTCCAGGAAATCATTATTTGCCTGATTCATGTGCCAGTCCTAGTCTTTGCTGACCCAAACAAACCGTTTATCCTGCATGCTGATGCCAGTTTGGAGGGTCTGAGAGCAGTCCCATACCAGGAAGTGGAAGGCAAATATAAATCTGTAGCCTTTGCCAGCTGAGGACTGTCTGATAGCGAAACTCACTATCCCATCCACCAGCTGCAGTTCTTGGCCTTGAAATGAGCCATCACTGAGAAATTTCGAGACTACTTGTCTGGTGCTCAGTTTCAGGTCTGGACGGAGAACAATCCACTGACATGTGTTAACAAGGGCTAAGCTGGATGCCACAGGGCAGAGATGGATTGCTACTTCTGCTAGCCATAACTTCAGCATTCAATACCAATGAGTTGGTATAATAGGGTGTGTGATTTACCAGGACTATCAATTCTTGGCTGTGGGGAGGATGTAAGCAGGATCAGAATAAACTCTACCCAGACACCTGTTGGTGATGTGTTGTTAAGGCCTTTTGTTGCTGATGTGCATGGTCCCACACACCCTGCATTGCATGATAGTGGTGCTTGTCCAAATGGTCATTTTGGCTGCTGTGGGATCCCCAGTCTCTTTGTTATTAGGGCAGGAGTAATAAAGTGTAGTTATCCTGGTGATATGAATCAAGGACAGTAGAATGGTACTTAGCAGTTCATGATTTTGGGACTCACCTGAACCTACATAAATCTCATTCGGCAAGGGACATGGGTTCCAAAGCATAGTGAATTAAGAGAAATTGAAAATGAATAATTACATTTAGTGTTATGAATCTCTTTTGAAATATCTAAATGTAGATTTTATGGTCTTCTTCTCTCTATAATTTAAAAATAGAACTGTTTGAAATAGCATTTTTATGTTACAAACCTAAATTCATTGATGCTTAAGTGTAAATTTTAGACATGCTTAAGCTAGTAGGCTCTGATCTCAGTTATCACTAAAAGTTGTAAGAATGTAATGCTGAATGAGGATGTGGCAGTGAAATAAACTGCAATAACTTCATAGTTGGGTAAAATGCTCTTTTTCATTCAGACTACAAGGCAATTTTGCAGATTGGACTCATGGACAGCAGCTGAGCAGAGTAACTTTTGTTGCACATGCACCCACTCTGCAACCAACATTTACTACCTCACTCCATAACACCACACACAGAGCAGCCTTTTACCTCTCAGGACAAAATATACCATGGAAGAGATCTAACAGCATAAGTTTAAAGTGAGCGACTTCACCACTGCAATGTTAACAACAATTCTAAGAAACTCAAAAGTGCTTCTGTCTTTACACACCACAGACAGTAGAAAGAAATTCAGCAGGCACAGACTAACAAGAACCAAACAAACATCCACTTCTAATTCTCACAAGGTTTTGGCATTTGGAACCCATACCCCTTAATGGTGAGTACTTTCCAGACGAGGGCCAAGCTCTCAGGCCTCAAATGCCAGGTACAGTTACTCTGTCCTTGATCCAAAATAAACAGGAAAATACACTGGATTACTCCTGCCCCATTAACAAAGAGACTGGGGATCCCACAGCATCTGAAATGATGGTTTGGACAAGCACTCCCATCATGCAATCCAGGGTGGGTGGAACCATGCAAATGATATCAGCCCCAAAAGGCCTTTACAACAGATCACCAACAGATGGCAGGGGAGAGTTCATACTGACCCTGCTTAAACTAGATTGTGGCAAAGATTAAAAAACATTGAACATTAAAACTCACCAAACGCAGGTCAATCCAACTTCATCGTCGTATCCGCTTGTTATACTCCATACCTAAACGTAGCCCTCACATGGACAACATACCCTCCTAACTCAGTGTCTGTACGTTAACCTTTTACCCCTAGTCGGGGCAATTGCAGATTCTATATTCCTTACACCACCCGATCTTAAACCGAACTTCACGCCCCCTGGGTAATCTGTACATTGTTCCCTGATCACCAGAAACTTCTATGCCTAAATGCTGTACCATACACTTTTTTTTCTTTGAACGTCATATTAATAAAATGTTGATATTTGTTTGAGATCCCGGGTCCTGTTCCTTTGCAAGGCGTGTGCCTTTGCTCCGGGTTTTAGTCTGCTAATACAGTGGGGGGGGCAATTGAGCCAGAGGCACTTGCCTGCTGCAGACACGGATCCAAGGCTGAACCTTGTCCCCCACAAGCTGAAGGCTTAACTGAAAACAGTTTAAGAAGTGCTCCCATCTCCGGCACTCAGCTACCCAGCTCCCAATGGGGTCCAAACCCCAAATAGATCCTTTTTACCCTTTAGAAGCTGTAAAAACCTGTGACCAGGGCAGCTGCCTAGCAGCCTGGGCATCAGCCTGCCAGCGTGAGAGCTCATAAGGAACTAATCCAGATAGTGGCAGCTGGGTGGCAGGGGGCTAAATAGCCAGCAGAGTGGTGCAGCAGAAGCATGTTAGGCCCAGAAGTCAATGGATCAAAACCATCCTCTGCTATGCATTCACTTGTTCCTTTTCCTTCTGGGCCTTCAAGCAAGGCAATGACCAGCAAAGCAGCAAGAGGTGCCTGAGGTGAGGCAGTGGCCTGCCAGGGAGGTCCCCAGCACCTTTGACTGCCTGGGGGTCATGAGAGCCTCCTGTCTCAAAATGGGGCCGCACTGCTTCCTGGTCCCCTTTTCCTACCCACACGGGCAGGCGGCTGCTGCGGGAGAACATGAGGGAGGCTCTTGGGATGCCAGGCAGTGCTGTGTGTATGGCTGTCAGGGGAAAGAGCCGAGGCTCCCAACTTAACCTGCCATTGACTAACGTGGCTCCATGCTCCATTAGCTGGGGCGGGCCAGGCTGCGGACGTGACTCAGGCTTGGGCAGCATGGCCATGCTTTCCTGACGAGGCATGAGGCTGGCCAAGAGTTTTGCACAGCCTACGGGGAAGAGAGAGGGAGGCGTCTTTGAGTCGACGTGTCTCGTCCGCTTCTCCCTTGCCATTTGGGCGAAAGTGGGAACGCAGCGAAATGTTCCTGGCTGAAAGTTTTTGTGCTCGGCCTTGAGGATTAAGCCTGAGCCATCGGCAAGGCTGCTGGAAGATGGGCTTTTGCAGTGCGGCCCCCACACTCTTGTAGGCAGCAGGTGAACCCACTGTGTCCAAGAGGGAACCTTCAAGGTGGCAAAAGGGGGACTTCACAGCTCCCAGCAGACCTTGTGGAGCCCATAAAGAGCCTTCAGTGGCATTTCTGAGGGAGCATAAATCCCCCTCCTTTCGATTAACAGCTGAACTCACTGACCCATGATACCACAGAGACACCTACCAGCAGCTGGTTTGCCAGGGCTGCTGCCCAACACCCTGCAATGCTTCCTGCCAGTGCCTGAGCTCATCAGGCGCTAGCCTGGAGCCAGGGCCACTAGGTGCTGTTGAAGAAAAGCCAGCAGAGGGACACAGTGGAAGTGTATCGTGCCCATAACACAGAGGTTGATTAATCAAAACCCTCTTCCGCTAGCACCGGGCCTCCTTCTTCTTACACAGAGCCTTCAAGTGAGGGGGCGACTTGCACAGCGCCAAGAGTCTAACCTGTGTGGCAGGAGGCGGCTGATGCCTGCAGCCTGCTGGGAAGCTACCAGAAGTTATTAAGTGACAGAGACTCCTCAATGCCTTTAGTAACAAGGGTTTGGGGTTCACCAAGGCCAGTAAGGGTTTCACTATATCGGCCCTATAACCCTGGGTGTCAGGTCGCTGTGCAGCTTTGATCTAGAACTCTGATCCCAACAACCGACCAGCAGCCCACAGCCTCCCCATGGGTCTACCCCACATGGTTACTCCTTACAGGCCGACCTTACCCCTCTTCCAGCCCCGGATTTGCCCCCTAATAATCCTTTTGCCACTCAGCCACAGACGTGGAGGTGCTGAAGGAGGGAGGGGTGACTCTAGGATGGGGTTCTTCTCTAAAGATGGCTGGTAGAAAGGTGATGCTCAGCTCTGTCAGGGACCTGCCTAGTTGCCTTGTTGCCAGGGGCTGCAGAGATTTCTGTAAGGTGATTAAATGGGGTATTTGGCTTCTGAGTGAATATGAGAAATATGCACTTATGAGAGGGAATTTCCATTGCCTTTTCAGTAGGCCTTCAGTGGCCTAGTGGCTAAGGTCATAGCTTTCTAAGTCACAGGTTGTGGGTTTAAATCTTGCCTCGGGTTAAAAACCTATCTTTTTTTGTATATTGCAAGGAAAACTTGGTGTTACTTTCACCAAAGAAGCTGAGAAATATTTGAACACAAAGTCCTAGATCTTGGAAACAATCCCCCAGAAATGGCATCTTCCACTCCACAAATGCTTTCTAAACCCATCAGCAGCAAACAGTTAATACTAGTGTTTGTCTGAGACTAGAGGGAAAGGGAGTGTTTACTCCGACATCTCAGTGAGTGAAACAGACAGGAAGAGCAAGGCTGTCCTGAGAGAGAATGGATCTGTCTGGAGACAAGGCAGAACCTGAGAATGAGCAATGGTGTGAAAAGAAGAGGTTCAAATGTGTGTTAGATGTTAGTTAGTGTTAGGGGGCTCATCCCTTCACCCCTCCTGTTCCCTGGTCCTTCTTGCATGAACAGAGAGCAGCAATACCCAAAGTCCAAAGGTGCAAACAATTAGATGTTTATTGGATTGAACTTCCAGCAAGCAATGATTCCAGTTTCCATCCTCCGTGTCCCCTTTCCTGTGCCCCTGTTCCTATTCCCCACCTTATCAAAATATGATGCCAATTCCCCCCCTTACTTCCTGACTGACTGCAGCCTATGTAGTAAAACTTGAGCTCTGCTTAGCTATACTCTAACCACTCATTTTACTGAAATTTAACTAACCAATCCTAACATATTGTAACATGATTATCTAACCAGTTATGTCCCATTACTTAATTGGTTTACACCCAACAAAATTAATTCTACAGCAGACAGAAACAATCACAGACCCAGAAAGCGATTATACAGACAAACACTAGGGAAGTGGGGACCACAGTGCTAGAAAAACACAGAAATGAGGATGTCACACCCCTGCTATTGATAGGTGAGTTCTTACCAGACAGGATGCTACCAAACTATGTTTTCTTTAACCATCTTTACCTGGTGGTGCTGGGCATTGTCAGGACAGGACTGTATTCCCAGCAGCCCAGTAGCACCTTATTTCAGTGTGACTGGTGAGGACATGACCGTTCATTTCCCAGCCTATGGCTGCCCCTGTGGCATAGCCAAAGAGCAGGGCCTCAGACTGTCCCAGGAAGAGAAGCCCTTATACCGGCAAACAGTGATTGATTCTTTCTTTCCTTCCTCTGTTACTAACTATATGAGAATCATCTATCTGCATTGTTAAAGTCTAGGCTTTTCCACACAGGCATGAAAATCCACATCCTAACAGCTGCGCCTGGGCTTTGCTTTGCCAGCTGCCTGCCATCTCCCCGCTGTTCACGCTGGCAAACTAAAGAGAGCTCTGAGCCAGCCCTGTGTGCCCTGCCTTCCCCTGCCAGCGCTCTCCCTCCGTGCCATGGGGAGCTGGGGCCATTGTGGGGTTTGCTGCTTTGTGCTCATGGAAGTAGCCTGTCACATCCCTGGACATGGATCTGTTTGGTTTCCCAGCGGCTCATCGTCCCGTGGGGAGCTCTGGGTGCAAGGATTGTGGGCAGCACGAGCCTTCTTCTTGTATATCTCTGGAGTAGCCTCTAGCCACTCTCCCCACTGCCAGCACGCAGCCTCTGGTTACTCCCTGCCTGCACCCTGAGCTCCATCCTGCCCACATGCAGCCTCTATCTACCCCCTCCCTGCACCCTGAGCTACCCCCTGCCTCACGCAGCCCCTAGATACTCCTCCGTGCACCCTAAGCTACCCCCTGCCTTCACACAGCCCCTAGCTACCCCAAGCCTGCACCCTGACCTACCCCTGCTTGCACACAGACCCTAGCTACACCCTGCCTGCACTCCAAGCTCCCACTGCCTGCACCGAGCCCCTAGCTACCGCTCCCTGCACTCTGAGCTACCCCCTGGCACACACACAGCCCCTAGCTATCCCTTCCCTGCACCACCCCATCTACACACAGCCCAGCTACCCCCTCCCTGCACCCTGAGCTCCATCCTGCCTTCACACAGCCCCTAGCTACCCCGACTGCACCCTGAGCTAACACCTGCCCTCACACAGCCCCTAGATACCCATCCCTGCACCCTGAGAAACCCCCTGCCTTCACACAGCCCCTAGCTACCCTCTGCCTGCACCCCAAGCTCCCCCTGCCTGCACCGAGCCCCTAGCTACCCCTCCCTGCACTCTGAGCTACCCCCCTGCTCACACACAGGCCCTAGCTGCCCCCTCTCTGCACCCTGACCTATCCCTTGCCCGCACACAGCCCCTCACTACCCTCTGCCTGAGCTACCTCCCTGCCTGCACCAAGCTCCTAGTTACCTCCTCCTGGCACCCTGAGCTACCCCCTGACTGCACCCTGAACTACCCCAGCCTGCACCGAGCCCCTAGCTAGCCCGCCCTGCACCCTGAGCTACCCCCCTGCCCACACAAAGTCCTTAGCTATCTCCTCCCTGCACCCTGAGCTACCCCCTGCCTGCACACAGCCCCTCATTACCCTCTCCCTGAGCTACCCCCCTGCCCGCACACAGCTCCTAGTTACCTCCTCCTGGCACCCTGAGCTACTCCTTGACTTCACCCTGAGCTACCCCTTCCCTGCATCCTGAACTACCCCAGCCTGCACTGAGCCCCTAGATACCCCTTCCTGCACTCTGAGCTACCCCCCTGCCCACATACAGGCCTTAGCTACCCCTTCCCTGCACCCTGAGCTCCACCCTGCCTGCACCTAGCCCCTAGCTATTCCCTCCCTGCACCCTGAACTGGATGAAAGGTTGAAAATGAGATGAGATCAGGTTAAACTCTTTCTAACATATGTCCCCAGATGGAAAAAAAGTGACAGGAGAAGCAGGCAGTCCTAATCAGCTCTGTTATTACACAGGGAAGAACAAAAGAGTCAAGTGGTGCCTGGAACCCTTAAGAAGAATCCAGCCCATCAAGTACCAACACTTGTCGCTACCTGCTGTCAATGCCACCGAGAAGTCTTTGAGGTCGCTCCTCGCCTTTATCATCCTAGGCACCATACTCAACAGGTGCTCCAGTGGCACAATTGGTTACTACACAGTACTTACAGGGCAGTGCTGAGAGGGGCTCTGCTGAGGTTGTAAGTTCAATCCTGTCCTGGTTTTCATTAACCAAGTGGCACCATCCCCCCATTGGGTGCTGTAGAATTCCAGCCCAGGGGACCCTAAGGAGAAGTCAAAAATGCCCCCTTCAATTATTACCTCCTCTCCAGAGCACAGGTCAGAATCTACAGTCCTTTCTCTCTTCCACCAGCTCCTGTGCCAGGATCCCTCAAGCAGACCCTGGAGTCCTGCCCATCCCTGAGCCTGGGGAGGGAGAGGAACAAGGGGCCATTATTAGAGGGCTTATCACTTCCCTGGCTCTTGTCATGCAAGCAGAAAAAGGCCCGAAGAGCAAACAGAGGGATGTTTACTGGGGTTAGTTTCCAAGCAAGCAGATTCTGAAGCCCTTCACAGCAGTCGGGCTTATCTCTATACACTGACAGAGTCTGTTCCCCAGTGTCCCCCTTCCCAGCTCTGATACCACAGAGCCGTCCCTGGTCCCTATTCTCATCTCTCCCTGTTAGCAAGCATGATTCCAATTTCTTCTTCCACTTCCTGTTTGACCCATTTATACAGTAATATTCTCAGCTAAACCCTAACCAATCCTAACATACTGTAACAGAATTCTCTAACCAATTATATCCCACTCCCCCAATTAACTTACACCCAGCAAAAGTAATTCTGCAGCAGACAGAAACAATTAGGAGACCAGACAGATTGACAATAGAAAAGTGGGGGCCATAAAGATAAACCCTACAGAAATGAGGGTTTCACAACCACAACCATTGAGAAGGGATTTCTTGCCAGACCGGATGCTCTCTTAAGATCTGTTTCTTTATCTGGTGGTGATGGGCACTATTGGGACAGCATCATCTTCCTAACAGCCCAACCCCACCTTATTTCAGTGTGACGAGTTTGGGAGGTGAGGATGTGACCGTTTGCTTCCCAGTTTATGGCTGCCCCTGCTGCTTAGCCAAAGGCCTTAGCCTACGAACAAGGGCTCAGACTCTCCTAGGGAGAGAAGGCCTAGGCACAGGCAGACTGGGATTTTGGTTCCTTGTTTTATACCCCTGTCACTAGCTAAGTGATAAAAATACACCTAAGTTCTTAAAGTCTAGGCCTGTACAGGCAGCCTGAATATCTCTAGGCCTCCCTATTCCAAAAAACAGAGAATGAAATTAAAACATTCCCAGGGTGCTTCCTGTGCACCTGGCTAATGCATTGGAGTTGAAAGTGCTGTCCAGAGTGGTCACATTGGAGCACTCTCAGATAACTCCCAGAGGCCAATACCATCGAATTGCACAATGCTGTGTCTGCACTACCCCAAATTCAGTGGCTGCTCAGTAGGCCACCAAGCCTGCCTGCTTGTTTATTAGTGAAGTTGGTCAGTGATGCAATCCCATGCTTGAGGCAAGCCCTAAATCTCTGATTACACAGACACCAGGAGTGGAAGATGAGGGTGGATCACTCCAGATTGTCATGTTCTGTGCACTCCATCAGAAGTTCTTGTAGTGGCCAATGTCAGAGACGGGATACTGGGCTAGCTGGACCGTTGGTCTGACCCACTCTGGCTTCTTACAGGAAATCGTTGGGGATGAAAGAATTAATTGGTAATGAGCTCTGCTGCATAAGGTCATCTAGAATAACCAGACAGGCCAGTATGAATAATCTTTTTGTGCCATTCAATATTAACACAGAAATATGAGGACTGGTTATTCTAATTCCTTCCTTTGGAAATGAAATGATGCATGAAGAAAAAAAAGGAAACTCAAAACGATATTGGTAAGTTATTTTCTACATTATGCAAGCCTTGCCTCACTAATACCGACATCACAGGAAACCAAACAGCTAGGTGAAGAGAGATCACAAAATAGCCTCCTCCTGGAAAGACCTCATGCTAACACATCAAGCTTTAAAGATAATATAAATGCTATTTCTTCAAAGCTCTGTTGGCCTATGGGGCTTTTTTTTTTTTTGTTTTCTAAGCAATTTAAGCTTCAGCCGTCTAAAAGAAGTTCAAGAAAAAAAATCCAACCATCAGGGTCTCGTCTAGCTCAGGTCCAGCTCAACCTCTGCCCCATGCCACTGGCCCTCCCCTCCCCTTCTGCCACCAGGTCGACCTGGGCACTAAGACAGGAACAGGGTGAGGAAGCAAGTCAAGCTGAACAAGGCAGGCCAAAGCGAGTCTTGTCTTCATGGGCCACTCACAATGACGTCCTTTTTGTGTGTAACTGCTGCAAAAAACATCCTGGACAGAGAAGCAACAGGCTGAAGAAATGCCACGCAGCTGTGTTAGACTGAAGATCTAAAGGTTTCTGGTTCAAACTTGGGCTTTGGCAGGCCCTTTCATCCCTCTTTGTGCCGGCCTGGCTTCTTTCCTGGGAGCAGTAGCAGAGCCTTTAGCTGACATGAGCCCCTGCTCCCAAGCCAGACAACAGACTGTGGGCTTCTACCCCTAGTTGGCCCACCTGACCTTTAACAATGAGGGATGGGATCTGTCTTTCCCACATGACTTATTGGTTGAGCAAATATGGCAGGAATAAAGTGAGGCAGTGGGAATAATGCCAGAGGGGGTGATGGGCAGGGACTGCGGATGAAAGCTCCTCTGTGCAGCTGAGTGAAGGCAGTACCAGGGAAGGGACATCTGTTAACGTGGCCATGTGGAAGGTGGAAAGGATTTGGGGGCCCAGGAGGAGGCACTTGATGTTCAGTTCCTTGGAGCAGCTGGACATAGACATGGCGGGCATTCAGGAAATGCACATTAATGACTTCAGCGTACATTGATGGGCAGATGATGATAGCAGAAAGGGCCTGTCTTTCTGGTCCTCCAGGCCAGGGAGGAACGATGGGGTTGGAGTCTTGTTCTTTACATCCGTGGTGCAAGTACAGAAGGTGGTGGAGCTCTGACTAGGTACCTAATTACTGGTGGACTTTGTGCTCCATGGCACTGTTTACTCTATATTAGTGTTTATCGACCCCAGTTAAGGTGTGAAAGAACAGATCAATGGAAGGCACTGGCTACCTTCCCCTGGACTGCATGGCGTTTGGGGGATTTCAGTTGTTTCAGCTGGCTTGAGGACCGCTGGTCCTGTTTTCCCAACCATCGGAGGAAGCTTTTTTATGATGAGCACTAGCTGGTGCAGGTCTGTAGCGAGGTCGGCTTAGAGGACTTGTTTCTCCGTAGTTGAACCTGTGGAGGCTGGGCGGTAGCCTCCTATTCCTCTGACCCGAGCTCACGCCAGCCACAGAGGGGATACACCTTTCTGAGGGGACAGGACAGGAGTCACATTGATCAGATTTATGTGAAGGAGAGCACGTCGACAGCCCAGTGCAGGGTAAAGCCAATGGACAGTTCGGATCACACAGCTCTCACCATGTGCTCAATGTGGGCAATTCCCTGACCCAGGGCAGAGGATTTTGGAAGCTGAACATCCAGAGCTTTCAAGATAAAGGAGAAGGACGGCAAAGCCTGGGGGTGTTGGCAGGACAGGAAAGCATCAGAGGGTCCTATGGCAACCAGGGAGATTGGTGGGAGTCAGTGAGGGAGGAGTTGGTGGCTTTGTTCTGGCAGTTGGGCAAAAACTGCAACATTAAAGACACCAACAGTGCCACATCCTGCAATGTTGCCTCTGGGATTTCCACAAGACCATCCAGGCTGCGGAGCCAGTCAGTCTGTGACTGTATGACTGGATCAAGCAACAGCTGGCCGAGTTCCAGGAGATGAGGCTGCAGTTGGCCGATTTGAGGGAGAGCACCAAGTGAAGGAAGGGACAGCCTCCCCTGACATTTTTGTGGCCTGCTGGGAATGGAGACAAAGCAGGGGGATGCAGGGACTCAGAGGAGGGCCTGCGGATCTCGTAGAGCAGGACCACAGTTGCTGGAGGAGGAGAGAGAATCCTGTGAAAGGAAGCCGCTGGTGGGAAGCAATAAGTGAACAATGCAAACCAGCCAGCTGAGAGTCACAGCGGTCCAGAAAAGTAACTACCAGCAGGTCCCATGATGTAATGGGCAGCACTCAGGACTCTGAATCCTGCAATCTGAGTTCAAATCTCAGTGGGACCTCCTGGAAATGTGCTGGCTTGCTACAAAGCCTTGGAGCTTGATGTGCTTGACTACCCTTTGTCTATGTGAACTGGAGTGAGGTTTTTTTCCCCTCCTGCTGGATGACTGAGGCCAGGGTCAGCTACAGGCACCAGCACAGCAAGCAGGTGCTTGGGGCAGTTAATGGAGAGAGGCAGCATGTCTGGTTCTTTGGCAGCAATTCGGCAGCAGGTCCTTCAGTCCCTCTCGGAGGGAAGGACCTGCTGCTGAATCACCTTTGACGAATGAAGCAGCAGTGGTAGAGCTGCCACCGAAGTGCCGCTGACAGCAGCTTTTTTTTCCCTCCACTTGTGGCAGTAAAAAAGCCAGCCCTGACTGATGCCCACTGGAGATAGGTGTTTGGTCCAGCTTGTTCAATGGATTGACCACTATAGATTGGGGTCCCAGAACTTAACAGTCTGGTTAGAGATTCCTGCGGATTGACCAGATGGTTGTTCCTCTCTGCTTCACCTGATGTCCACAACTTTGGTCCCTGTACCTGAAGCTGCCACCCTCTTCCTCTTGCCCACATGGCATTTAAAGGAAGGAGTGCCAGGGCCAGGCTTCATAATCAGGGCTAGGCAGGAGGGAGGAAGAGTCCCAGGCTGGAGCCCAGCACACCTCTCCTCCTCTGGGCTCTAGAGCAAAGGCAGTTGGTGCTGACAGCTCCAAGGGAAGGTTTAAAAGCCACAGAGGAACTGAGGGCAGGGCAAGAGGAGGGCAGGACCATGTCTACGTGTGGCCAGCAGATAGCCACAGAGACACCCGGCCAGCCTGCTCCCTGCCATGCCAAACACCCACTGAAAGCCACCCACAAGCCAGCTGCTGACGCTCTGTGGCCAACATCAGAAGACAGTAGGAAAGCAGGGCAATTCCCCGTGGTGGGGCCTCTGATTGATCGTACTCCAGATGCTCACTTTGGCAGGAGGGAAGGAAATTTTTCCCCAAGAGGCTTTTCCCCAGCAGGCAAGAAGCACAGAAACACCCAGGCTCCCAAGGTGCTATTTAGCAAACCCCCTCAAGCACAGGGACGGGCGCACATTTGGAAGAGGGAAACTGCTCTACACGCTGGCCCGGGCATCTACTCATTTTCTTTGGCAAATCAAGAATGGCAAAGCCGAGACTGGAAGTATGTGGGGCTCATGCCCCAGCCTTTGTGATGCCCAACCCCCAACTCCTTCCCGGGGCTCTGGCTGAAGCCAGAACATTGGCCTGAGCAGCGAAGAAGTTACAGCCCTGAAGGGAGCAGGACTTTCAGCGCAACGGTAAAACTGCACAAACACAACTGCAAAGGGACTCAAATTCTCAATTGCCTGATCCGAGGTCAGATGCCTTATCCGTTAGGCCACAGTTATAATGGAAAAGCCTCTCCAAACCCTTCTTTGGAAAAGTCAGACTCTGTGTTTCTTGGGTCATCTACTGAGGGGGGCCGAGACTCTCTGGGCACAAGAAGCAGAGTTCCCAGTGAGATGTGAGACTTAATTCTACGGAGCCAGGTGCAGGACTTTGGCAGGGAGGCTCAGGCATGAGGGATTGAGGTGCAGCGGACAGGCCGGTTGTCTAGGCAGGGAGATTTAGTCTCACTGAGGAGGAGGAGGAGGAGGAGGAGGAGGAATCCTGCTGATAGGCAGTGGCTCTGGAGAAAAAGAGGGCTGTCCAGGCTTCTCAGGTCTTCTTCTTCCAGCTCTTCATCTGGCTGGGCTGTTCCACCGACCTGGATAAGTCCTCTGCATGCACAGCAAATAGCCCAAGAGCCATTTCTGCCCAAACCTGTGCTGGGGGGTGAGCTTCTGTCTCCCTGTCCCATCCACGCTAGAGCAGACCACTAGATTGAGAGAGACAGTTAACAATGATTAAGGCTAAGATTATACAAAGGGGGTCACAGATTCACAGAATTTGTGACTTTCAGAGATCTCAGTGACATTTTCCACCTCAGCTCTGGAGCAGCAAGATTGGAGCTGTTGGCTGGTGGGGGCCCCACAGCTATCAGCCACCAGTGGGAGAAGGGGCTCCCACAGGCCCGTGCCACCACGGATGGACCCCACAGCTCCCAGCTACTGTGAGCAGCGGGGGTCCTCCAGAGCTCCCAGCTGCTGTGGGTGGATCCCAGAGCTCCCAGCCACCACACGTGACAGGGGGACCCTGGAACTCCCAGTGGGATGACCAGGTTATAAGTCCAGTCAACGGTGCTGCGGGGGTAAGGCAGGCTTGTCCCTACATGTCCTAGGGCACCACACTGCGCCCCCCTGCTGCACCGCTGACCAGGAGCCACCTGCCCCAGCCCTGAACGCCCCCAAACCCAGAGCCCCCTCTTGCACCCCAGATCCCTCACCCCCTGCCCCAGCCCAGAACTTCCTCCCACACCTGGAATCCCTCATCCCTGCCCTCACCCCAGAGTCATCACCCTGTCCTGGACCCCAACCCCCTCTCTCAACCCACAGCCCCCTCCTGCACTCTGAATCCCTCAGCCCCATCCCGCAGCCTGGAGCCCACTCCTCTACCCCAAACCCCTCATCTCCCACAGGCCAACCCTGGAGCTCCCAGCAGCCATGGGTGGTGGGGGAGCCCCCACAGCCCCACACCACTGTGTATGGACCCCGCAGCTTCCAGCTCCTACGAGTTGATCCCAGAGCTCCCAGCCGCTGTGAGTGGACCCAGGATTTCTCAACAGGCATTGATGGTGTGAGGACCCTGCAGCCCCATGTCATTGCTAATAGACCCTGCAGCTCCAAAGACCCAGGAGCCCCCAGTTGCCACAGGCAAGAGAGGGAGCCCCCAGCTCTCAGACACTGCAGGTAGAGCCTGGAGTTCCCAGTTACCACAGGGATTGAAGAGAAGCCATAGCCCCATGCCATTGCAGCTGGCCCCGTAGCCCCCAGTTACCACAGGTGGATGCCAGAGCCCCCAGCTGCCATGTGTATAACAGGGTTAAAAAAAAAGTAGATAAATTCATGGAGGATAGGTCCATCATGGGCTATTAGCCAGGGTGGACAGGGATGGTGTTCCCTGCCTGTTTGTCAGAAGCTGGGAATGGGTGACAGGGGATAGATCACTTGATGATTCCCTGCTCTGATCATTCCCTCTGGGGCACCTGGCACTGGCCACTGTCAGAAGACAGGACACTGGCATAGATGGACCTTTGGTCTGACCCAGTCTGGCCATTTTTATGTTCTTAGAAACCCAGGAGCTCCCGGCAGCCACGGGCAGCAAGGGGACCCCACGGTTTCCGGCCGCCACGGGCAGCAAGGGGACCCCATGGCTCCCGGCCACTATGGGCAGAAACCATCACCAGCGACCAGCAGAAAATAGCAGCGCACGAAAGCACATCACACCCTGTGACACCCCCCCACCTCCGGTGCTGCTGCTTCTCGCCAGGGAGAAGGCGGGGGTGCTGCTGCAATCTCTGTTCCTCTGCCTGACAGTGGGAACCGGTCCCGCTGGGCCTCACATCGCTTCTCGAGGGTGTGCGCTGAGCTCTGAGCGCACGAGGCCCTGACGGCTCCGCCCCACATCGCTGTCAGACAACGTCACCAATGGGAGAGGAGTCTGTCAGAAACGTCCGTTGGTGAGGGCCCAATGGGAGACCAGCTTTCAGAGACTGTCCCCGCGCTAGGGCCAATGGGAGATCAGCTGTTCAAAAACACTAGGCAGGCTGGCACTGCCAACCAGGAACTGTCCCTCTTCTCAAGCACCCAGACAGAACCCAACCCCACCTGTTCTACACCCCACACCAGCACCCAGCCGCACCTGTTCTACACCCCACACCAGCAGCCAGCACCATGGGGTTTGTGTCACTCCCACCAGCAACCCACAAAGCAGAAGTCTCAAATCCCCTCCCTCACCACTGCTCTCTATTAGGTAACGAGAACTCCACCCACACAACAAAAACAGGGGGAAACACTTTCCATAGCCAACCTACTCCCACTCAGCCCCTTCCCCATGTCTGGCAACATGCAGCTCAGAGGTCGTGGCAGGCTCTGCTCAGCCTGGCTTCCCACAGCCTGCACTAAACATGTGGGGCCCAACCCCAAAACTTACTCATATTTTACCCCAATGGCCCCAAACTGCTGCTTTTAATATATGCAAATAAGATGCTGCCACACTCAGGCCACTTCCGAGCTTTCCAGTGTAGCCACCCGACAGAGAACAAGGTGATATTTAAATTAGCCAGGATGTCCCTCAGTCATTTCCCTATGCACCCAGCAGGTGGCGCCGGAGAGCTCCGAGCTAGCTCACTTCCCTTTCTCACGGCTTCAGGCCCCGGGTTACAAATGAACCGAGCAGGGAGTGTGGGGCTGCTCCAGGGTGACCAGATGTCCCATTTTTAAAGGGACAGTCCGGTTGGGAGGACTTTTTCTTATACAGGTGCCTATTACTCCCCACGCCCTGTCCCATTTTCCACAGTTTCTTCAAGGTCACCCTATGGGGCTGCTCGGGGGGGGGGGGTGTGACAGACTTGCATCCTTGGGACGTTAGTGCAAAAAACTCCTCCTGGGCTGAGTAAAGGGCAGAGATCTTCTCTTAGCCTGCCCTGAGTGAGGGATCACCCAAACCGACCCTTACTCACCAGGCAGGTGTCACCCAACACGCCCCCACTCCCCAGCTCTGCGTGGGCAGAGAGCTAATGAGAACTTCTATTAAAAGGGGAAAAGAATCAAGCCTGAGTCTGGGAAAACCCCACAACCACATTCAAATCTACGCTCATAAGCAAACCCCCAGCCCAGAGTACACTGGGCAGTGTCCTTCACCTCAGTTTCTCACCTTGCGGTGTGACAGTCCAATCCAATGTTCCTTTAAGAGACCCCTCTGCTCTCCTTCCCCCAACCCCCACTCCCCTTGGGCAGCAAAGCCCCAGGGGTAGGGGAGGGAAGCGAAGGCATCAAGCGAAACCTCAGCTTCTGCTGCCGACACTCCTTCAACTGACTCTCAGTTTGCCCTGTTCACTCTGTGTCGCTGCCTCTCCACAGCATTGTCCTTCACCCTGCTGCTGAGAGCTCCTGTGTCGCCACTTCCCCTGCTGTCACCTGCCTGTCTCCTGCAGCCTCTGGGCGGCCATGTAGTGGAGGAACCTCGCTACAAGTGCAGACTGAGCAGCCTCTTTCTTTGCAACACCATGAGCAGGGCGTGAACCGACAGCTGGGAGAGACTAACACCCTGCCCTGCCCCTTCCACCTGAGGCCCCGCTCCTTCTGCAAACACCACTGTGCCCAGCCTACACCAGCCCTTAGATCCCTCTTGGTATTTCAATGCAGGCACAGACCTGTGAGAGGAAAACATCAGCTCAAAAACACAGAGACTGAATTCCCCACATTTAATTTCGCTGCACTTTCCAGAAAGTCACAAAATTCATTTAATTCTTGCTAGGACAGAGAAAAAAATAAGTGACACTAAGTTTTTGGTCTAGTTAAATAAAATTAAGTGTTTAGTTAACATAGTAAAAATATGTCCTGATTCTGCTAAGTAACACCATAACATGGAATAAGAAGAGACAAATCTTATCAGTGACAACTCATTTCGCAAATGATCTTCCCATTGTAACCCTTCTGCCCCTCTGAGTTGACAGCAACAAGGGCTGGGTTCAATATCCAGGGGTTCCGTTTCAATAATACAATGCAAAACCAGCTCGAGCCCTCACCCAGTGACCTGGGAAAATCTTACACACACCCCTGGGCACCTTGAAGAGGCAATACTCCCCCTCGCGCAAGAATAGAGTCTTGGTGTAGCAGAAAAGGTTTAATTACATGAGATAAACAACAAGCATTAAATTGGGAAAATACCTCAACTAGAGTTCATAGACCAAACCGTGAGCAAAGACCCACCCCAGGAAATTGAGCCATGTCCTTTTCTCTGGGCTTTTGAGTCCAGTAACCCCCCAAATCACCCACAGTCCCAAAAGTCCTACAATCCAAAAGTCTCTGTCTTGCGTCAGTGCAGCCCCAGAGTTTGAGAATCTATCTGCAGAGGTTTCTCCTCCCCTCTCACCGACAGCCTGGATAGAAAGAGGCACCTTACGTGGTCCAGCACCTCTCCTTGGGGTTCTGCTTCTGCCTTCTCCACGAACTGCTCCGCTCTACCAGCCACTCCACTCTGCTACCCCAGCCGTCCTCACAAACTGCTCTGCTCCGCCAGCTGCTCTGCTCCACCAGCTGTCCCATGATCTGCTCCAGCCGTCCCCACAAACTGCTCAGCTCTGCTCACTCCGTGGGCCATTCCACCTGTCTGCTCTGCCAGCTGCTCTGCTCCATCAGCCACCCTGTGATCCACTCCAGCCACCCCCAACAAACTGCTTCACTCCACTGTGCCAGTTTCTCTGTTCCACAGTATAGCTTCAGGCTCCTCCACCAGTTAGCACAGCACACAGTGCTCTCAGCTCAGTAATTCCAGCTCTTTAATGATTTCAGCTCCTAGTAGGGGATCCCCAGTGCTAGTGCACTATTAGCCCAAAGTGAGTTTAGCTCAGTAACATGTATCTAGATTCTTAAGGGAATAAGAAAAACCAACTCTGCTATTCTACAATGAAGAGAGAAGTGGATGACACTGATATCCTATCCCAAACCTCTTTCAATTCATGGGGGTTTGGAACCCATGTCCCTTGTCTGGCAACTGTCACTTAATTTATGTTGAGACAATTCTGTCATAAAGCTGTCTCGTAGTTCCTCATTCACATAATCGGGTGACAACACTTTATTCCTCTTGCCCCAGTAACAAAGAAAGTGGGGATCCCAGAGCTGTCAAAATAACCATTCCAGGCTGCCATGCACTATGCTAGATGGGGTGGGTGTGCCAATGCAAATACTTAAAATTCCTTTCCACACTCCCCATAATTCACCACCAGACGTCAGGGTAGGACTCTTCCTGACTCTGCTAACACCATTATTAATTTCCACACTGCCCCCGTTGGAGGTCTGGGCACCTTCAGTGCCACTGCTCTGCATTCATCTTCCCCTTAGAATTGTTCTCAGATATTCCCAAATTTGGAAAATTGTGCAGTTCAGAATGTGAATAGTGACCCCGGTTCCTTCCTGCACCTGCTCTACATTTCTCCACAGCAGCTTCTCCCCCTGCAGAGTCACCCCAGCACTGCAGTGCAGCCGCCCAGGGTTTTGCAAAAATTAATAATACAGAGTTTGGAGTTAAGTTAACATTTGTGAGTTGTGGAAATAGTAAAAGGCAACAGTTGTGGTGTTACAAGAAGGCAGTTTTTGGTTTAATAATAAAACCCAATTATACAAATGTAACTGTATGTGCAGCTCTGTGCACTCACGTTGGATGGAAGCTTAGTAATTAAATTATACAAGAAGGTCAGGTAAAGTGACTACTACCACCACTATGTTTTGTCCCGAGAAGCCTTTACAGACACTCTGAGGGGAAATGGGCCCTTTGCCCCCAGAAATGGTCTATAGGGGATAATCTCATCAAAATTATTTGACAACTGGGTAATATAAGCAAAATCACTAAAGGAATGTCCGGGGTTTCTACTGGAACTTAACTTGGCTGCTCCTGGCTGTCTCTGGTTGTACAAGATGGAAGTGTGTCATAAACAGATAAGAAAAGTTAATAGCACAGAAGTACTTTATATCTCTTTGACTGTAAAGGGTTAACAAGTTCAGTAAGCCTGGCTGTCACCTGACCAGAGGACCAATCAGAGGACAGGATACTTTCAAATCTTGAGGGAGGGAAGTTTTTGTGTGTGCTGTTAGAATTTAGTGGTTGTTCACTCTGGGGGCTCAGAGTGACCAGACGTGCAACCAGCTTTCTCCCCAGTCTCCCTGATACAGGCTCTTATAAGTTCAAAATAGTGAGTACTAGATAGATAAAGCGAGTTAGGCTTATGTTTGTTTTCTTTATTTGCAAATGTGTATTTGGCTGAAAGAAGTTCAAATTTGTATTTTTGCTGAAAGGATTTTAATTTGTACTTGAATACTTAGGCTGGAAGGGTATTCCCAGTGCCTATAGCTAAAAAACCCTGTATCTATTCCATTTTTTTTAAATTTACAAAGATAATTTTTACTGTTTTTTCTTTCTTTAATTAAAAGCTTTTCTTGTTTAAGAACCTGATTGTTTTTTTATTCTGGTGAGACCCCAGGGGACTGGGTCTGGATTCACCAGGGAATTGGTGGGGAGAAAGGAGGGAAGGGGGAGAGAGAGGCTGATTTCTCTCTGTGCCAGGATTACTTTCTCTCTCAGGAAGAGTCTGGGAGGGGGAAAGAGAAGGAGGGAGGAAGGTGAATTGTCCTCTCTGTTTTGTGATTCAAGGAGTTTGAATCACACGGTGATCTTCCAGGGTAACCCAGGGAGGGGAAGCCTGGGAGAGGCAACGGAGAGGGAAAGGGCTTACTTTCCTTGTGTTAAGATCCAGAGGGTCTGGGTCTTGCTGGGTCCCCGGGCAAGGTCTTGAGGGGACCAGAGTGTACCACGCACTGGAATTCCTGGTTGGTGGCAGCGCTACAGGTTCTAAGCTGGTAATTGAGCTTAGAGGAATTCATGCTGATACCCCATCTTTTGGACGCTAAGGTTTAGAGTGGGGAATTGTACCATGACATGGTGTGCAGAGTGTGGGATAGATAGATAGATAAGATAGAATCCAAAAGCCAGTGAGGTTTTTATTTCTCTCCCTGCTAGCTATCTGCAGGCAGACTAAGAGGTTTGGGTTTAGAAGCAAAAGCCAGTAGGATTTTTTCTTTCTCTTTTCCTGCTAGCTGTGTGTAAAGCAGGCTAGAGGAGATTGTGTTAAAAGCAAAGGTTTGCAGGTTTTTTGGTCTCTCCCTTCTGAGTACTCTGAAGGCAAAGGCATTAGGATTTAACAAGGATCTTTTTTAAACAAAGGGACTCCAGTTGTGAGTCACCATACACCAGCAAAACACATTTGCAATTGAATGTTTTTTTTTCTTTCTAACTCTGTCAAGAATAGCTAGGTAGAAGGAATTTTAAAAAGATTCTGTTGCTAAGCAACCCTAAGGAGGCAACAGAGAAGCAGCATTTCAGGCAGTAAACAGCAGAGGGAGCCCCAATACAAGAAAACAGAAACCATGACTATCAAGGATGCCCTGAAACAGGAACGAGTGAGACTAGAGGCAGAAGAACAAATCAAAGACGCAGACCACAGGAAAGACATGGAAAAAAACTACAAGAGATGGAGCTGAGAGAAAGAGAAAGAGAGGCCGCCCACAGGAGAGAGCTGGAGATAAAAGAGAAAGAGTTGGAGATCCAGAGGGAAGCCCACCAGCAGGCCCTGGAATTAGAGCAGGCTAGGCAGCATACTCCAGCCAACCCTAACAACCCTTCACCAGTTATTGTTCCACATCCCAAGAGATTTCCCACCTACAAGGCAGGTGATGACACTGAAGCCCTCCTAGAGAATTTTGAAAGAGCCTGCCTTGGGTACAACATCCCTGAAGACCAATACATGATATAACTGAGGCCACAGCTCAGTGGACCCTTAGCAGAGGTGGCGGCTGAAATGCCTAAGGAGAATATGAACGACTATAAACTTTTTCAAACCAAGGCCAGATACAGAATGGGGATAACACCTGAACATGCTCATCGGCGGTTCAGAGCCCTAAAATGGAAACCAGATGTGTCATTTCCCCGACACGCCTACCGCATTGCAAAGAATTATGAAGCCTGGATATCAGGAGCCAATGTTAAATCTCTGGACGACATGCACTTCCTAATACAATTGGAGCAGTTCTTAGAGGGTGTTCCGGAGGAAATCGAAAGGTATATCATAGATGGGAAGCCCAAAACTGTAACTGAGGCGGGGGAGATTGGAGCCAGATGGGTGGAAGTGGCAGAAAAGAAAAGAGCTACTATCAAGGGGAGCGACTACTCCAGGGGGCACACCAACAATAAACCCTATCACCGAGGGCAATCCAGGACCCCACCTACAACCCAAGGAAAGCCGCCAACGCCCTATTCTCTCACCTCACCAATCTCCAGTAATCCACCTCGGCCCAGTGACCAGTCAGCTGGGCGATGCTTAAAGTGTAATGAACTGGGACATATAAAGGCCAACTGCCCCAAGAACGCCAACCGAGTGCAGTTCATTATATCTCCATCACTCCAAAGATCCCCAGACCCAGATGCCTCTCAAATACCCTCGGAGCGAAGGGAAATTTTGAGAGTGGGCAGAAAGAAGGTTATCGTGTGGAGAGACAAGGGGGCACAAGTGTCAGCTATCCACCAATCCTTGGTGGACCCCAAATTCATCAACCCAAAGGCTCCAGTGACAATTTTCCCCTTCATGTCACAAGCGGAAAGGTTGTCTACAGCTAAACTGCCTGTCCAGTACAAAGGCTGGTCAGGAATGTGGACATTTGCAGTCTATAACAATTATCACATCCCCATGCTACTGGGGGAAGACTTGGCCAACCAGGTAAAGCGGGCCAAGAGAGTGGGAATGGATACATGCAGCCAAGCCAGTCAAGCTTCCAGACCCATCCCTGTTCCTGAGTGGTCCACAGGGGCCCCATCTGTGTTAGAAGAGACCCAGACAGAGGTAGTGGACCCGGATTCCCTGCCAACGACTGCAACAGCCACAGTACTTCCAGACCCAGACCCGGATCTGGAAACGCTACCAGCACCAGAACTATTGCCAGAACTGATGCCAGCGCTTGCAAACGCATCTTCAAACCCAATGCAAGAGGGCGCCAGCGAGTATGAACTGGCAGAAACAGCAGACAACCATACCCAAGAGGCTCAGCCAGAGCCTGAAATACCACCTGGTGCACCTGCGGAGAGTGGTTCACCAGCCACGAAAACAACCTCATCACCTACATCACTTCCTGAAGGAAGAAGCCCAAGTCCACAGTCTAAGGAAGAACTGGTGTCTACAGCCTCCAGGAAACAGTTGCAGACTGAGCAGGAAGCAAATGACAGCCTTCAGAAAGCTTGGGTGGTGGCACGGAGCACCCTACCGCCTCTCAGCTCTTCTAACCGATCCCAGTTTGTTATAGAACAAGGACTTTTATATAAGGAGACTCTTTCTGGTGGACACCGGGAAGACTGGCATCCACAAAAATAGTTGGTGGTTCCAACTAAGTACCGGGGGAAGCTCTTAAGTTTGGCCCATGATCATCCCAGTGGTCATGCTGGGGTGAACAGAACCAAAGACAGGTTGGGGAAGTCCTTCCACTGGGAGGGGATGTGCAAGGATGTTGCCAAGTATGTCTGGTCTTGTGAGGTGTGCCAAAAAGTGGGAAAGCCCCAAGACCGGGCCAAGGCCCCTCTCCAGCCACTCCCCATAATAGAGGTCCCATTTCAGCGAGTAGCTGTGGATATTCTGGGTCCTTTCCCAAAAAAGATCCCCAGAGGAAAGCAGTACATACTGACTTTCGTAGAATTTGCTACCCTATGGCCAGAAGCAGTAGCTCTAGGCAACACCAGGGCTAAAACTGTGTGCCAGGCCCTAACAGACATTTTTGCCAGGGTAGGTTGGCCCTCCGATATCCTTATGGATTCAGGAACTAATTTCCTGGCAGGGACCATGAAAGAACTGTGGGAAACTCATGGGGTGAATCACTTGGTTGCCACCCCGTACCACAATCAAACCAATGGCCTGGTGGAAAGGTTTAATGGAACTTTGGGGGCCATGATATGTAAATTCGTGAATGAACATTCCAGTGACTGGGATCTAGTGTTGCAGCAGTTGCTCTTTGCTTACAGGGCTGTACCACATCCCAGTTTAGGGTTCTCACCGTTTGAGCTTGTGGATGGCCACGAGGTTAAGGGGCCATTAAAGTTGGTGAAGCAGCAATGGGAGGGGTTTACGCTTTCTCCAGGGACTAATATTCTGGATTTTGTAAGCAACCTACAAAGCACCCTCCGACACTCTTTAGCCCTTGCTAAAGAGAACCTAAAGGATGCTCAGGAAGAGCAAAAGGCCTGGTATGATAGACATATCAGAGAGCGTTCTTTCAGGAGACTTACAGGTTTGTCAGCTCACAGCCCAGGGAGGAGATGACGCTGAGTGGCCTGATGGTGTCTATGATAAAGGGAAAAGTAACGGTGGCGGGGGAGAGGTGACCCTCTCCACAACCGGGAAAGGTCTGCAGTGGCAACAGATCAAGAAGTTGATGCACTCTCCTGTGAAAGTTCCCTAAAATCAACTGGTTAAAAATTGTCCTTACAATGTGAAAAATCTTGTAGTTTCACTTAATTGGTGGCATATGTAAGGATGCATGTGTTTATTGATCTGTTTATTTTAAAGTTCTAGGGAGAAATCACTGCCAGTGTACTTCCACACTGTCAGCGATTTGGGGGGTGTGTCATAAACAGAGAAGAAAAGTTAATTGCACAGAAGTACTTTATATCTCTTTGACTGTAAAGGGTTAACAAGTTCAGTAAGCCTGGCTGTCACCTAACCAGAGGACCAATCAGAGGACAGGATACTTTCAAATCTTGAGGGAGGGAAGTTTTTGTGCTGTGCTATTAGTTTTGGTTGTTGTTCACTCTGGGGGCTCAGAGGGATCAGATGTGTAACCAGGTTTCTCTCCAATCTCCCTGACACAGTTTCTTATAGATCCAGAATAGTGAGTACAAGGTAGACACTGCGAGTTAGGCTTATATTTGTTTTCTTTATTTGCAAATGTGTATTTGGCTGAAAGGAGTTCAAATTGGTATTTTGCTGAAAAGATTTTAATTTGTATTTGTATACTTAGGCTGGGAGGGTGTTCCCAGTGTCTACAGCTTAAAGACCCTGTACCTATTCCATTTAAATTTACAAAGATAATTTTTACTGTTCTTCTCTCTTTAATTAAATTTTTTTTCTTGTTCAAGAACCTAATTGTTTTTTTATTCTGGTGAGACCCCAGGGGACTGGGTCTGGATTCACCAGGGAATTGGTGGGGAGAAAGGAGGGAAGAGGGAGAGAGAGGCTGATTTCTCTCTGTTCCAGGATTACTTTCTCTCTCAGGAAGAGTCTGGGAGGGGGAAAGAGAAGGAGGGAGGAAGGTGAATTGTCCTCTCTGTTTTGTGATTCAAGGAATTTGAATCACACAGTATCTTCCAGGGTAACCCAGGGAGGGGGAGCCTGGGGAGGCAACGGAGAGGGAAAGGGTTTACTTTCCTTGTGTTAAGATCCAGAGGGTCTGGGTCTTGGGGGTCCCCGGGCAAGGATTTGTGGGGACCAGAGTGTACCAGGCACTGGAATTCCTGGTTGGTTGCAGCGCTACAGGTTCTAAGTTGGTAACTGAGCGTAGAGGTATTCATGCTGGTACCCCATTTTTTGGACGCTATGGTTCAGAGTGGGCAATTGTACCATGACACACTCTCCAATGGATCCCCATCCTCCACCCACTGTGAGGTAGGTAGGAGCGAATCATTATTATCCCTACTTGAAAGAGGGAGAAGCTAAGGCTGAGAAAGGAGAATTGACTTGTCTTAGGTCACACAGCCAGTCAGTGGCAGAGTTGGGAACAGGACCCAAGAGCCCTGATTTTGAAACTAACCATCAGATCTTGAATTTCAGACATTGAATGACCTGAGTAAAGTGCTCTCGGATGAGCTTCAGACCAGCAACAGTGTACAGTAATTATTCAGCAAGTATTTGAGGAGAACTGCAATGTTAGAGAGAATCACGAACTGCTCAGAGTCCGTTAATGCAGAGAAGCAGCAAAATTCATCAAACATATGACTGGTTATGACTTATTTACTAGGTCTTAAAAGACAACAAAAAGGACCTGAGTCTCCTCCCTGTCAATAACCCCCTGCTCAGCCAATCAGGGTAGAGAATGAGGACTGGAGGCTGAGGGTTCTCACCAGAGAGCCCAAAGGATGGCCCAGGTCACTGATGGGGATCACTGCCAGAGCAGTATTTCAGCCCCACATTTTTGGGTGGACCTCCCACAGTGGAAGCTGACGAGCACTCCCCCGCAACAAGAACAAGAGAAAGGACAAAAGAACAAGAGACGAAGAGAAAGGAGGAAGGGATGGATGGAGGAAAAGTTGAAACGAAAAGGACAAACCCTAATGTCCCCAGTGATTCTATGGGACAAAATCCTAGATGAGGAATAAAATTCTGCTTCCTTAAGTTCGTGTTTTCCATGCCTAGAATTCATCTGTCACCAGACAGATCAGACTGAACAGGTTTCAAACCTCGAGGAGGCTCTTACCTTCTAAACAAGGATGTATGTTTTCTAGTAAAATCAGGAAAAGGGGTAGAGAAAACTCGAAAGAGGTTCCTCCTGGTGCTCATGTCCGTGAACCCGAATACTCTCTCAGTCTTCAAAGAGAGACCTGGAGAAGGAGACTTGCTGAAGCAAAGCCACAGGGGTCTCTAAGGTTTCCCTGGTCCCTCGCTCCTGTCCTGCCTGGCTGAAGTCAGCATCTCTGTGAGGTCACCCCCTCCCCACCACCTTTGACCAATAGTCTAAGGTCCTGCAAAAAGCCTTTGTGATGTCACTGCCACACCACTCCCTGGCTGTGCTAATGTCCTTCCCATGGCCAGGCACTTTGAAGATTTGAGCTACTCCCTGTGCAGGGCTGGTGCAACCATTTAGGCAAATTAGGCGGCAGCCTAGAGCGCCTAGTGGTTGGGGGAGTCTAAAAGTCCCCTCAGGCAAGGAGGTAGAGTGGAGGTGAGCTGGGTAGGGAGGCGCGTAGGGGGAAGCCAGCAGGGAGGGCAGCCTTCAGTAAAGGTGGGGCGGGCGCACAGGGGAACAGCTCCCTGCCCCAGTTTACCTCCACTCTGCCTCCTCCACTGAGCACACAGCCCAGCTCTAAGTCTCCTCCAATCAGGTCCGCAAGCCTGGGCAGGGAGGAGAATTAGAACAGCTCCGGAGTGCTCAGAGGAGGAGTTGCAACCAAGGTGAGCTGAGGAGGGCTACCCAGGCAGGGTTAGCTACCGTGGTGTGGGGAGGTCTCCCCAGGCAGAGATAGCTGCCATGGCGGAGGGGGAGAGGGGGAAAATCTTCCCAGGCAGGGTTGGCTGTTGTGACCAATGGGGAGGAGAAGTCTCCCTGGGTGGGTTTAGTTGCCGTGGAAGAACGGGGGGGAGAGGGGTTAGCTGTCGCGGTGGGGGGTGTAGCTGCTGCGGGGGGTGCTCCCCGGGTCGGGGGCTGAGTTAGCTGCTGTGCAGGGGGAGAAGTTAGCTGGGTGGGGGGTGCAAGGTGGAAGTTTCACCTAGAGCGCGAAACTTCCTTGCACCAGCCCTGTCCCTGTGGATCACCTCACTCAAGGAGCGTTTGTTCTAGGAAGCAAGCTGGCTAGACAGGAAAATATGAAGCACTGCTTCCAATGCTACACTCAGTTTTCCAGAAACTAGTCAACTTTATGGCCAGAAGAGACCATTAGAGTATCAAATCTGATCCCCTGCATATCACTGGCCTCTTGTATGACACAACAGCTACTTTTGGAGCAAAAACATTCCAGAAAGGCATCTAGTCTTCAGTAAATGACATCAGGAGATGACAAATCCATCACTTTCTTTGGTAGCTTGATCCTGTGGTGAATCATCCTCGTTGTTGAACATTTGTCTCTTATTTGTAATATGAATTTGTCTCTTTTTACCTTTCAGCCATTGGGTCTTGTTATGCCTTTCTCTGCTAGATTAAAGAGCCCTTTCATACCCAGTCTTTTCTCTCCATTAATGCCATTCAACACTTCAATGAAGTCATCCTTCAGTCTTCTTTTGATAAGCTAAACAGGTTGAGTTCATTCAGTAGCTCACTAGAAGGCATTTTTCTCCAGCTCTGAGAACATTTGTTGGCTCTTTGGTCATCAGACTCCTGAACTGCAGTTGGATGTGGTTCTTGTTATTCTGCACAGCACAGCTCCTGGAGAAGAGGGATCTGCAAATGTACATTCATATGATACCTTTGCTCAATTGATGAAAACATAAACTAGACACTTAGAGGATTGGAACTGATTTCAGCTGATGGACAGCTTTGCTAGGTTTCTATGCATTTGGACAGCGAAATGTTTACTGTTTACATTCATATCAAGCACCCCCATATAGTGGAGCTCCTGAACGTAAAGGAGAATGGAAATGAAAATGTTTTCCTATTTAAAAAAAAAAGAAAGAAGGTTATAAAGGAACAGTGGAGTTTGAACCAAGGACCATTTGACCCACAGTCAAGCACTCTATCACCAAGCTATACCCACACAACAACAGGAGTATAGAATTGTGATCTCCAGGACTTTGAAGGACAGACCCTGCTACATCGAGCTCCTTTGCCATTCCCAGATCACAGGTGGTTTTAAAAATGGGTTTTGATTAAACTTCTTAAATGTGGTAAACACCACAGCTTGCACACCCACCGATATAGCTTCTCCCACTGACATAGCTGCAATCTCTTGGGAAGTGGATTAACTACACCCACAGGAAAACTCTCTCCCATCAGCATAAAGCAGTGGTTCTCAAACTGAGTCAGGACCCCAAAGTGGGTCATAACCCTGTTTTAATGTGTCTGCCAGGGCTGGCATTAGACTTGTTTGGGCCTGGGGCTGAAGCCAAAAGTCTGAGCCCCACCACCCAGGGCTGAATCCCTCAAGCTCTGGTTTTGCCCTCCCTTAACTGGGGTAGGACTCAGGCTTTGTCTCCCCTGCCTCTGCCCAGGGTGGAGGGGCTTGGTCCCTCTTTCCAGGGCCATATAGTAAGTTCTTTTTAGCAGAAAAGGGTTGTAGTAAAAGGAAGTTTGAGAAATCCTGGCATAGAGCCTCTAAATATGTCTAGACTTGGCTCTTTGTGGCAGATCAGACACTGAAAGTACAGCCATGAAGACAACACACACCAGCCTTGCCTAGCAGGCAAGAATCAAACCACCGCAGAGAGATACCTGTTGTTTTTTAACCCATCTCCCTAAGCACTCAGCCATCACCACTTAACAAAGAGGCCGTTCTACACGATGGTTCTGGTCTCATTGAAGGGTCATTTCCAATTGTTTGCTCAGATCAGCATTAGGGAAAATGGTGCCCTGGGCAAAGCTTCTACTTTGGCACTTCCCCATTGCCCCTGGATGATCCCCGCTCCCCCGTTACCACTAGCTCCTGCACTCCCAACCCTTGCACCTCCTTCTCCCCTAACTCCTGCCCCCTCCTGTGCCCTCTTTGCCCTTAACTCCCTGTGCCACCAGCCATGACCCTCTCCTGCAGCCCCTTCACATGGTTCCAGTGCTGGGGGCCCCGCACTTGTTCTCCCTTTCCCTGGGCTTTGGCATCACTAGCCCCTGATTAGTGAGTAGGGTTCAGTGGTTCCCAAAATGTGGGGCATAACTCCTAGGGGGACATAGAGGAACATTCATGGGGGCACCTCAGGGCCTGAGCCAGCCCCCATGGAGGGAGCATCACTTAACCCCACTCGGTCCTAGCTCTTTCCCAACCCCACCCCCATCCTGGGTCTCTGGGTCCCAGCTTGGCATCAACCCCCTTAGCTCTGTCTGCACCCATCTCCCCAGCAAGCAACAGCCCCACTCCCAGCCTCGGTTCTTGACCATGACTTCTGAGAGTCCACAGCCATGGATAAGAGGGCACTGTGTGAAATGTTTGGGGACCACTAGTTTAGGGTGACGTTCTCAATCACTTCTATGCTGTCCAATAAAAACTATTCCTCACTCACCTACCCCTCCATCAGGACAGACTAGGTATGTTCTGCTGCCCTTCACTCATACAGGAAGGATAATAGCATTTCATTCCACTCAATCCTAAAGTGATTTGTAACCCACCACCAGCCAAAACTGGTCATTTTGGGGAAGCGGCCCCATCATGCTGCACAGCTAGGCAGAGTAGGTGTGTCTACGCAAACACGGTCTGTTCCTGAAGTCTTTCCCACATCTCCTCATTAGATGTGAGAGGGGGAGCTCATTCAGCCCTGGCTTCCACTTAGTATTTGAAAACTCCATATTGTCCCTATCTCTGCTGGCCTTAGATTTCTCCTCCTGTCCCTTTTCTGGTAGCTCAGATGCGCTGGCTGAGTAGTTAAGGTGATGGATTGCTAATCCATTGTGCTCTGCACACGTGGGTTCAAATTCACTCCTTATCAAATGCACTTAGTCTTCACCCCTCCTTTATAGACAACCACCTCCCCCTTTGGTACAATGACAGATCAAACAATGTTGCTTCTTGCAAACAAAAACCTTTTCAGAAACTCAGACCCCTCTTTTGATTTAAATAAAATATCTAAATCCCAGATTTCTAAATTAAAAAAATAATTCTCTAGTGCTGTATTTCTTAGTTTTTCTCTCTAAAGGTAACATCCTCATCATCTCCCCCAAACACCCTGGGACCTGCCCAAATTATTAAAATACCTCCAACCAGAGCAAGGCCAGAACAATGAACCAGAGCTAGTGTCTAGGCCAAGCTGTTCTGAAGGAGGCAACTCAAACATTTTCTCCCTGCTTGCCTTGGCAAGGTCTGACTGAGAAAACAAAATTCCCCAAACTGAAAATTTTCTGCTGAAAAAACAATACTAGTCTGTTTGGGGACTTTGGTTTAAAAGGATTATTATTATTATTCTCTTCTGATTTCTGAATCAGTTCAGTCTTTGTCCTCCAGATGTGTTTCCAGCTGCTGAGTTATGGGTGAGAGAGGCCAACTCATGATGACTGTACCCCTCTTTCATAGTTTTCCAACTTGCTAGGAAGCTCCTTTGCTACGATGTGAATCAAGCAGTGTCCATTGTCTATGTGCTATCTCGGAGAAGCCTGCATTGTGTTAGTCCTTGGAAGTGTGGATACCTTCAATAGGCCAGCAGTGAGTCTGGCTCTTCCATTTTTGAACCTGAAAGGCTGGTGGGGGGCATTTCCCAACCTCATAACATATTTCTGTAAGGCACGCAGAGCAAAACTTCATAACTTCCCAACCAATGCTAGCACACACAATCCAATAAGATATTACTGTTAAACAGATCAAGACTTTAGAAATGATACTTCACCAGGCAGACTTTGTACAAACCATGTCATCATTATATGAGAGTGGTGAATATGGAGCTTCCAAGGTGCTGCTTTGAGCACAGCCTGCCACAACCTGGGCTTACATTGCAATGGAGACGTAACCTTAGAGTCCATCTCTCCTGGGATAAAGATGGCAGCAGGGCTGACCTGGGTCATCTGACTTGGGCTCCTGGATGTAAAGCTGAGAGGCTAAAAACTGTGGTGCAAATATTTGTGTTCATGCTGACACCTGGGTTCAGAAACCCTCACCCCTCATGGGGCCTCAGAGATTGGAATCAAGCTCATATGTCTGCATTGTAATTTTATAGAGGTTGGCAGGGAGTTTAGCAAGTGGAAATGGTAAAACCGCATTAAGGAGACTGGACCACTGACCTGTCAGCTCTTAACACCCAAACTTTCAGTAACTCTATTGTCAGTGCCTGTGAGTGTAATTTAAACCATAGGTCTACCTATCTCTGAAGCTTGTCTTCAGACAGTAGCCAATACCAGGTGCCCCAAAAGCCACTCCCCAAGGCACTACTGGGAGTTGAACCCAGGATCTCCTGTTTACAAAAACATGTGCTTTAACCAAACAAGCCCTGGTGCCTGCTGTTACTTAAAGGACTGTGTCTGCCCACATCTGACTCTGCCAATCCCCACTGGGTCCTGCCAAGCGTCGCTCATGTTTGGCTTCTGTAAAGCAGAGGAGCAGGTGACGTTTTGCTCCCAAGATGTGTGTGTGATTCTTTGGACAGGTCTACACTTCAAAATTAGGTTGGTGTAATTACATTACTTAGGCTGGCAATGCAGTTCTATCAGCCTAATCCCAGTGTAGATACCGGCTCAGCTGTTATAACTTTCTGGAGCTATGAAAGGGGAGGGGCCCAGCCTCTGTAGTAGGAGTGTAAGGCAGGTGAGTTCAGGGTGGGCATTATAGGATACTGGTGGAGGCCAGTCATGGTGATATAATGACCAGCAGCATTTACACTGACAATTTGTCATTTTAGGTTTGCTGCAAAAAGCTCTAGGCCTCTTGTCGAGGTGGTTTTATTTTGTCACCAAAACAGGGCAGTTTTGTCATCAGACGTGGCATTGCAGAGTGTACACCAGCCACAAGCTGCCAACTGAGGGAGTGTTGTGTGTTTTTCACACACCTGAGCAATATAATGATGCTGAAATAACTTTGTAGTGCAGACCTGGACAAAGATTCACACACACACACAACTTGCAAGGAAAACGTCACCTGCTTCTCTGCTTTGCATAATCCAAACACATGCAAAGCTTTTCCGGACCCAGTGGGGATGGCAGGGAGTCAGGTGTGAGCAGACACTTGATTTTGGCCTCAGGCAGGTACCATGGCTTAGCTGACAAAAGCACTTGTTTTGTAAACAGGAGAGCCTGGGTTCAACTTCCATTGATGCCTTCTTGATTAACTCTTGGGGCACCTGGTATTGGCTACTATCAGAGGACAAAACACAGAGCTAGATGGGCTTTTGGTCCAGCCCAGTATGGCCTTTCTTATGGCTTAAATTACACTCACAGGCACTGACAATAGAGTTACTCAAAGTTTGGGTCTTAAGAGCTGATAGGTCAGTGTTCCAAGCTCCTCCCAGATGACCTCATCCCTCTGGGTCAGGGGCAGGTCTGGGCTCTCACACCAAATAGCTCATTGTGGCTGCCAGAATCTGTGAGCAGCTCATTTAGTTTCCACTGAGGATAGAGTCCTGCTTCATGCAGCGTGTGTGAGAATGAAAATCCTAAACCGCCCTTTGAAATAACAAATGCAGCAGGACATGTTATTGTCCCTGCCTCAAAGCAGACAGACCAATGGAGAAATGACATTGAGTCCACGGTAATACTCAACTGCCATTTTACCTTTTTTGCTTGCAAAAATCCCTCCCAACCTTGTGGGGTGCAAAGCCCGGTATTGAGCCTGAGCCGAGATGTCTACTCTGCAAATGTACCACCCCACAGCCCAAGCCCCGGGAGCCTGAGCTGGCATGGGACAGCCCTGAGTATTTCAATGCAGTGTGGACATATCCTCACATTATGTCTTCACTGCCATTAACACACCCAAGTCACTATTCTCAAACCCTGGGTCAGCTAATGGAGGCTTGTGGTGCTTATGCTGCAGGGTTATAAAATTACAGTGTAGACACTTGGGCTTGAGCCCAGCATGCGAGATCCCACGAGGGGTGAAGGTCTCCAAGCCTGGGCTCCAGTCTGAGCCCCAGGAATCCAAATCACATCAGCCAGGCCAGCCAGGCCACAGGGATTTTATCCCAGTATAGATGCCCTCTCAGGGTATGTCTACATTGCAACGTAAGCCCAGGGTTAGCAGAAGCCATGTCAACAGCTCCAACACATAAACATAAACAATGAGGAAAAGACCCACCCCCAAATAAGCTAGGCAGTGTCCTTCCCCCTATGGTTTGTAAGTCCAGCAATCAAAAGTCCTTTAACATGAGCCATACCCTCTCTGCACCCCACTCACAGCTGTTGTCCTTAGTCTGTGCAAGCCCAGAGGTGCCTCTGTAGAGTTCACCTGCCATCCTGGGTGGAAAAGGGAGAAAATAAGAATGCACCATACTCACTGTGTTGTCTAGGGACTCACTCATCCCTCCACAGCCACCCTGTCCTAAAGTTAGTCTAACACCTAAATTTTACTATTAGGACCCAGACCTCAACCCACTTGGCTTTGGAACCCCTGTCCCCTGCCTAGGAAGTGCTACTGAATTGAGGGTGATTCCCTTAATCAGGGTCTGCCGACCACAGTTGTGGTGCTCTCAGTTCACACAACAAGGATAACAACCTTTATTTCTCCTGACCCTATAACAAGGAGACTGAGAATCCAACACCAGCCAAAAGTGATCATTTTGGCAAGCAACCCAACATATTTCCAACATGCTGTAAAATCCACATGCAGATTCATACACAAAACCTTGCAAGAAAATCTTCCTGGTGGGGTCTGAAGCATCTGCTACTGGAGGAAAGGAGGAGCTGTTCGTTGGGATTGAGGATTAGCATGAGGAGGATGGGCCGTTGGGATTGAGATTAGCATGAGGAGGATGGGCCTGTGGTTTGGGATTGAGAGGCACTGGGAATAGGAGGGGGCTGTGGGTTGGGACAGAGGAGAAGGGTGAAGAGGAGTAGGCTCTGGTAGGGAGTGAGGAGCAGAGTGCATAGGAGGGACTGGAGGTTGGGACTGAAGGGCACTGGGAATAGGAGGGATTGAGGGTTGGGATTGAGGGGCACTGGGAAAAGAGGGGACATGGGTTTGGGCTGAAGAGCATCCTCGTTTGGGGATTCAGCAGGACAGGGGAAGGCAGCAGGTGATTCTAATTCCTTAGGGATATTCTGTGTGTGTGTGTGTGTGTGTGTGTGCGTGCGCGCGCGCGTGCAGGGAAGGAACATTCTAAATGCCCAGAGGCCTTTATTCTTCCAGGCTGCAAGGACGGAGGGGCTTTCAGGAAGTTGCCCCTTCAAACCCACAAGCAAAAAGGCCCGTCTGATGGAAGGGAAAATCCTGAAGAGAATAAGTACCATCAAAGAGGACTCCCGAAAGACAGCATAAGATCTTAGAGAGTAGTTTATCATCTGACCAGGGACTTGAATCCTTGACTCTCAGAGTAAAAGCCTAATGTTTTACCAACTGAGCTAGCCAGGCTGACAAGGAGCAAAGGCAGCTGGGTTCAGAGGAGACGTTAGTGAAGAAAACAAGAGCAGGAAACAATAAGGGAAACCTGCTGCTCTCTCTGGCCTGGTCAACACTACAAGTTTATATGGAATTTAGCAACATTAAATCACATTAACCCTGCACCCGTCCACTCAACAAAGCTCTTTATATCAATATAAAGTGCTCTTAATACCGAAATTGTTCTCCTCCCCAACGAGGGGAGTAGCTCTGAAATCGGTATTGCCATGTCTGATTAGGGTTACTGTGGCCGCAATTTGAGGTATTGGCCTCTGGGCGCTATCCCACAGTGCACCATTGTGACCACTCTGGATAGCAATCTGAACTTGGATGCACTGGCGAGGTAGACAGGAGAAGCCCCATGAACTTCTGAATTTTATGTCCTGTTTGCCCAGCATGGAGCACCGATCAGCACAGGTGACCATGCAGTCCCAGAATCAAAGAAGAGCTCCAGCAAGGACCGTACGGGAGATACTGAATCTAAGGCTTTTTCTCATCTCATTTCACCACCCTCCATCCTGCAGAGGTTGTGTTTATCGCAAGTGTTACCCAAAATTGGGCCAGCTAGTAAGTATAGGGAGGACTAATGACCCAGCAGAGTTTGGCAGAAAGCAGCAGGTTTATTATACTGATAGCTAAGCTCAAAATAAGCGGGATGGGGGCTCACATTTGCATACTCATGCTCCCAGGACAGGCACAGCACTGGAGATGTCAGGATTCTGCAAGGTAAGTGTCCCACAGTGCAGCTATGGATGGTGCGAGGAAGGTAAGTCTTCCTGAGGCACAATGAAATACAACACAGAGAACCACTGACCAAGCGGTCCGGGCAAAGGACATTCACTGGAGGTACAAGCTTGTGAGTGCTCTCCTGAGCACATCACCCCTTCCCCTTTTAAGGACCTGCACCTCATGACCTGTGACTAGAGATGAATTGGCTTCATCTGGTTGGTCACACTCCACCTTGGCCAGTGTCCATGATCTGAGGGTGTGAGTGCTGCCTAATTAGAGTACCAGACACCTTGTCTACCTGGAAGTTCTTCTGCTCTTCAACTAGCCCATTCATCCCACGAGCAGCCCAGGAGGGAAAGGGAGGGGTAAAGGCACTTCACAGGCATTCAGAGAGGAAGAGGAGACAAAAGTGGGAACTGGGGAAGTATAACAGATCTTTTGAGCATAGAAATCACTGCAGCTCCTACAACAGCCAAGACAGGCCACTAGGAACTGGGAAAATCAAGCCATCATATTTTTGCCTGGTTTTGAACCAGGGACCTTTTGTATGTTAGGCAAACATGATAACCACTACACTACAAAAACTCTACCAAAGGGTTCTGCCCCTCTATTCATAAGAACATAAGAATGGCCAAACTGGGTCAGACCAAAGGTCCATCCAATCCCACATCCTATCTGCCAACAGTGGACAATGCCAGGTGCCCCAGAGGGACTGAACCTAACAGGTAACGATCAAGTTATCTCTCTCCTGCCATCCATCTCCACCCTCTGACAAACAGAGGCTAGGGATCCCATTCCTTACCCATCCTGGCTAATAGCCATTTATGGACATAACCTCCATTAATTTATCTGCAAAAAGAAGGAGGAGTACTTGTGACACCTTAGAAAATGAACAAATTTATTTGAGCATAAGCTTTCCTGGGCTAAACCCCACTTCATTGGATGCATGCAGTGGAAAATATAGTAGGGATATATATGTATATATATATATACACACACTAATAAGAGAATGATCACTTAAGGTGAGCTATTATCAGCAGGAGAAAAAGTCTCTTTTGTAGTGATAGGATGGTCCATTTCCAACAGTTGACAGGAAGGTATGAGTAACAGTAGGGGGCAAATAAACATGGTGAAATAGTTTGACTTTGTGTAATGACCCATCCACTCCCAGTCTTTATTCAAGCCTAATTTAATGGTGTCCAGTTTGCAAATTAATTCCAATTCAGCAGTCTCTAATTGAGTCTGTTACTGAAGGTTATTTGTTGTAATATTGTGACTTTTAGGTTTGTAATCGAGTCACCAGGGAGATTGAAGTGTTCTCCGACTGGCTTTTGAATGTTATAATTCTTGACATCTGATTTGTGTCCATTTATCCTTTTACTTAGAGACTGTCTGGTTTGGCAAGTGAAGGAAAGGGCTGGATTCAATGGTCCCTTCCAGTTCTAGGAGATAGGGTACATCCATTATCTTTTTTTTTCCTCACTGCTTATCAGACCCAGGACTTGCACCCAGCAGTTCTTGGGGCTGTGCGACAGAACTGAGCTTCCCTGGCAGCAGTGAGAGAGAACGGTTGGGACTGAGCTGTCTGGGGAATATTTTAATCCTTATCTAATTATCAGAGGATTAAATCAATGTAACTTCCATTTCTCCGTCTCTCCCAAGGAAATAACGTTTCCGTGCAAAATACCCGATCCTTTTACCAATAAGAAGTGAAATGAAATGGCCACATCATGGCAACAGAACCTAAGAAATTTGTTAGTCTCTAGGGTGCCACAGGCACTCCTTTTTGAGGATACAGACTAACACAGCTGCACCTCTGAAACCTAAGAGATGAGAAGCCACGTTATTGTTCAATGAGCACTGAAGCTGAAAAGGGAGATGTTTTCTCTTTGATTTCTAGGCCCCCATCTCTAATCCACTAGACCCCCTTTTCCTCCCACAGCCAGGAATAAAACCCAACAGTCATGCTAGTAGCACCCCCTGACTCTGCTATAAAAGAGAAGCTCTGAGACGCCTGTGCTGTGCCATCACCTTGTTGCCTGAACTGCCCTTGAAACCCAATGAGGTTTCCTTGGGCAGTTTTGACTCACTCTCAGAAAGGGTGCAATTTTAGGAGCAGGTTCCAAATAGTGCAATTAACCAGCCAGACGGGGCAGCAGGTGTCATTGTAGGAGCCATTGAAATAACTCTGGACTTACTTAGATGCAGGCATAACAAGCTCTATGGTTGGTAAACTTACAGAGATTCTGCTTCTGCTCATGAACTAGCAGCCCATGACCTGTAAACAGCTGCCATTTGGATGCATCTGAAAGTTACAAGGAACAATGATCTGTGTTAAAGGAAGGTTGCCATTTATTAGAGACCCAATTCATGCTGTGTGCACAAAGAGAGGATTGAATGTGGACAGGGAGTGTGGTAAATCTTGGTTATTTTAGTTTTGTAACAGGCTCCTGTCCATCTCCAGTAGAGTATTCAGTCCCAATGGCAACTTACTTACCAAATGTAATCCAGACTAGTCTATCCCTCCCAAGTGGATGTGGTTCTTGTTCTTCTGCACATTGTAGCCCATGAAGGCCAAGGACCTGCAAATGTGTCTTCATGTGCCTTTGTTTAACTGATGAAAACAAACCTAGACACTTAGATGATTAGAAGTGATTTCAGCAGAGGGACATGTTTGCTAGGTTTCTATGCATTTGCACAGGAAAGCATTGAGTATGTCCATCCATTTCAGGGACCCCTAATCATTGGAGCTTCTGAACATACTGGAAATGGAATTATTTTTAATGAAGGAACAGGTTTGTAAGGGGGTACTCAGATTTGAACTAAGGACCACTTGACCTGTAGTGAAACACTCTACCACTGAGCTATACCCCCATCATTTACATATGCAAGTCAGTGATCTTAAGTATTTTGAAGGACAGGCTCTGCCTCAGAGAGCTCCTTTTCTATTCCCAGACCACAGGGATTTTAAAAATGGGGTTTGATTAAACTTTATATATACATGTAGACACCACAGCTTGCACACACACCAGCATAGCTTCCCCCACTGACATAGCTACCACTTCTTGGGGAGATGGGTTAACTACACGGACAGGACAGCTCTCTCCCCTCCACTTAGAACATCTTCATTATTGATGAATAGGTGGGAAATAACCTCCTGAATGGACAGGAACCAATTTATTAAATATTGCTGTGTCTGCATTCAATATGGGTAACTGGTCATATTGGGCTGGATTAGTAGGAGCGTTGTCAACAGATCGAGGGAAGTGATTATTCCCCTCCATTCAGCACTGGTGAGGCCACATCTAGAGCACTGCGTCCAATTTTCACCCCCCTCCCCCGCACTACAGAAACAAATTGGAGAGAGTCTAGGGAAGGGCAAAAATGATTTGGGTGCAGAGGACTTACGAGGAGAGGCTGAGGGCAGGGCCACCCAGTGGGGGGGCAGGTGGGACAATTTGCCCCAGGCCCTGCAGGGGCCCCCAAGAGAATATAGTATTGCAACTCTTTTTTATGGAAGGGACCCTGAAATTGTTTTGCCTGAGGCCCCCTGAATCCTCTGGCGGCCCTGCCCAGACCATGGTGCTATCCCCCCATTCCACCTCGTTCTCCTCCCTCTGAGACCCTACCTGTGCTCCATCCTCATTCCCATTTGGCCACTTCTCACCCCTGCTCTTTGCCTGAGGCCTGCTGGTCCACCTTTCGCTAGCTCCTCTCCTCTCCCAAGGCCTCGTCGCACCTCTCCACCCCCTACCCTAAGGTCTGCCTGCTTCCCACACCTCTCTGCCCCCTCCCCTGAGACTCACCTTGCCCATCGCCCACACCTCTATGCCCCCTCTCCTGAGACCCACCCTGTCCACCTCATTCTTTGGTCATCTGTTGTTATTCCATTAAACATCAAGGATGGAATAAAAAGCTGAGTTTTCTCCAGGGTGAGGAAAGACAGGAGCCACCAACCTCCTGGCAAAGCTCAGTGCCCCAGAGAAAACCTGCCCTCTGCTATTGCAATCACTGATGTGCTGGGGATATGACGGGAAAGGGACTGTCTGAATGATCAAGGCAGGAAATGGACAAAAAGCTACAGCAATGTCATTAACCACAAACACATTCTCCTCATGCTCCAGCCAGAAGGGAAGGGAGCAGGAATTCTTGCTGTTCAGCCATGGACACACTTACACAACGACACAGCAGTGTGTGTGTTGTGGAAGCTAGTCTGAGGAAAGAACTGGAATTGATCACTCAGTGAGAACAGAACTAGAGTGCAGTGAGAGCCCCCTGTCAAGCAAGTAGTTGTGGCTGAGTGGCAAAGGTGATAGACTAAAAATCCATTGGGGTCTCCCTGTGCAGGTTTGAGTCATGCTAACTACAGAGGAGTTTGTGGTTCTTCAGTTTCAATAGAGCAAGGCCTTCTCTCAGTCTCAAGATTGGCCTACACTGAAGTGTGATGTGGCTTTAGTTAAAGTGTTTTAATTGAACAGCTGTGGCATGTCCACCCTGTGTCACCAGAGCACATCCATGCTAGCATCTCTTGGATCACCACAGAGAGCAGTGCACTGTGGGTAGCTATCCCACTGTGCAACTGGCTGCAGGGTGCTTTGGGAAGGGTTTGCAATGCCTCATGGGCTGGTACAGCATCACATGATGCAGGTTTCTCTATCCAATTGTTGTATGGGTATCCTACTAGTTTGCCAGCTGCTTTTCAACTGCAGTGTGCAAGTGGTGAGGTAGAGAGCATGTGTGTGGGGCGGGGGGAGAGACAGTGTGTGCATTGCAGAAGAGTGAGTGTGTCGGCACACTGTCTCTAAGTTCAGACAGCTGCTGGAAGCAACCAGTCCTGAGGCAGGGGACAGTCCTAACATCATCCCCCCTTCTATCACTGGCTCAGCTCAGCAGAGCACTGTCTGTCACACACACAGACACACACACACACACTGCTGCTGCCTGCTTAGCTCTGTGTCAGGGGTGCTGGAACAGGGAATTTAGAGTGCCATGGTCCCACCACTCTTCACTTGCTGTAAGGACAAATGATGAGGGGGAAGGGTGCAGTCTTGAGGAAGAGTCATTCTGCAGATGTGGCCTCAAGGGGAGAGGTGCTGTGAGTGGGGATCCTTAGGGAAGGGGTGTCATGGGGGTGCCACAGTTTGGACAATGGTGCCCCCCCCCACTGTATGGAAGCTTCTGCCGCCCCTGCTCTGTGTTGGCAAAGTGGGAGAGAGCAGCATCCACGGTAGTGATTTGCTCCTTGGGACTCCGGCAAGGGGGCTTGGGAGATTATTTAAAGGACCCGAGGATCCGACTGCTGCAGGGATCCCTGGTCCCTTTAAATCATCAGCCTGGGGAAGCTCTTGCCGGTACCCCATACTGTAACATTCTGACTTACTTTCACCTCCGGAAGGTCCTCACATGGATCAATAACTGGTTAAAAGATAGATGGGAAACAAAGGGCAGGACTAAATGGTCAGTTTTCAGGATGGAAACAGGGAACAAGTGGTGTCTGTACTGGGACCAGGACTAGTCAACATATTCATAAATAATCTGCTAAACAGTGAGGTGACAAAATTTGCAGATGATCCAAAACTACCGGCTTGCTTCCTAGAACGAACGCTCCTGGAGTGGGGTGATCCACAGGGAGTACCTCAAGCCTCCAAAGTGCCTGGCCAGGGGCAGGACATTAGCACAGCAAGGGAGGAGTGTGGCAGTGACATCACAAAGGCCTTTTGCAGGACCTCAGACTATTGGTCAAAGGTGGTGGGGAGGTGGTAACCTCACAGAGAGATGCTGACATCAGCCAGGCAGGACAGGGGCGAGGCGCCAGGGAAACCTCAGAGACCCCTGTGGCTTTGCTTCAGCAAGTCTCCTTCTTCAGGTCTCTCTTTGAGGACTGAGAGAGTATTCAGGTTCATAGACGGGAGCTCCAGGAGGAACCTCTTTCGAGTTTTCTCCTTCCCTTTTCCTGATTTCACTGTTTAGAAGGTAAGAGCCTCCTCGAAGTTTGAAACCTGTTCAGTCTGATCCATCTGGTGACAGTTGAATTCTAGGCATGGAAAGCACGAGTTTAAGAAGGCAGAAGTATATTGTGCACCTGGGATTTTGTCCCTAGAATCACTGGGGACATTAGGGTTTGTCCTTTTTGTTTCACCTTTTTCTCCATCCACCCCTCCCTCCCTCCTGTCTCTTTGTCTCTTGCTTCTTTTGTCCTTTCTCTTGTTCCCCTCCCAACACCAGGAGTGGTGTACGTGTGTGTGTGTGTGTGTGTGTGTGTGTGTGTGTGTGTGTGTGTGTGTGTGTGTGTGTGTGTGTGTGTGTTGCGGGGGAGTGCTCGTCAGCTTCCACTGTGGGAGGTCCACCCAAAAATGTGGGGCTGAAATACTGCTCTGGCAGTGATCCCCATCAGTGACCTGGGCCATCCTTTGGGCTCTCTGGTGAGAACCCTCAGCCTCCCGTCCTCAGTCTCTACCCTGATTGGCTGAGCAGGGGGTTATTGACAGGGAGGAGACTCAGGTCCTTTTTGTTGTCTTTTAAGACCTAGTAAATAAGTCATAACCAGTCATATGTTTGATGAATTTTGCTGCTTCTCTGCATTAATGGTCTCTGAGCAGTTCGTGATTCTCTCTAACATTGCAGTTCTCCTCAAATACTTGCTGAATAATTATTGTACACTGTTGCTGGTCTGAAGCTCATCCGAGAGCACTTTACTCAGGTCATTCAATGTCTGAAATTCAAGATATGATGGTTAGTTTCAAAATCAGGGCTCTTGGGTCCTATTCCCAACCCTGCCACTGACTGGCTGTGTGACCTAAGACAAGTCAGTTCTCCTTTCTCAGCCTTAGCTTCTCCCTCTTTCAAGTAGAGATAATAATGATCCACTCCTACGTACCTCAACAAACTCACTGTCTCTCCCCACACACAAACAGTCTCCGCACTGCAGTTAAGCAGCTGGCAATCTAGTAGGATGCCCATGGAACAATGGGACAGAGAAACCTGCATCACTGAAAGTACAGCCATGAAGACACCACACACCAGCCTTCCCTAGCTGTCAAGAAACAAACCTCCAAAGAAAGACCCCTATGGTGTCATACTCCAGCTCACTAAGCCCTCAGCCACAACCACTTAACACAGGGGACTTTCTACACTCTGGTTCTGTTCTCACTAAAGGATCATTTCCAATTGTTTGCTCAGACCAGCTTCCCCAGCACACTCACTGCTGTGCAGCTCTGTACGTGTGGCCATGACTGAACAGCAAGAATTCCTGCCCATTTCCCTACTGGCTGGATCATGGTTAGAGTGTGTTTGTGGGTAATGATGTCGCTGTAGATTGTTCATTCCCTGCCTTGGGAATTCATACAGTCCCTTTCCCAACATATTTCTAGCACATCAGTCCCTGGCTGGGTCTCCTGGGCAGTGGAAAACATCCCTTGTTTGGTGCTGCCAAGGGGATCATGAAGAGCTGAGATGTCCCTCGGCTTGGATCAAAGGGGGATGTTGGATGGAATTTATCACACAATCCTCCCTGCTCCCCAGAGCCCCATGGGGATAATCTAGAGAAGGGGGAGTCATTCCTCCCCTGCGTTCCCAGAAGAGCTGCTAGGACTCCTTCCTGCCAGCTACTCACCCTTGGATTCCTCCTCAGCTCCTGGGATCTTTCTGCTCCAAAGGCTCCAGAGGCCTGGGGTGGGGAGGGCGTCACTGCACAGTCTGAAACACAAGGGAGGTTTCTGGAATTGAAGGAAGGAGCAGAAAATGGAGAAGAAAGAAACAGAGAGAAAATGCCTCATCTCTCTCCCCTCCCCCTCCCAGCAAGAAATGTTATCAAGGACCAGCATTAGGGGAAATGGTGCCCTGGGCTAAATGTGTACTTAGGCACTTCCCCATCGCCCCTGGATGATCCCCTTTCCCCCCAGCTCCTGCACTCCCAACCCTTGCGCCTCCTTCACCCTTAACTCCTGCCTCTCCTATGCCCTAACTCCTACACTGTGTCCCCTTTGCCCTTAACTCCCACACTCCCCTCCTGTGCCACTAGCCATTGCCCCTGTCCTGCTCTCCCTTCACGCCTAACCCCTGCACCCGCTCCTGCATCCACGTTGGGACAGTGACCTGTGTGCATGGAGCAGCTGGCATTGCTGCCTCCTCCTCCCTGGAATGCTGTTCCTCCGGGCACCCCCAGGAGCTGCGGGGGCGAGAAGCGACTTCATCAATGCTCCCTGCATGCAGGTCACTTTCCTCAGCCAGGCTGCATAAAGGGAGGGCAGAGATCAGCAGCTTCTGATGCTCCCCTCACAGCACAGCCCAGGTGCGGAAAGTGACCAGGATGCATGGAGCACATAGTGTTGCTCCTTGCTCCTCCCAACCCTGTAGGGGACCATGGAGGACTATTGGGGCAGGGAGAGCAGTGAGCACCTTTGCACTGGCACATGGTGCCCTTTGACCCCCTGGAGCCCTGGGTGGCTGCCGGGGGGCCCCCACCCCTATGGCCAGCCAGGCTCCCCAGCATGAACAGCAGAGAACACAGTGAGACTGGCCATACACTGAGCAGTGGTAGCCTGGACAGCATGTAATGGAGGCTTGGGGGCGGGGCTCAGCCTCCCCAAACCTTGTGTCATCCAGGGAACAGTGGGGCCCATGACTAGGGGCCTTAGAGAAATTAGGTCCCCCTGGAAAAGTCTTCCCCCCATGTCAGACCCAGGGCTGGAGGAGCTCCCACTCCGTGCTATGGCCCGGGGGCTGCAGCAGGGGCACAGAGCTTCTCTGGTCTTGGGGACACAGTGCTGCAGGGGTAAAGGAGTGACAGGGTGGGGCTAGTGGAGGAAGGGGTGGAACAGAGGTGACAGTGGATGGGGCTGTGGGTGGAAGGTGTGGAAGGGGGCGGAGCCACAGACAGAAGTGTTGGGGGGCATGGTTCCACTGCTCGGGGCCCCGCACTTGTGCTCCCTTTCCCTGGGCTTTGGCATCACTAGCCCCTGCTTAGCGAGTAGGGTTCAGTGGTTCTCAAAATGTGGGGCATGACTCCTAGGAGGACATAGAGGAACATTCATAGGGGCACCTCAGGGGCTGAGCCAGCCCCCATGGAGGGAGCACCAGTCAGCCCCACTCTGTCCCAGCTCTATTCCAACCCCACCCTCAGCCTGGGCCCCTGACTTCCAGCTCGGCCTTGACCCCCTTACTCCTGTCTGCACCCTTCTCTTCAGCAAGCAACAGCCCCACTCCCAGCCCCAGTTTTCGACTGTGACTTCTGAGGGGCCACAGACATGGATAAGAAGGCACAGTGTGAAATGTTTGGGGACCACTCGTTTAGGAGGTCATTCTCAATCACTTCTATGCAGTCCAATAAAAGCTATTCCTCACCCACCTACCCCTCCATCAGGACCTACTAGGTATGTTCTGCTGCACTTCACTCATGCAGGAAGGATAAAAACATTTCATACCACTCAGTGCTAAAGTGATTTGTAACCCTCCACCAGCCAAAACTGGTCATTCTGGGGAAGCGGCCCCATCATGCTGCATAGCTAGGCAGAGTAGGTGTGTCTGTGCAAACGGTCTGTTCCTGAAGCCTTTCCCACAGTTGGTCACTAGGTGTGAGGGGGGAGCTCATTCAGCCCCTGCTTCTGCTTAGTATTTAAAAACACTTGCATCCCTATCTCTGTTGGCCTTAGATTTCTCCTCCTGTCCAGGTCCTAACACATAAGATGAGGTGACCAAGTGGTTAAAGTGATGGATTACTAATCCATGGTGCTCTGCATGTATGGGTTCAAATCCCATCCTCGTTGGACATATTTAGTCTTCACATCTCCTTTATAGACAACCATCTTCCCCTTTGGTACAATGACAGATCAAACAATGTTGCTTCCTGGAAACAAAAACCTGCCCAGAAACTCCAACCTCCCCTTGCTTTAAATAAAATGTCTAAATCTCAGATTTCTTAAAAAAAAAATTCTCTAGTCCTGTATGTCTTAGCTTTTATCTCAAAAGGTAACAGACCTATAATCTTCCCCAAACACCCTGGAACATCCCCAAGTTATTAAAATACCCCAGTTCTCAGCGGGCCACGACAGTGACCCACAGCTAGAGTGTCTAGGCTAAGCTGTTCTGAAGGAGGCAACTCAAACATTTTCTCCCTGCTTCCCTTGCCAAGGTCTGACTGGGAAAACAAAATTCCCCAAACTGAAAATTTTCTGCTGAAAAACCAATACTAGCTATTTGGGGACTTTGGTTTGAATCTATTATTATTATTATCTTCTGATTTCTGAATCAGTTTTGTCATCCAGGTGTGTTTCCAGCTGTTGAGTTGTGGGGGAGAGAGGCCAAGTCATGATGTCTCTACCCCTCTTTCATAGTTTCTTCCAACTTTCTAGAAAGCTCCTTTGCTATGATTTGAGTCAAGCAGTGTCCATTGTTGCTGTGCTATCTCGGCGAAGTCTGCATTGTACAAGGTTCCTGGGATAGTTCTTGGGAATGTAGCTACCTTTAATGGGCCAGCAGTGAGTCTGGCTCTTCCATTTTTGCACCTGAAAGGTTGATGGTGGGCATTTCCCAACCTCATAACATATTTCTGTAATGCACACAGAGCACACTTCATAACTTCCAAAACCAATGTGAGCACACAGAATACAAAAGACATTAATGTTCAACAGATGAACAGTTCAAAATTTTTAAAATGATACCTCACCAAGCAGACTTTGTTCAAAACATATCATCATGATATGAGAGTGGTGAATATGAGACTTGCAGGGTGCTGCTTTGAGCACAGCGTGCCACACCTGGGCTTACATTGCAATGGGAACATACCCTTAGAGTCCATCTCCCCTGGGATAAAGATGGCAGCATGGCTGGCCTGGGTCATCTGACTTGGGCTCATGGAGCTAAAGCTGAGAGGCTAAAAACTGTGGTGCAGATATGTGTGTTCACACTGAAGCCTGGGTTCAGAAACCCTCACCCCTCATGGGGTCTCAGAGGTTGGGCTCAAGTCCATATGTCTGCACTGTAATTTTATAGTCTTGCAGTCCAAGTTCCATAACCCGGAGTCAGCTGACCCGGGCTTTGGAACAGGTGCCCTGGGTGTTTTAAACACAGTGTAGACATGACATTAGGGTAGGTCTACAGTGCAATGAAACACCCAGGGCAGGCTTGTGTCGGGTTAATCAGGGTCATGTGGTTTGGGCTGTAAAGTTGCAGTGTACGTGTCTCGGCTCAGGCTCAGTACCCTGCTCTAGGAGCCCGGAAGGTTGGGAGAGAGTTTAGCAAGTGGAAATGATAAAACCGCAGTGGAGTATTACCCTGGTCTCAGGGCAGTTCTCTATTGGTCTGTCTGCTTTTGGGTCAGGGATAATAACTCCCAGTGGTGCCCTGTTAAGTGGCTTTTGGGGCACCTGCTCTTGGCTGCTGTCAGAAGGACCTTTGGTCTAGCCCAGTGTGGGTTTTCTTATGGTTTAAATTACATGCACAGGCACTGATAACAGAGTTATGGAACGTCTGGGAGTTAGGAGCTGGTAGGTCAGTGGTCCAGTCCCCTCATGGATGACCCCCTCCCTCTGGGACAGGGGCAGGTCTGAGCTCTCACACCAAATGCTCATTGTGGCTGCTAGAATCTGTGGGCATCTCACCTAGTTTATGCCGAGGGTTGAGTCCTGCTTTGTGCCCAGTGTCTGAGAATGAAAATCCTAAACCAGCCTATGAAATAATGAATGCAGCAAGATGTGCTATTGTCCCTGTCCCAAAACAGACAGACCAATGGAGAAATGCCATTAAGTCCAGGGTAATACTTCATTGCGGGTTTTACCTTTTTTGCTTGCCAAATGCCCTTCCAATTTGAGGGGGCTCAGAGCCCAGTATTGAGCCTGAGCTGAGACATCTACATTGAAAATTTACCACCCCATGGCCAACTCCTCAGGAGCCTGAGCTGGCATGGGGCAGCCCTGGGTGTTTCACTGCAGCATGGACATAATGTAGCATTATGTCTACACGGTCATAAACTCACCCAAGTCACTATTCTTAAACCCTGTGTCAGTTGATTCAGGCTTGTGGGGCTTGTGCTGCAAGGTTATAAAATGACAGTATAGAGACTTGGGCTTGAGCCCAGCCTCCAAGACCCCACAAGGGCTGAGGGTCTCCGAGCCTGGGCTCCAGTCTGAGTCTAAATGTCTACACTGCGCTTTTTAGCCTCACAACCTGAGACCCAGGAGTCCAAGTCAGATGATCCAGGCCAGCTGGGCCACACTGCTTTTATCACGTTATAGACGCCCTCTCAGGGTATGTCTACATTACAGTGTAAGCCCAGGGTTAGCAGAAGTCATGTCAGTAGCTCCAATGCATAAACATAAACCACGAGGAAAAGACCCACCCACAACTATGCTGGGCAGTGTCCTTCTCCCTACGGTTCGTAAGTCCAGCAACCAAAGGTCCTTTAACATGAGCCATCCCCTCTCTGCACCCCACTCACAGCTGTTGTCCTTAGTAAGTGCAAGCCCAGATGTGCCTCTGTAGAGTTCACCTGCCGTCCTGGGTGGGAAGGGGGGGAAATAAGAAGGCACCATACTCACTGTGTTGTGTAGGAAAGCAACCACCGCTCTACAGCCACCCTGTCCTAACATTGATCTAACCCTTAAATTTTAGTATTAGGACCAGGACCCAGCCCGCTTGGCTTTGGAACCCATGTCCCCCGCCTAGCAAGTGCTATTGAATTGAGGGTGAGTCCCTCAGTCGGGGTCTGCCAAGCACAGTTGGGCTGCCCTCAATTTACACAACAAGGATAACAACCCTTTATTTCTCCTGCCCCAATAACAAGGAGACTGGGAATCCAACACCAGCCAAAAGTGATCATTTCAGCAAGCAACCCAACATATTTCCAACATACTGTAAAATTCACATGCAGATTCATACACGAAACCTTGCAAAAAAATCTGACTGAGGGAGTCTGAAGCACCTGCTGCTGGAGGAAAGAAGAGGGTTGTGGGTTGAGACTGAGGAGAAGGGTGAAGAGGAGTAGTCTCTGGTTGAGAGTGAGGAGCAGTGTGCATAGGAGGGACTGAGGGTTGGGATTGAGGGGCACTGGGAAAAGAGGGGACATGGGTTTAGGCTGAAGAGCATCCTCATTTGGGGATCCAGCAGGACAGAGGAAGGAAGCAGGTGATTCTAATTCCTTAGGGATATTCTGTGTGTGTGCGTGCGTGCGTGCGCGCGCGCAGGGAAGGAACATGCTATATGCTAGAGGCCTTTATTCCTCCGAGCTTCAAGGACAAAGGGACTGTCAGGAAGTTGCCCCTTCAAACCCCCACACAAAAAGGTCCTTCTGAGGAAAGGGAAAACCCTGTAGGGAAAAAGTAACATCAAAGAGGACTCCAGCAAGACAGTTTAAGATCTTGGTGAGTAGTTTATCATCTGCCCAGGGACTTGAACCCTGGACTCTCAGATTAAAAGTCGGATGCTCTGCCAACTGAGCTAGACAAAATCACAAAGGAAAATAGCATCTTGGTGCAGAGGAGAAACTTGTCAAGAAAACAAGAGAGGGAAACAGTAGGGAAAACCTGTTGCTCTCTCTGGCCTGGTCAACACTACGAGTTTATATCGAATTTAGCAGCATTAAATCACCTTAACCCTGCACCCGTCCACACAACGAAGCCCTTTATATCGATATAAAGGGCTCTTAATACCGATATCTGTACTCCTCCCCAATGAGGGGAGTAGTGCTGAAATCGATATTGCCATGTCAGATTAGGGTTAATGTGGCTGCAATTCAACGATATTGGCCTCCGGGTGCTATCCCACAGTGCACCATTGTGACCTCTCTGGACAGCAATCTGAACTCAGATGCACTGGCAAGGTAGACAGGAAAAGCTTTGTGAACTTTTGCATTTCATTTCCTGTTTGCCCAGCGTGCAACGCTGATCAGCACAGGTGACCATGCAGTCCCAGAATCAAAAAAGAGCTCCAGCCTGGACCGTATGGGAGATACTGAAGCTGATCTCTCTATGGGGAGAGGAATCTGTTCTATCAGAACTCTGTTCCAAAAGACGAAATGCCAAAACATTTGAAAAAATCTCCAAGGCTATGATGGACAGAGGCCACAACCGGGACTCAACACAGTGCTGCATGAAACTTAAGGAGCTGAGACAAGTGTACCAGAAAGCCAAAGCATGAAATGGATGCTCATGGAGGGAGAGGCGACTGACCACTGTATCTATCCCACAGTTCCCACACTGTCCCAAACCATTTGAATTCTTGGCTGCGTTCCCAAACCTGAAGGGTCAAAACCATTGTCACGGGTGGTTCAGGATATATGTCATCATCCCCTCCTCCCCCTGTGAAAGCAAAGGGAAAAAAATTGTTTCTCGCCTTTTTTCAATGTCACCGTATGACTACTGGATGCTGCTGGCAGACGTGGTGCTGCAGCGCTATCCAGCAGCATCCCTTTCCCTTCCCTTCCCTTGTGGACAGCAGATGGTACAGTAGGACTGGTATCCATCATCGTCGTCCTGTGAGTGCTCCTGGCTGGCCTCGGTGAGGTCGGTCGGGGGTGCCTGGGCAAAAATGGGAATGACTCCCAGGTCATTCTCTCCTTTAAGCTTTGTCTAATGGAGATTCAGTCCTGCCTGGAATATCATAGCAGCTGGAGGCTGCCCTCCCCTCCCCCCTTTGAGCTCTGCTTGCAGAGGCAATAAAGTCAGTGTTGTTTCAAATTCCTGCATTCTTTATTACTTCCTCACACAGATGGGGGGATAACTGCCACGGTAGCCCAGGAGGGGTGGGGGAAGACGAAAACAATGGGTGAGGTTGTTCCAGGGGCACCCCCTAGAATGGCATGCAGCTCATCATTTCTGCGGGATGTCTGGGGCTCTGACCTGGAGCAGCCGTTTGCCTCTCTGGTTCTTTAGTAGACTTGCCTGATAATCTAGCCAGGACTGACTCTCCCTTTAGACAAAACTCAAATAAGGGAATGACCTGCAGAGTCATTCCCATTTTTGACCATGCACCCCCAGCCAACCCCACCGAGGCCGGTCAGGAGCACCCATGACAGCAGCAAACGATGCAGTGTGACTGGTAACTGTCATTGTCAACTTGCAAAGCAGCAGAAGGGACGGTACAGCTAGTAACCATCTTTGCTAACTTGCAAAAGGCAAGAGGATGCTGCTGTGTAGCGCTGCAGCACCGCATCTATCAGCACCATCCAGTAGACATACAGTGACAGTGAAAAAAGGCTGAACGGGCTCCATGGTTGCCGTGCTATGGCGTCTGCCCACATAATCCAGGGAAAAGGGCACGAAATGATTGTCTGCCATTGCTTTCACTGAGGGAGGACTCAGTGATGACATTTACCCAGAATCACCCACGACACTGTTTTTGCCCCATCAGGCATGGGGATCTCAACCCAGAATTCTAATGGGCAGGAGAGACTGCGGGAACTATGGGATAGCTATGGGATAGCTACCCACAATGCAACACTCTGGAAATCGACGCTAGCCTCAGTACATGGACACACACAGCCAAATTAATGTGCTTAGTGGGGCCGTGTGCACACGACTTTATACAATCTATTTCCAAAAAACAGTTTCTGTAAAATTGGAATAATCCCATAGTGCAGACATACCCTGAGATTAACAACTTTGTGGCTAATTGAAAGGCTGATGGTTCAAACTCAAGTGAAGATGGATGTGTTTTTTTTTAGTGATGAGAATCCAGTACTTTTTAACAGGCAGAAAAGCTCCTCAATGCTGCTCTAGCCTCATTGGGCAAGTATAAGTAGCCCTTTTGCCAGATGCATTGATGTTATAGTGGTGAGCATAGCTGTCTTCCAAGCAGTTGGTCTTGGTTAAATTCCCAGCCAATGCAGTGATGTAATGCTTTCTCTGCTAACAGTTGGTTTAATTTCAGTCACATTGTACCAGTTTATCAATGGAATGAGAGAATCAATGTCCTGCAGGTCATTCAACACACAATGGAGGAAGAAAGGGGTGGGACTCTACAATGAGCTGTTGGAGTTATCCTGGTATTACAATATTTGGTTTATCTTTTTTTAAAAAAATCTTTACTTTCCTCTCCCTTTTAGACTCAGAGCCTTTAAGGTCAGAAGGGATCAATGTGATCATCTAGTCCGACCTGCTACACCTTACAGGCCAAAAAACCCCACCCACCCACTCCTGCAATAGACCCGGGAGGGGAGGCAGCTCTGTGCACTGCCCTTACCGCAGGCAGCACATGGAGGCCCTCTGCTCCCCTTCCCAAATGGGTGTGCAGAGATGAGCCAACAGCACTAAGGTGACTCCCTGCCCACTCTGCCTCTGTCCCTCCGTGCCACTCCCAGAAGTTGTTAGCATGTTCCGACATCCCCTGGTGTGGAGGGGGTGTCTTCATTCACTGCCCCTGCCCTGATTACCAACTCCGCAGCCCCCATTGGCCAGGATCTGCGCCAATGGGAGCTCTGGGGGCAGCGTCTGCAGGCAGCCGTGCACAGAGACCCCCTGGCACGGCCCACCTAGGAGCTGCTGCCGCAGGGTTGTGTGTATTGGTCACTTTGGGAGCTGCAGTGCTCAGGGTAAGTGCCACAGCTCCTGAACCCCAATCCTCTCCCCCAGCGCAGAGCCCGCACCCTGCACCCAAATTTCCTCCCATAGCTTTGCTTGTCTTTCTTTCACCCAGAACCACCCTTCTTCTCCTGAGATGCAAGTAGCCATCCCTGGGAAAGCAAGAGGCAGGCACAGGATTTTACCTCCCAGCAGCAAACCGCACCTCCCCAGGCTTTGCACAATGAATGTTGGTGCTCTACTAATCCCACTTAGCCGCATTGATGCACTTAGCTCTTGCCCTGCCTTCCTCAGCTCGACTTTCCTCTTTTGCCCCATTTCTGCCTCACTCCCTCCTTTGGCAAGTCACACAAAGGAGGCACGCAGGAAGAGCCGGCCACCATAGGCCAACCTCCCAGGGCAGAGGAAGCCAAGTCGCAAGGCTTCAAAAGGTGACTGGCCAAGATCCTATAGCTTTTCCCTGCTGATGCCAAGGCTTTTTCCTCAGCTCATTTCACCACCCTCTATCCTGCAGGGGTTGAGTTTATTGCAGGTGTTACCCAAAATTGGGTCAGCTCATAAGCGTAGCGAGGACTAATGACCCACCAGAGTTTGGCAGAAAGCAGCATGTTTTTTATAATGACAGTTAAGCTCAAAAGAAGAAGGGGGGGTATGTCACACTCACACTTGCATACTCATGCTCCCAGGACAGGCACAGCATTGGAGATGTCAGGATTCTGCAAGGGACCTGTCCCACAGCGCAGCTAGGGACGATGCAATGAAGGTAAGTCTTCCTGAGGCACAATGAAATACAATACAGAGAACCACTGGCCAGCCGGCCCGGGCAAAGGGCATTCACTGGAGGTACAAGCTTGTGAGTGCTCTCCTGAGCACACGGCCCCTTCCCCTTTTAAGGACCTGCACCTCATGGCCTGCGACTAGAGATGACTTGGCTGCATCAAGTTGGTCACACTCCACTTTGGGCAGTGTCCATCTCTGGGTGCGTGAGTGCTGCCTAATTAGAGTCCCAGACACCTTGTCTACCTGGGAGTTCTTCTACTCTTTAACCAGCCCATTCATCCCACAAGCATTCCAGGAGGGTGAGGGGGAAAACCACTTCACAGGCATTCAGAGAGGGAGAGGAGACAAAAGCAGGAGAGAGGGAAGAATAACACACCTATTGAGCATACAGGTTATACATAGCATAGAAATCACTGCTGCTTCCACCCTCTGACATTCATGGACTTAACCTCCATTAATTTATCTGCAAAAAGAACAAGGAGTACTTGTTGCACCTTAGAGACTAACAAATTTATTTGAGCATAAGCTTTCATGGGCTAAAACCCACTTCATCGGATGCATGCAGTGGAAAATACAGCAGGAAGATATAAATATACACACACACACATACACACACAGAGAACATTAAAAAATGGGTGTTGTCATGCACACTATAACGAGGGTGAGCTATTATCAGCAGAAGAAAAAAAACTTTTTTAGTGATAATCGGGATGGCCTATTTCCAACAGTTGACAGGAAGGTGTGAGTAACAGTAGGGGGACAAATAAACATGGGGAAATAGTTTGACTTTGTGTAATGACCCATCCACTCCCAGTCTTTATTCAAGCCTAATTTAATAGTGTCCACTTTGCAAATTAATTCCAATTCAGCAGTCTCTTGTTGGAGTCTTGTTTTGGAAGGTTTTTTGTTGTAATATTGCAACTTTTAGGTCTGTAATTGAGTGACCGGGGAGATTGAAGTGTTCTCCGACTGGTTTCTGAATGTTATAATTCTTGACATGTGATTTCTGTCCATTTATTATTTTATGTAGAGTCTGTCTGGTTTGGCCAATGTACATGGCAGAGGGGCATTGCTGGCACATAGCATATATCACATTGGTAGATGGGCAGGTGAACGAGCCTCTGATAGTTTGGCTGATGTGATTAGGTCCTGTGATGGTGTCCCCTGAATAGATATGTGGACAGAGTTGGACAGAGTTGGCAACAGGCTTTGTTGCAAGCATAGGTTCCTGGGTTAGTGTTTTTGTTGTGTGGTTGCTGGTGAGTATTTGCTTCAGGTTGGGGGGCTGTCTGTAGGCAAGGACTGGCCTGTCTACTAAGATCTGTAAGAGTGAGGGATCGTCCTTCAGGATAGATTATAGATCCTTGATGATGCACTGGAGAGGTTTAAGTTGGGGGGCTGAAGGTGATGGCTAGTGGCATTCTGTTACTTTCTTTGTTGGGCCTGTCCAGTAGTAGGTGACTTCTGGGTACTCTTCTGCCTCTGTCAATCTGTTTCTTCACTTCAGCAGGTGGGTAGTGTACTTGTAAGAATGCTTGATAGAGATCTTGTAGGTGTTTGTCTCTGTCTGAGGGATTGGAGCAAATGTGGTTGTATCTTAGAGCTTGACTGTAGACAATGGATTGTGTGATGTGGTCTGGGTGAAAGCTGGAGGCATGTAGGTAAGTATAATGGTCAGTATGTTTCCTGTATAGGGTGGTGTTTATGTGACCATTGCTTATTAGCACAGTAGTGTCCAGGAAGTGGATCTCTTGTGTGGACTGGTCCAGGCTGAGGTTGTAGATGGGATGGAAATTGTTGAAATCATGGTGGAATTCCTCAAGGGCTTCTTTTCCATTGGTCCAGATGATGAAGACAGTTGCAGCGGCACAGGAGCCAGCCAACAGAGCTGTAAACAGGGGAGTTTCAGTGGGAGTTTCCAGGGGGAGGTTGCAGGGGAGACTAAGACAGAGGAACCGACAAGCTGATTAAGGGATAGGGTGGTGGTCTGGTTCCTGCTGGGGGCGTGTGTTGTTTTGACTACCAGGCTTCAGGTGGGAAGGCCATGACAGATACAGAGGTAGCAATGAAAGACACAATGAAGATGACTGGATGTGGAAGCTGCAGCATGTACATGATCCTGGAGGGGGAGCCTGAAAAGAGCTTTGTCTGCATGAAGTGCTGCCTGATAGAGCTGATGGAAGAGAAGATCCGAGGACTGGAGATGCAGGTGCAAACTCTGGTTGAGTTTAGACAGGGATTTGAGCAGATGATGGAGCACAGACACAAGGGGGCTGAAGGGATAAGCTCAGATGTGCAGATGGAAGCAGGCCCAAAGAATTCAGAAGAGAGACTTCTGGGTAAGGAAAGTGGACGGTGGAAGCATGTGACCAAGAGAACCAGGCAGAGGAAAAGACGGGCCAGTGAAGGAGAAATAGAACTCAGGAACAGGTTTGCAGAGTTGGAAAATGAAGAAGGGGCACAGCAGGTGGCCACTGAAGGAGAGAGGGCAAGGAAAAAGAGAAGAGCTGATAGTCCTGCAAGAGGAGGGAAGGAGTCAATGGAGGCAACACCACATGTGAGCCCCAGGAGGATTGCAAGGGGGAATAGGAATCGAGAGGACTTGCAGCCAGTGGGTGCAGAGGATAGACCGGAGTAGCGCACTGTCACCAGGAAAAGGCAGGTCTACATGATTGGAGACTCCTTACTGAGAAGAATAGAGAGGCCTGTGACTAGAGCTGATCGGGAGAACAGAAGGGTGTGTTGTATGCCGGGTGCTAAGATACAGGATGTGGACCTAAGGCTGAAAAGGATACTAGCAGGAGCGGGGAAGAATCCATTGATTGTCCTTCATGTGGGAACGAATGATACGGCTAGATACTCTCTGGAATGTATCAAGGGAGACTATGCCAGACTCGGGAAGATACTTAAGGAAATTGAGGCCCAGGTGATCTTCAGTGGGATTCTGCCAGTTCCTAGAGAAGGGCGACAAAGGTGTGACAAGATTATGGCGATCAACAGATGGCTCAGGCAGTGATGCTATAAGGAGGGCTTTGGGATGTACGGCCATTGAGAAGCATTTACGGACAGAAGACTGTTCTCTCGGGATGGACTTCACCTGAGCAAGGAGGGAAATAGAGTTCTAGGATGGAGGCTCGCCGACCTGATTAAGAGAGCTTTAAACTAAAAATTTGGGGGAGATGGTTGGGAGATGTTCGGGAAATCTCCAAGCCGGAATTTAACCTTGAGAGGGAAGTAAACAACCTAAGAGGGGATACAGCCGTGGACAGAAAAATTGGCATAAGGAGGAAGGATAGTGTAGCTAACAGACTAACAAGTGATGTTGGAGGTAGAATGTCTGTGCCTAACAGGGTACAGAATGTGAGGGAAGCCAAACGGCAAAAATTAAGATGTCTGTACACTAATGCGAGGAGCCTAGGGAACAAAATGGAGGAACTAGAGCTACTGGTGCAGGAAGTGAAACCAGATATTATAGGGATAACAGAAACGAGGTGGAATAGTAGTCATGACTGGAGTATGGGTATTGAAGGCTATGTGCTGTTTAGGAAAGATAGAAATAAAGGCAAAGGTGGTGGAGTAGCATTGTACATCAATGAGGAAGTTAACTGTAAAGAAATAAGAAGTGATGGAATGGACAAGACAGAGTCTGTCTGGGCAAAAATCACACTGGGAAAGAAAGCTACTAGAGCCTCCCCTGAGATAGTGCTTGGGGTGTGCTACAGACCGCCGGGATCTGATTTGGAGATGGATATAGACCTCTTTAAAGTTTTTAAGGAAGTAAATACTAAGGGGAAGTGTGTGATCACGGGAGACTTTAACTTCCCAGATATAGACTGGAGGACAAGTGCTAGCAAGAATAGTAGGGTTTAGATTTTTCTGGATGTGATAGCTGATGGATTCCTTCACCAAGTAGTTGAAGAACCAACAAGAGGGGATGCCATTTTAGATTTTGTTTTGGTGAGCAGTGTGGACCTCATAGAATAAATGGTTTTAGGGGACAACCTTGGTTCGAGTGATCATGAGCTAATTCAGTTCAAACTAGATGGAAGGATAAACAAAAATAGATCTGGAACTAGGGTTTTTTATTTCAAAAGGGCTAACTTTAAAGAATTAAGGAAATTAGTTAGGGAAGTGGATTAGACAGAAGAACTTGTGGATCTAAATGCAGAAGAGGCTTGGAATTACTTTAAGTCGCAGCTGCAGAAACTATCGGAAGCCTGCATCCCAAGAAAGGGGAAAAAAACCATTAGGCAGGAGTTGTAGACCAAGCTGGATGAGCAAGCATCTCAGGGAGGTGATTAAGAAAAAACAGAAAGCCTACAAGGAGTGGAAGAAGGGTGGGATTAGCAAGGAAAGCTATCTTAGTGAGGTCAGAACATGTAGAGATAAAGTGAGAAAGGCTAAAAGCCAAGTAGAGTTGAACCTTGCAAAGGGAATTAAAGCCAATAGTAAAAGGTTCTATAGCCATATAAATAAGAAGAAAACAAAGAAAGAAGAAGTGGGACCGCTACACACTGAGGATGGAAAGGAGGTTAAGGATAACTTAGGCATGGCCCAATATCTAAATAAGTACTTTGCCTCAGTCTTTAATAAGGCTAATGACGAGCTTAGGGATAATGGAAGGATGACAAACAGGAATGAGGATATGGAGGTGGATATTACTACATCTGAGGTAGAAGCCATACTTGAAGAGCTTAATGGGACAAAATCAGAGGGTCCGGACAATCTTCATCCGAGAATATTAAAGGAACTGGAGCATGAAATTGCAAGCCCGTTAGCGAGAATTTTTAATGAATCAGTAAACTCAGGGGTTGTACCGTATGACTGGAGAATTGCTAACGTAGTTCCTATCTTTAAGAAAGGGAGAAAGAGTGATCCGAGTAACTATAGACCTGTTAGTTTGACATCTGTAGTAAGGTCTTGGAAAAAATTTTGAAGGAGAAAGTAGTTAAGGACATTGAGGTCAATGGTAATTGGGACAAAGTACAACATGGCTTTACTAAAGGTAGATCGTGCCAAACCAACCTGATCTCCTTCTTTGAGAAGGTAACAGACTATTTAGACAAAGGAAATGCGGTAGACCTAATTTACCTCAATTTCAGTAAGGCATTTGACAAGGTTCCACATGTGGAATTATTAGTCAAATTGGAAAAGATGGGGATCAATATGAGAATTGAAAGGTGGATAAGGAACTGGTTAAAGGGGAGACTACAATGGGTCATACTGAAGGGTGAACTGTCAGGCTGGAAGGAGGTTACTAGTGGAGTTCCTCAAGGATCGGTTCTGGGACCAATCTTATTTAACCTTTTTATTACTGACCTTGGCACAAAAAGCGGGAATGTGCTAATAAAGTTCGTGGATGACACGAAGCTGGGGGGTATTGCTAACACGGAGAAGGACTGGGCTATCATACAGGAAGATCTGGATGACCTTGTAAACTGGAGTAATAGTAACAGGATGAAATTTAATAGTGAAAAGTACAAGGTCATGCACTTAGGGATTAATAAGAAGAACTTTAGATATAGATTGGGGACGCATCAGTTGGAAGCAACAGAGGAGGAGAAGGACCTTGAGGTATTGGTAGATCACAGGATGACTATGAGCCGCCAATGTGATATAGTCGTTAAAAAAGCTAATGAGGTTTTAGGATGCATCAGGCGAGGTATTTCCAGCAAAGATAAGGAGATGTTAGTACCGTTATATAAGGCGCTGGTGAGACCCCACCTGGAATACTGTGTGCAGTTCTGGTCTCCCATGTTTAACAAGGATGAATTCAAACTGGAAAAGGTTCAGAGATGGGCTACTAGGATGATCCGAGGAATGGAAAACCTGCCTTATGAAAGGAGACTCAAAGAGCTTGGCTTGCTTAGCCGATCCAAAAGAAGACTGAGGGGGGATATGCTTGCTCTTTATAAATATATCAGAGGGATTAATATTAGGGAGGGAGAGGAATTATTTAAGCTTAGTACCAATGTAGATACAAGAACGAATGGGTATAAACTAGATACTAGGAAGTTTAGATTTGAAATTAGACGAAGGTTTCTAACCATTAGAGGAGTGAAGTTCTGGAACAGCCTTCCAAGGGGAGTAGTGGGGGCAAAAGACATATCTGGCTTTAAGATTAAGCTTGATAAGTTTATGGAAGGGATGGTATGACAGGAGAACCTAATTTTGGCAATTGATCTTTGATTATCGCCAGATAAGTATGCCCAGTGGTTGGTGATGGGATGTTGGCTGGGATGGGATCTGAGTTACTGCAGAGAATTCTTTTCTGAGTGCTGGCTGGTGAGTCTTGCCCACATGCTCAGGGTTTAGCTGATCGCCATATTTGGGGTCGGGAAGGAATTCTCCTCCGGGGCTGATTGGCAGAGGCCCGGGAGGTTTTTCGCTTTCCCCTGCAGTGTGGGGCATGGGTCACTTGCTTGTGGATTCTCTGCAGCTTGAGGTATTCAAACCACAATTTGAAGATTTCAATAACTCAGGCATAGGTTAGGGGTTTGTTATAGAAGTGGATGGGTAGGGTTCTATGGCCTGCTTTGTACAGGGGGTCGGACTAGATGATCACATTGGTCCCTTCTGACCCTAGAATCTATGAATCTATGAAAGTAACAATGCCCAACGTTGCATACGACTAGCAGCTAATGGGGGAATGCCTGTGTAGGGTCCAAAAATTGAAGTCAGAGGTCGATGGTCTGTGAGAAGAGTAAACTTTCACCCAAACAGGTACTGATGAAACTTCCAAATTCCAAAAATAATTCCTAATGACTCACGTTCGATTTGGGCGTAGTTAGTTTCTGCTTTGCTTAGAGTGCATGAACCAAAAGCAATAGGTCTCTCTTCTCCCGAAGGCATAATGTGCGACACGACTGCTCCCACTCCATAAGGGGAGGCATCACAGGCCAATTGTAGGGGTGAGGATGGATCAAAGTGCGTTAGAACTTCAGAATTTAGCAGTGCATCCTTAGCTTTGTTAAATGCAACATCACAGGCTTCAGTCCACTTCCAGGCCTTTTTCTGCCCCAGGAGCTCATGAAGTGGTTTTAGAAGTGTGGCTAACTGTGAGATGAACTTTCCATAATATTTCAATAGTCCTAGAAATGAGCGCAGCTGGCTAACATTTTGAGGGGGGGAAGCCTCCATAATAGCTTTAACTTTTGCAGGGGCCTTATGAAGACCTGCAGAATCAATGATGTGTCCCAAATATTCAACAGAGGGCTTGAAGAATTCACACTTGTCTTTGCGAACTCGTAGGCCATACTCTTCCAGTCTTTGTAGAGTAGCCTCTAAATTCTTTAAATGATCCTTTTCATTCCTTCCAGTGACCAGGATATCATCCAGATAGCACTGAACTACTGACAAGTCACACAAGATCTGGTCCATAGCCCTCTGGAACAGGGCGGGAGCAGACTTTATTTCGAAGGGTAGGCGACAGTATTTATAAAGCCCCTTATGAGTCACAATAGTCAACAGCTCTTGGGACTTTTCATCAACGTGCATCTGTAAATATGCTTGACTCAGATCAATCTTACTGAACTTTTGTCCCCCAGCCAGGCCTGCAAAGAGGTCATCGATGTGGGGAAGCGAGTATTGTTCTGCACACAACACTGGGTTGACAGTGACTTTAAAATCACCGCAAATCCGGAGAGAGCCATCTTTCTTCACTATTGGGACGATAGGGGTGGCCCAGGAGCTATGGGTAACTGGTATTAGGATTCCATTGGTGACCAGGCGCTCCAGGTCTGCTTCAACTTTTGGCCTGATGGCATAAGGCACAGTTTGGGCTTTCAGATATTTTGGTGGACTGTCAGGATTAATGTTCAATGTCACAGTGATTCCCTTCATACTTCCTAAATCATCTCCAAAAACAGCAGCATGTTTCCTTAGTATAGGGGTTAGACTGATTTCTTCTTTAGTCATCCGGTGCACTTCTGCCCAGTTCAGCTGAATCTTCCCAAGCCAAGACCTACTCATTAAGGCTGGGTAGTTACCTCTCACCACAAACAGTGGCAATTTAGCAGCCTGTCCATTGAGCTCCACCTTAACACCAATAGTGCCCAACATGGGCACAGCTTCTCCCGTATACATCTTCAGAACAGTTTTTGTTGCCTTAAGCGGAAGATGCTGTAGCTTTTCTTTATACACAGTCTCGGAGACCAGCGAGATGGCTGCACCGGTGTCCAGTTCCATGAATATAGGTTTGCCATCCAACAACGGGGTTACCCAGTATTCATCTGAGCCCACTGCCAAAGACAAAACATGCAGTGGCACTTCCTCTTGCGATGAGGTTTCAGCTTAATCATCCTGGGTCTGCTCTAGGGTATGCAGGGTTCCTCTTTTTGTCGGCCAGACCACAGGCCTCTTTTTCTTTTGTTTACAAGCACACTCAATGTGTCCATTTTTGCCACAGTGTCGACACATCAGGTCCTTACGCCAGCATTCTGATGCCTGGTGACCTGGCTTACCACAGAGGTAACATTCTTGACTCTGCATAGTTTTGTGGGTAGGTTCTTGTGACACTTTTTGCACTCTAGGGGATGCACCGATGTATTGCGCCTCCCTTGTAGCCAGTTCCATGGAGACAGCGATATCAACAGCTTTCTGTAATGTAAGCTGAGCCTCTGTCATAGGCGCTTCCGTATAGCTTCACTGTACAGGCCACACACTAACCTGTCACGCAGGGCATCATTTAACATCTCTTTAAATTCACAGTGTTCTGCTAGCTTTTTTCAAATTGCTACAAATTGTACAACTGTTTCATCTTCTTTTTGGTCTCTTTTGTGGAACTGATATCTTTCAGCAATTACTAGTGGTTTTGGGGAAATATGGGACTCCAGGATTTCCACAATGTCACTGTAAGGTTTAGTCTCAAGCTTAACAGGGCCTAGTAAGCTGCATAGGAGGGAGTAGGTTTTAGCCCCTACAACACATAAGAATATTGGCACCTTCTTCTCTTCTGTAATGTCGTTTGCAATAACAAAAAGCTCAAAACGCTCAGTATACACAGGCCATTGCACTATGTTCTCATCAAAAGGTTCCAGTGGCCCGGTCAGAGTAGCCATGATTTTTAGTTTCACTTTCACAGTTAGTGCAAACAAGCAGTTTTTCTGTTTGTTTGTTTTTTACCTTGACTTCTACTTCCTTCTGTTACTGGAGCAGCACCGGAATCCCATCCATCGTCGCCACTTGTTATATCCGTGGGGGCAGCCTGTTTAGGAAGAAATCACTTGAGGCCAGACAGCAGACAGCTAACAAAACTACCATTTATTTACACACACAGAGCTCCTCTAACCAGCCAAAGCTGGCTAGGCTATTCCCTAATAATCTAACTCATTTGCCATGGAAACAAAAACCATGACAACCAAATACACAACATTATCAGTGTAGGGCAAGTAGAGTAGGGGCATTAGAGGAGGAGAGCTGAGGAAGTGTTGTTCTAAGTCAGCCATAAAAATGTTGGCATACTGTGGGGCCATGAGGGTACCCATAGGAGTGCCGCTGACTTGAAGGTATACATTGTCCCCAAATCTGAAATAGTTATGGGTGAGGACAAAGTCACAAAGTTCAGCCACCAGGTTTGACGTGACATTATCGGGGATACTGTTCCTGACTGCTTGTAGTCCATCTTTGTGTGGAACGTTGATGTAGAGGGCTTCTACCTCCATAGTGGCCAGGATGGTGTTTTCTGGAAGTTCACCAATGGATTGTAGTTTCCTCAGGAAGTCAGTGGCATCTCAAAGATAGCTGGGAGTGCTAGTAGCATAGGGCCTGAGGAGGGAGTCTACACAGCCAGACAATCTTGCTGTAGGGGTGCCATTGCCCGAAATGATGGGGCATCCAGGATTTCCAGGTTTATGGATCTTGGATAGCAGATAGAATACCGCTGCTGCTTTTTTTGGCCTGCTGCTTCTCTGTCTGGGATGTTTTTGTCAGCCCTGGCACACAAAAAGAGCATCATTGTGAGCACCCACGAAGGTGAGATGAATTTTTTCCTGCCTTGCTCAGATTCACTTGCTTCCTCACCCTACTCCTGCCTTAGATCCTGGGTCACCTGGACCCTGAAGATGGTCCATTGACTCAAGCAGTGCCACAGCCTGTCACAGTGCCCGGGGCCGCCTTTGCTCTGCACATGCCAGCTGTGCACATTTGCAAATAATTTAAAGCTCCCATCAGTAAGTTCTGGGGACAGTTGCTCACCATCAGAGGAAGCTCCCTAATATTGGTACATTGACCTCTGTTCAGACTGAGCCAAAGGCGGGAGCCCCGCTGTTGTGGCCGCCGCTGCTGTGAGTGCGGCCACTGTTGCAGGTGAAGCCATCCTGCAAGCACCTTCCACCTAGCCACCCACTGAAAATCCTGTAGGGTGTAAGGTGGGAGTAGAAGAACACTGGGGGGGGGGCCTCCCCCTTCCCTCACCAGTGGCCATCCCATACCCGGTGCTGCACCCAGTGGGGTAAAAAAATACAGCCTTATCGGAAAAGTCAGTTGGGTTCTTTGTGGTTCCCCCACCATTACCCTCGGGCCTGACCTGCCTTTCAGATCAGCCACCGCTGAAAATTGAAACACAAAAAAGTAGAGTCATACAAGGCTTCAAAGCCCACCAGGCCCAACCCACCTTCTAATATGGCAGAAAAGCTGCACTTCTCCTGACTAGATAGGGACATCCTATTGCCCCACAAGAGGAGGAAGGCCATCGTGTTTGGTCTCAGCAGCACTCGTGGAGCAGGGGAAACACACGGCTGAGGAAATTCTCCACAGATGGGTCTTGAGCATCACAGCCTTGTAGGTAATGACAAGGTCCAGTTACTCCACTGGCCAAACCATTCCTCACAGGCCAGCAACCATGTCTCCCAGTTTGTGTTTCCCAACTCATCCCCAGCCGAATGCTAGAAGGCCCAGCCATCAACTTGCCCATTCTTGCAGCCCTCCTCTTCCGCCCTGACTTATAGCAGGGAGTATTGAGCCTCCCTCCCTTAGGCCCTTCAGCATTTCTGGGGAACACCAACACCGCCCAAGTGACTTTGGGCCAGTAGGTCAACCAACAGGGCTGCCTCCTAGGCCAGGCTGCAGCCCAACTTCAGGACTCAGAGGAAATGGAGCTCACATCCCTACCTACAGGACTCCAGGCATGGCCAGGCTTCTGAATCAAATATCCCCTCTTGTGCTCAAGTCACAAGAGCTAGTGGGCAAAAGACAGGCTTTCATGGCCTTTGAGAAAGCAAGATAGAGCCTTGGAAGACCCAACAAGGTTTGTGGCACAGGAATTGTCCCCAGATCCCACCAAGACTTCAGCTCAGATTGCAGGATTCAAAGTCCCGAGTGCTGGCCTTTACACCATGGGACCAATAGGGAACCCTCAGAACTCCGCAGAGTTCTGGTGTGGATGACCTGTGCGGGCTGCCCTCCATTTGTTGTCATGCAGCAGTTTGCTTCAGTTCCCAAAGGCCTTTCTTAATCCAGACTAAGAGGCCAGTGGGCATGTGAGGAAGTTGCCCCTTCAGTCCCAGGCAGTACATGGCCCTTCCTAGTGAAAAGCCAAGTCCTGGGGGGAAAAAGTGCTGTCAAATAACATCCTGGAGAGATACCTTCTTTCATTTTGAGGGGAATGGCTCCCTTTTCCTCTGATCAGGGACTTAAACTCTGGACACTCAAATTAAAAGTGTGAAGCTCTACCAACTGAGCTAACCAGGCTAACATAGGAAAGAAGCAAATTTTGTGCAGAAGAGAAACTAGTCATGAAAATGAGGGCAGGAAACAATACAGAAAACCTGCTACTCTTGCTCTCTTAGCAGTCCTAGCCCCAGCGTGCTCCTTTATCTGGCGCCCTGAGGCTTTATTCTTTTTTTAGTTAAATATCAAATCCAGGAGAAAACACGGTTATACAAAGCAAAGCGAAATCACAAACATAAATGTCATTGGAAATACAAAAATAAAAAAAGAAAATGCAATCCCCATCACTTTATCGTGTCTGGGCCATTCCTATATCGAGAGCACCTGCTAAGGTCCCTGTGTGCTTACGAGAAACCTAGAGGAACTCATACCACAGCCTGAACATGAAACTCAACTGCTCCCAGGTGCCGCAGGAAAACCCTTTCCCCGCTGTGAAGCTGCATTCTATAGGATTTTATGAGGTCCTGTTGTAATGATGCAAAGTGTGGGCCATGAATAGTGGTTTGGACTCTTGATGGCTCCCATTAACCAGGTCAATTGATTGGAGGGGGCTCTGTCCTGCACCATCTGTGAATCCGGCAAGGAAGAAAGAAGGCTTGAGGTCTCCCAGGACATGTGACCATGTCACCTGGTACAGGAATCCATCTTAAACATGGGGCTCTTTCCTAGGAGAGTGACTAAAGATTCCTGCTTGTACCAAAGCTGTATAAGGGGGTGGAACAGAAGAAAGGTGAGTGCAGTCATGAGATATCCCCTAGCTATCACCTGAGCTGGAATACGGACTATACCAGGGGAAAAGATTGGGCCCAGTTGCCGCAGAAGCTTCCCCTTTCCATTGGCCACCCCAGGCACCTGCTTGCTATGGAGACACTGGGAAGATGGGGAATCAGGAAAAAACTGCAGGCTTATTCACATTGCAAGTGAAGAATAACTGAAGCTTTATTGGTTTAAGCTTATTTTTCCCTGACTGGGAACTGAATCCAGGCTGTGGTAGGGAAAGTGCCAAATCCTAACCACTAGACCACCAGGGAGCTGGTAAGGTTGCTTTTCTTCTCACTTATACTACACTTTCTTAGGCTACTTTCTATGCACTTTCTAAAACTATTCCATTGTCCACTCCCTGAGGGGTTAAGAACAGAGAGTGCAGGAACCCCCTGTACTCAGGGTCACAACCTCAGCCCAACACAAGCCACGGAAACAAACTCTAATGATGCTTCCTCCAGCAGGATCGCAGAGCCACACAAAAAAACCCTATGAGGAACAATCCTCTTCTGCCTTCATTTACCCCATCGCAACCCTCTCAGCAGCCAACTCTTGCAGGAAGGACACTGAGCGTATAGGAGCTCTGGCATAAAGATCAAGGGCGGGGTGTTGCTCCCCCTCACTGTGAGCTGATCACATTCTGACTCTGTGTAAAAGGGCTCTGAGCTTTGCCATCTTGTGAGTTCTGAGTGCTGCGCCCCCTGGACCCTTCTGCTGGGAGCATGGTGATTGCACAACAGCTGCAAGGCCCTTTCCCATCTCCTTGTCCTCCTTGTCTTCCCCAGACTTTCCCCACAAATAGTTCTATCAGGTTTTGTAGGAATCTAAGGACCTGCAGGTTTCCCTCACCCATCTCTTAAAGCAAACAGTGATTCCCTGTTTCACCAGCTTGTCTGCCCCCTCTCTGGGAGCCGAGAAACTTTTTCAGACTCCCCCCCCACTAGATGAGTCCAACAGCACCTCCCCTTGGTGGGAGAATCCTAAATTCTGACATCCTGCCCTGGTTACTCTGACCAGCTGATGGCGGCAGCATGCTAAATCAACCTCAGCTCTCTGGGCTAGAAAGCAGCATCTAACCAGCCTTGTGACAGCTCCGGTTTGCTCGCTGAAGACATAACAAACCAGGGAAGAAGGCAAATGTCAGACAGGGAACCTCAGCTCACAAATAAACACCCTCAGGGCACCTTCTACACTGTGACTGGGCAGTTGACTGACTTTAAATCTAGCTAGCTCTGTTGGTAGAGCATGATGCTCTTAATCCCACCATCATACATTCAAGACACATGGTGGGTGGTAGCGACAGCCCTTAGGTGTCACTCTTCTGCTAATAGTAACAGACCAAAATGAAACAAACTCTCTATGCTCTTTGGCAGATCATGTTTCTTCCTCTCTCTGAGCTCCAGTAAAACATGAAGAGAGAACAAACTAACATTTGCATCCTACTTTAAGAGAGTATTTTCTCCTCTTCCATTGTACCTCAGGCAAGAAGAGGGGATAATAACCATTTAACGGATGATTGCAGAGGGAAAAGTTTAGTCTTTATAAATAGGACAATGATCAATTGCTCTCCATGTCCACTGATGTTAGGACAAGAAGTAATGGGCTTAATCTGTACCTAGGGAGATTCACGTTAGATATTGGGAACAGCTTTCTAACTATGAGGGTAGTTAAGCTCTGGAATAGGCTCCCAAGGGTGTCTGTGGAGTCGCTGTCCTCAGAGGTTTTTAAGAACAAGTTGAACAAACTTCTGTCAAGGATACTCTGCATATACTTGGCCCTATAGACGACCTGCTCTGGCTCTGCTTCCCTCCTTCTGCTCCCTGCCTGGGCAGACTGCTGTGGGCACTTGATCCCACATGCCCCCGACATCTCGTCTCTGCTTGCCCCCCTGCCTCTGCAGAGAGGGCTGGATTTCATGACCTCTCAAGGGCACTTGCAGCCGTACAGCTCTATAATTCGATGCCATCGCAATATCATATAAACAACAACAATAGTGGAAACACCCCAATCTAACATCTAACAATTCAGTGTGAAATGACATTCCACAGCACAAAGTGACAACACGTAGGAGTGCAAAGCCCTACAGTTCAGCACCATGCAAATGAACGCCCCATAGGGCAAAATGACATACTGCAAAAGAGCTCAGCTCAAACTGACTCAACACAAGCCAGTGCAAAAACCATACAACACAAAACAATGCATGAGAGTGCAAAGTGACACTGTGCAAAACAGCTCAGTGTGGGACAATGACACAGCACAAACCCATGCAACAGATTCATAAAGAAAGGTTGGGTAGGGAGGGACCCCGAGAGTCAGGGCCAAGTATCCCTAAGCCACCCTGACAGGTGTTTGAAGAACAGGAAAACAAAGGGCACCACAAACTTATGTTTTTTGGATGAGGCAAGAAAAGGGAGTAGCACTGTCCCCCTCTGGTAGCCCCTGTTCAATTCCAGGTCAGAAAGCAAAACTCTTCTGCAAAAATATCCCAAAAATGTTGTGTTTCATTTCACTTCATCAGTACAGTTGTGTGGCAATTAAATGATGATCCTAAAGTTTCATAGAAGTGTGGGAAATACAGATGTATCTGAGAAAATGGCTTGGAATGAAGGAAGACAAAAAATTGATTGGTCGAGAGAACAGGCACCGTTTCCCCCTGGTTTGGAGCTTTTCTCACAACTACTGGAATAGAAAAGCTAAGCAAATGGGGTTCTAGTGTTGCAAAGGAGATTGCAGTGACACCATTTTCTCCAGATAGAATTAAATGGTCATGTCAAGAGTGGGATGTGAAACCACATCTCTATGCAGAGACCAGAACACCCAAGGGACTGGAAAAAAAAGAGTCTTATACGTAGCACTTTAGACCAGTCCACCATCCTGATCCTACAAAGAATATGACTTATGAACCCTAGTTTTCATTAATAGTTGATAAACTCTTTAGGGCGGTCGAGATGGCACATCTCTTTCAACTCCTGGAGACCTTCTAGAGCACAGCTGATTTTTAGACACACTCTCCTGGTCCTAAATTTACACGTTTCCTGGAGCTCCATGAGTTCTGCAGTGTTGGAATCTCCCTGCTCATGTTCTAAGTGAACAAAAGATGGGTGCTGGCATTCTGAGAGAGTAATGGTGAACCTCAAAATCCTGCCCTGGGGGCCAGACGGTTAAGCAACCAGCACCCACAACATCTACCAGGATAACATCCTGTCTGGGAACAACTCACTGGTCAACAGCTGGGGTGTGAAATTCTCATTTCTTTGTTGTCCTATCACTGTACTCCCCACTTTCCTATTGCTTGTCTGTATAATCTCTGTCTGGTTCTGTGACTGTTTCTGTCTGCTGTATAATTAATTTGTTGGGTGTAAACCAATTAAGGCAGTGGGGTATAATTGGTTAGATAATCATTTTACAATATGTTAGGATTGGTTAGTTAAATTTCAGTAAAATGATTGGTTAAGGCACAGCTAAGCAGAACTCAAGTTTTACTATATAGTCTGCAGTCAATCAGGAAGTAAGGGGGGGAATGCGAATGGGAATGGGGGTAGGGGAATTGGAATTATGTTTTGCTGAGGGGGGAATAGGAACACGGAAGGGGAACAGGGATACAGGCAAGCCTCTGTGGTGTCAGAGCTGGGAAGGGGGACACTAAGGAAGGAAACTGGAATCATTGCTTGCTGGAAGTTTACCCAATAAACATTGAATTGTTTGCACCTTTGAACTTCGTGCATTGCTGCTCTCTGGTCACGTGAGAAGGACCAGGGAATGGGACGGTGATAGGATAAACCCTCTAACAGTTACATCTTTCAGGGTGTGAAAAACCCCAGAACCAGTATAATTAAGCTGACCTGAACCGTGGTTAGATAGTGCTAAATGAAAGGCAAGATTGTTCTGCCAATGCAGCTATTACAGGAATGGAAAACCCCTCCCCTGACTGTAGCAACTGTCTGCTCCTCAGTGCTGGAGCAGTATTTTAAGGGTAGCCAGCCTCAGAGTGAGACCTGATATGGCTCAATGGATGCTCAGGCACTAAGACAACAACAATAACAATACACTAATGTTTCCCTAATTCGCAGGATTTGAACCTGTACAGGGAAACCCCAATGGATTTGTGCTTCATCACCTTAACCACTCAGCCACAACTACTTGACATACAGTTGCTGCACTACATAATGATTCTGTTCTCAAAACTTGTCACTTCAAATTGTTCAGACCAGCTCCCCCAGCACACTCACGGCTGTGCATTAGTGTAAGTGTGTCCATGGTGAACAGCAAGAGTTCCTCCCCATTTCTTCTCCTGTTGAAGCACGATGAGAGTGTATTTGTGGCTAACAACATTGCTATAGATTGTTGTTCATTCCCCACACTGACAATTCAGACAGTACCTTTCCTATTCGTAACTCTACCATATCATTCCAACAGCTAGAGTCAGGATTTCTCTGGGGCACTGAAATGTTTCAGGGGGTTGATGTATGAATTCAGCCTTGCATTCCATCCCTGATGTTTCATGGACTAACAACAGCGGCAGAAAGAAAGAGCCGAGCCAATATCTCCCTGGCAGGGAAGCAGGTGCCACGTCCCCTCTGTCTGACCATCGCCATTGCAGGAGAGAAGGGTTCACTGCAATCGAATGCCCTGGCTCACACCAGAGACACAGGGAGGTTTTGCTGTTCATGGATCTGTGCAAAGGAAATTGTTTCTCTTTGTGAAATTGAGGAGTGAAATGAAATGTCCACATGGTGGCCCAATGCCTTAAGGAATGTGGGTGATGGACTCAGGTTGAGAAATGATTTAACGGGAATTTGTATCAATGTATTGCCCTGATTAAAAGCTATGGCTGTAAGGCCCTACTGTTGTTAATACTTGAACCTGTGTGGAGACACCCGAGTGGGTGTCAAGTCCATTACCTTAACGAGGGGTAGTTGATTATTTTGTTAAGTTCCAAATTTCTTGGTCAAGGTCTAGTCAATGTCTAGATGCCAGAGAAAATAATACACTGATGATAATAAGGAGTATAAAGAAATATTTTGCAGTCACTATGGGCATAACTATGATGATTGTTTCATGTTTCTTTCTTTATATCTTACGCCACCACCGCCTTTCCCTTTAGTCTTATAGTTTACCGAGAGTAAAACTAAACATCTCTTTAAATACAAGGGAGTGTTTTTGTTCATTCCTGCGAGCTACACAGGGGCTTGATGTAGCTGCTTTCAATCCTCCGGCTTTGCTGGGATAAATAACATTTCAGGGTGTCACTGAACTGAAGGAGGGAGATCATTTTTGACAGGTTATGCCTCCTCTTAAAGGTGTTTGTCTGGCTGGCAGCCCTGGTTCCCATGTCTCTCCTGAGGGAAGAGAGTTTATGTGCAAAATACCAAAACTTTTAACAGAGAGGAGGGAAAGGCGATGGCCACATGATGGGGTCAGTATGTACCACAACATGGTTCTTTTATGGGGGGTGACTCTGAACACTGACTGATCTCCACTCCCTTGGATTTGAAGAGATATTTAGTTTTGCACTTGGGAACCTGTAAGGCTGAAGCAATTTTATGGATGGTGACACTACGATTGAAGGGTTATTTAATGTTGTAGAAATTGTTAAAAACACTTAGATTCAACTTGAGCTGCCTGTTATTAAAGGCTGGTTTCCCCACATTAGTTCCATAAGCTCTGCTAGAAAGGCCCTGGGTTCTTTCCCGCTTTGGTGGGGACTAAAGGGAATCGTCCCCTGCTGCCCTTGGCTCCAGGCTGATTTTTCTGGGGAAGGGGATGTGGAATTGATTTGTTCACTGTTGAGAAGGAAGCCAGGCCAGTTCTCAGGGAACGAGAACTCCCGGCATCTTCCCAGCCCAACCCAGGCTGCTGCGCTGTCCCAGCCCCTGTTCCCCTGGGGGCTCTGCATGTTTGACTCTAGAGCAGGGTGGGAGCAGCCGCTGAGGCAGAGGACAGCCTGGGCTGGGCAGATGCTAGGAGCAGAGCACCATAGGCCTCTACTGGCTCCCTCCTCAGCAGCAAACAATCAGTCCCCACCCTCGCCCCAGGACAGTAGTCTGGAGCCAAGGGCAGTGCCCAGTGGGGGAGTCTCTTTTTCCTCTTCCTGGGGTGAGCAGGGACCTGGGGGTGTTTCTTGCAGGGCAGTTGGAACTGAATTGCGGAACAGGCTTTTAATAACAGGCAGCTCAAGTTCAGACTAATTTTGTTACAATTTTCTTTATAATATAAAATAATTCAAAAGTAAAGGGGCAGGAATTATGGGAACTCTTTTCTCCCTGTCATACAAAGAAATGGCTTTTTGGCTTTTCATGATATGGGAGTCAGGTTCGTTCACTGTTCAGAAGCAATGTGCTCAGAAGCCTGTTGTGTTTCATTTCTTGGGTTCTGCTGCCATTGTGCAGCCATTTCCTTCCCCTCCTTTCTGTCCAAAGCGCAGAGCCCAGTTCCTCCAGGGGGAGAAGGACGTCTTTCTTCTTTCCTTCCTCAACAGCCCCTTCCTTGGAGAGCCCCTTGCTGGGGTCTGGGTGGGGAACAGCTGTTTCTGAGGATTAATTTCACACCATGTTTGGGGTTGATATATAGATTTTACAGCCAGATTAGATCACTAGGTACCTCTGCTCTGATCTGATTCAGAACAGAGTGCAGAGAATTCTATCCAGTGACTCCTACACCCACCCCAAGACCTTCTGGCTGAGCGAGGTGGGTTCATTCAGAAAGTCATAGTGTTTGGATGTGAAGATGTGAAATGATGGGGAAATTGGCCCCTCTTTCAAGTTTCAATGTTGTAACTTCTACATCTAGACCCGGGTGGCCAAGCTGAGCCTGAGAAGGAGCCAGAATTTCCCAATGTAACTGCCAAATGTGCACCTTTGTATGCAACTGCAGAGTCGATTGTGAACCTTCCCACCATTATCATTATCCCTTTGAAATAACGATGGTGATGGACACTTGGCTCTATATCCCAGTGTGCCCTACAGGTCTACAGGCTGCATTAGCCAATCCAGTCATTCGGCACTTGCAGATGGGCACCTCTGTATTGTGCCTGATTCTTGTACAGCTATGAAAGGGTGGTAGATGCTGATATTTCCCTGTCTCTTTAACCAGCACTAATACCAGGCCAGGCCAGGGCTGGGAAGAGAGAGAGCAGCAGGTTTCCCATATAGTCCATTTCGCTTTTTCTTGATTAGTTTCTCCTCTGCACCACCTTGCATTTTCCTAGCTAGCTCTGTTGGTAGAAGCAGCAAACTCTTACTCTGAGAGGCCAGGATTCAGGTTCTTGGTCAGGTGATAAACTACTCAAGAAGATTCACAAAGTCTGTCTTTCTGGAGTCCCCTTTGATGATACTTTTTCTCTTCAGGATTTTCCCTTTCCTCAGAAGGGCCTTTGTGTGTGTGGGTTTGAAGGGGCAACTTCCTGACAGTTCCTCTGTCCTTGCAGCCTGGAGAAGTAAAGGCCTCTGGGCATATAGCATGTTCCTCCCCTGCACACACACACACACACACACACAAACATACAGATTATCCCTAAGGAATTAGAATCATCTGCTGCCTTCCCCTGTCCTGCTGGATTCCCAAACAAGGAGGCTCTTCAGCCTAAACCCATGTCCCCTCTTTTCCCAGTTCCCCTCTGTCCCAACCCACAGCCCCCTCCTATTCCCAGTGTCCCTCAATCCCAGCCCTCAGTCCCTCCTACGCACACTGCTCCTCAGTCTACTGTTCTTCACCATTCTCCTCTATCCCAACCCACAGCCCCCTCCTATTCCCAGTGCCCCTCAATCCCAACCCACGGCTTCCTCCTTCCCTCCAGCAGCAGTTGCTTCAGACCCCATCAGGAAGATTTTCTTGCAAGGCTTCATCTTTGAGTCTGCATAGGGATTTTACAGTATGTTGGAAATATGTTGGGTTGCCTGACGAAATGATCACTTTTGGCTGGTGTTGGATTCTCAGTCTCCTTGTTATAGGGGCAGGAGAAATAAAGGGTTGTTATCCTTGTTGTGTGAATCGAGGGCAGCACAACTGTGCTTGGCAGACCCCACGATTGAGGGACTCACCCTCAATTCAATAGCACTTGCTAGGTAGGGGACATGGGTTCCAAAGCCAAGTGGGCTGAGCCTGGGTCTTAATACTAAAATTTAGGTGTTAGACCAACTTTAGGACAGGGTGGCTGTGATGGGATGAGTGAGTCCCTAGACAACACAGTGAGTATGGTGCCTTCTTATTTCTCCCCTTTCCCAACCAGGATGGCAGGTGAACTGTACAGAGGCACCTCTGGGCTTGCACTGACTAAGGACAACAGCTGTGCGGGGGGCGGGGGCTCATGTTATAGGACTTTTAGTTGCTGGACTTACGAACTGTAGGGAGAAGGACACTGCCCAGCTTATTTGGGGGTAGGTCTTTCCCTTGTGGTTTATGTTTATGTGTTGGGGCTGCTGACATGACACCGTGGGCTTACATTGCAGTGTAGACATACACTAAGAGGGCATCTATACTGTGACAAAATCCTGCTGGCCTGGATGATCTGATTTGGGCTCCTGGGGCTTAGACTGGAGCCCAGGCTCGGAGACACCCCTCGTGGGGTCTTGGAGGCTGGGCTAAAGCCCAAGTGTCTACATTGTAATTTTATAACCCTGCAGCACAAGTCTGAATCGACCCAGAGTTTGAGAATAGTGACTTGGGTGTGTTAATGGCAGTGTAGACATAATGCTAGGCTATGTCCACACTGCTATGAAATACCCAGGGCTGCCACATGCCAGCTTAGGCTCCCGGGGCTTGAGCTGTGGGGTGGTAAATTTGCAGTGTAGACATCTCAGCTCAGGCTCAATATCGGGCTCTGGGAGCCCTCAAGATTGGGAGGGAGTTTAGCAAGCAAAAAAGGTCAAATGGCAGTGGAGTATTACCTTGGACTCGATGGCATTTCTCCACTGGTCTGTCTGCTTTGGGGCAGGGACAATAACACGTCGTGCTGCATTCGTTATTTCAAAGGGCAGTTTAGGATTTTCATTCTCAGACACTGGGCACAAAGCAGGATTCCACCCTTGATGTAAACTAAATGAGCTGCTCACAGATTCTGGCACCACAATGAGCCATTTGGTGTGAGAGTCCAGACCTGCCCCTGTCCCAGAAAAAGGGGATCATCTGCAAGGAGCTTGGACCATTGACCTAAGAGCTCTTAACTCCCCAACTTTCAGTAACTCTATTATTAGTGCCTGTGAGATTAGTTTAAACCATAACAAAGCCTGTATTGGACTGGACCAAAGGCCCACCTATCTCTGTGTTTTGTCCTCTGACAGTGGCAAATACCAGGTACCCCAAGAGCTACTCAATAAGGCAACAGGGGGACTTGAACTTAGGGTTTCCTGTTTACAAGGCAGGTGCTTTAGCCAGCTAAGCCATGGCGCTTGCCTGTGACTATAGTGTCATGTCTGCCCACATCTGACTCCCCGCCATCCCCACTGGAGCCTGACAAGCTTTGTTTGTGTTTCAATTCTGCAAAGCAGAGGAGCAGGTGAGGTTTTCCTTGCAAGCTGTGTGTGCGTGTGTGTGTGTGAATCTTTGTCCAGGTCTGCACTACAAAGTTATTTCAGCATCATTATATTGCTCAGGTGTGTGAAAAACACACAATGCTCCCTCAGTCGGCAGCTTTTGACCAGTGCACACACTGCAATGCCACGTCTGGCTACAAAACTGCCCTGACAAAATAAAACCACCTCGATGAGAGGTCTAGAGCTTTGTGCAGCAAACTTAAAGGGACAAATTGTCAGTGTAAATGCTGCTGGTCATTATATCACCATAACTGGCCACCACTAGTATCCCACCATACCTGCCGTGAACTCCCCTGCCCTGCATTCCTGCTACAGAGGCTAGGCCCCTCCCCTTTCATAGCTCCAGAAAGTTCGAACAGCTGAGCCGCTATCTACACTGGGATTAGGTTGATAGAACTGCATTGCCAGCCTAAGTAATGTAGTTACACCAACCTAATTTTGTAGGGTAGACCTGTCCAAAGATTCACACACAAACCTTGGGAGCAAAATGTCACCTGCTCCTCTGCTTTACAGAATCCAAACACGAGCAACACTTGTCAGGGATCCAGTGGGGACTGGCAGAGAGTCAGGTGTGGGCAGACACGATGTTTTAAGTACCAGCAGGCACCATGGCTTAGCTAGTTAAAGTACCTGCTCTATAAACAGGAAACCTAGGGTTCAACTCCCAGTGGTTCCCTGAGAAACCGCCCTTCCTCTAGACCCCACTCCCCATCCCTTTCTTGGAAGCCAGGACTCCTGGGTTCTACTCTCAGTGCTGCTGTGTGACCCTGGACCTCTGTTTCTCTTCCTGCTTTTTGGGTATGGAGCCTGTAAACTCTCTGGGGGATTGCCTGTCTCTTGCTGTGTCTGGGCAGTGCCTGGCCCAGTAGGGCCCTGATCTCAGCTGCGGCAGGGACTGTCTCTGTGTCTGTGCAGCCCCTGGCACAACAGGGGTTTGAGTCTTCCCTGGTCTCTGTAGGTGCTGCTGTTGTACAGATAAATAGTCATGATACTAACAGGCGTGGCAGTGTGTGAGTGCGCCACCATTGCAATGCAAGGGGAAAGCCGATACAAATTACCAGGGCCTGGCAGTCCAGAAGAGGGCCCGGGACTGGCTTCTCTGGCTTTATTGCCCTGTTTAGCTGGTCCATCCTTGCTGGGGGGCCTGAAATTTTTTTTCACCAGGGCCTGAACCCGCTTTCAGCAGCCCTGATGTATGGGGAGCCTTGCTCCCCTCCACAGAGCATGGGGGTGCTAACAGGCACCTATGCATGGTCCCCCCAAGCAGGGCCAGGATGGAGATAGTGGGGCTGTGCCCCTATCATGGAGACTCTGGGGTGCAGCCTTGCTTAACAGGTCAGTCTGTCCTTTCTCTGACTCTCCCATTCCAGCTTCAACTAGCGCTTGTGGTTCATTCGTTCTTTTTCATTCCTTTCCTTCTCTAGCTTGTATGTTCTTGCTTTCTTTTTCCCCCTCTACCTTTCATGCTCTTCCTTTCTTTCCTTCATTTGCTATTTTTTTCTCTCCCTTTATTTCTTTCTCTGCCTACCACGTTCTTTTTGCTCTTGCTCTCTCGTTGGTTATTTTTTTCACTCGCTCTTTTTCCTCGCTCCCTTCCAAGCCAAGCACGTTCTCCTCACACACACATTTTGACAGGTTTTCCTCCTGATCACTGAGTGGATTAAGCACGTCTTCAGTGGGGGGTTGCCATGCCAGGGAGCAGGCTGGCTGGGTGTCTTTGTGGCTGTCTGCTGGCCATTCATGAGCATGGTCCTCCCCTCCTCTTGCCCCTCCCTCAGTTGCTCTGTAGCTTTTACGTCTTCCCTAGGAGCTGTCAGCACCAGCCGCCTCTGCTCTAGGTGCCCAAAGCAGGAAAGGTGTGTTGGGCTCCAGCCTGGGACTCTTCCTCTGTCCTGCCTAGCCCTGACTATCAAGCCTGGCCCTGGCACTCCTTCCTTCAAGTGCCATGGGGACAAGAGTCAACATGTGGTTGCAAGCAAAATGGCCAAATCTGTGGGCATCAGGTGAAGCTGTGAGAATCCCAAGCATCTGGTCAAACCACAGGAACCAGCAACCAGGGTAGCAAGTTCTACCGCCCCAACCCATTGTGGCCATCATGACCAGGCTCTAGTGGGCAAGTCACCCAGCAGGAGGAGAAAGATTTGCTCTTGCACAGCTGGAGACAGGGAAGTTGAGCACTGTGAGCTTTAGGGGCTTGCCACAAGGTCCCACTGCAATTTGAACTCAGATTGCAGGAGTTAGAGTTCTGAGTGCTGCCCGTTACAACATGGGACCAGCTTGTGCTACTGTCTCTGCACATCGGTGACCCTCACAGGGCCGGCTCGTGTAAGGGACTGTTGGCCCCTTACTAAAGCTCAGTGGGTTTTTGGTTGGCTAGTTCCCAGTACCAATAGAAGGGGGAAGGATCAATGGGAAATCAGGACCCTAAGACTGACATTTCCCAGGGGCAATGGGGAGAGGCCAAAGCTCCAAAGTTAGCCGGACTGACAGGCCAGGCAGTGTAATGAGGGAGTCACCAGGTCAGGGGATCCCATCATCTGTGTGAGCTGGAACTGCCTGGGCCAGAGCGGGACCCAGCTAAGGAGAAAGCAGGAGCCGGAGAAGAGCCGGGGAGCAGAGCTGCACCAGCCAGGGAGAACCAGAGCAGATCCAGGCTGGGAACTGAGCCGGAGCAGCATGAGCCATAGAAGCTGCCCAGGGAGCAGATCTGTGCTGGGAGAAGAGCTGGAGCAAGCGGAGCCAGAGAGGCCAGAGGAGCAGCCCAAGGAGATGGAGGCAGAGCCGCAGCAGCACTGGGGCTGGAGGTGGGTGCAATGAGCAGCTCGGGAGAGCGAGAGGAACCCTGGGCAGAAGGCCCAGCACAAAGAGATGCCACCAATCAAGAGATCTTGCAGGCCAGACCTTCGGGGGTGGGGGAATCATATCCCCTACATGGGGGCTGACACTGGGAACAAGAGGCCTGTCACCTAGAGCATGTGGCCACTGCCAGAGCAAGTGTCCAGCTCGTGGTGTCCCTGCAGCACAGCCAGGGCCTGGGAAGGAGGCCTGGGACATGTGAGGGAGAGACTGTGACCTGCCCTGCCCCTCCAGAGATGCTGTTTGTGATCTCCCTGAACCACAGAACAGGGTGACGTGTTTTCCTTTAATCTTTCCTTATGTTTTACATTATTTGCTGGGTAATAAATTGTATTTTCTTGAAGCAATGCAATGCAATGATGAGTGTGTCAGGGAAGTGCCCAGAGTGGAGAGAATACCCTACAGTGGGGACCCTGTAGCTCTGTTCAAGTGAGCATGAAAAGATTGGGGGTCGAGCCCCCCAGGATTCCTAGGCCCAGCCTTGTTGGGGTTACAAGGACTCTGCCACACATGAGAGTAGAAAGAGTGTCCTCGGGGTCAGGCAGGCTTCTGGGTAAGGAGGTGGGGACTCAGATCCTTTCTCTGGCCAGTTGCACCACGGTCATGTATAAACCAGGGAAGTTTGCCACAATAGCCGGACCAGAACCCCCTGTACACTTGCCCTCCGTACTCATTGCTTCTCTGTCTCTCTTCCCCTCATCTCTGCTGCTCCCCCTCTGAGCTTTCTCAGCACCTGGCCCCACAGCGCTTCCTGCCAGCCAGAGACTGCGTGTTCTAGGCCTGCTCCTGTGGATGTGGCCTCTCTCCTGATTCCTGAGGAGAGGAACCTTTCCAGGAAATGGCCATGGATTCTGGGAATCTGCATGTGGCTGGTAGACAGCACCAGAAATCATTTGGCTCCTGGCACACAAGGCAACTTAAAAGCTGGGTGCCTAGACAGGGGCTTGAACCTTGGCCTCTCAGACTAGGAGCCTGATAGGCCACCAGCTGAGCTAGTTGAGACCATCTTCACCATTCACCACAAGAGCAAGCAGGTAAGCAAAAGAGAGGCAAAAATAGTCCCAGGAACCCCTCCTCTTTTTCTGCACAGCCTCTGCCTGTCAGCAGGATTCCTCCTCCTCCTCCCTCCTGTGCCTCAGTGTGACTAAATCTCCACACCTAGACAGCCGGTCCGTCCACTGCACCCCAATCCCCCATGCCTGAGCCTCCCTGCCAAAGCCCTGCACCTGGCTCCATGGAATTAATTCTCATGTGTCGCTGGGAACTCTACTTCTTGTGCCCAGAGAGTCTCAGCCCCCCTCAGTAGATGACCTGAGAAACACAATGTCCACCTTTTCCAAAGAAGTGCTTGGAGGGGTTTCTCATGCTACCATGTGGCCAAATGGATAAGGTGTCTGAGTGTGGGTCAGAGGTTTGAATCTCTTGGTAGTTGTGCTTGTTTGTTTTTACCGTTGTGCTGAAAGTCCTGCTCCCTTCAGGGCTGGAACCTCTTCTTGGCCACTCAGGCCAGTGCTCTGGTTGCAGCTAGAGTCCCGGGAAGGAGTTGGGGGTTGGGTGTCACAAAGGCTGGGGCATGAGCCCAGGTGCTTCCAGTCTAGCCTTTGCCCTTCCTGACTTGCCAAAGAAAATGGGCAGCTGCCCAGGCTGGTGTGTGCTCCTGTCCCTGTGCTGGAGGGTACTTGCTACATACCGTTTTCGGAGCCTGGGTGTTTCTCTGCTTCTCGCCAGCTGGGAAAAGCCTCTTGGGGTAAAATCTCCTGCCCCACTGCAAAAGTGAGCACCTTGAGTGGGACCAGTGAGAGGCCCCACCAGGGGGGCTGGCCCTGCTTTCCTACCATCTTGTGACATTGGCCACAGAGCATCAGCAGCCACCCCGCATGCTGGTGACCGTCAGTGGGTGTTTGGCCTGGCAGGGAGCAGCTTGGCTGGGTGTTTTTGTGCCTGTCTGAAGGCCACACATAGGCGTGGTCCTGCCCTCCTCTAGCCCTGATCTCAGTTGCTCTGTGGCTTTTAAGCCTTCCCTTGGAGCTATCAGCACCAGCTGCCTCTGCTCTAGGTGCCCAGAGGAGGAGAGGTGTGTGGGGTCACTTTTACAAATGCCCCTTCGCTGGTACTGCCCTTGCTCAGCTGCACAGAGGAGCTTCCATCCCCAATCCATGCCTGTCACTGCCTAGCAGCCCTCTGGCGCCATTCCTGAGGGTCACCCTGCCTTGCTCTCTTCCTGCCATGTTGGGAAGGACAGCACTCCTCTTTAAGGTCAGGTTGGCCAACTAGGGACAGAAGCCCCTTTTATGTTTTCCTACTGCAGAGCCCAAGATCAGGAAGACATGCATCTGACGAAGTGGGTATTCACCCACGAAAGCTCATGCTCCAACATGTCTGTTAGTCTATAAGGTGCCACAGGACTCTTTGCTGCTTTTACAAGACCAGGAATTTATTTTGGGTGCAGGCACTGCTGTGCTCCCAGAAAACAAGCCCCCCCCCCTGCACAAAGAAGGATGAAAGGGTCTGCCAAAGCCTGGGATTGAACCAGGGGCCTTTAGATTTTCAGTCTAACACTCTCCCAACTGAGCTACTTTGGCAGCTGTCTAATAGGGTTTTGGCCTGTTGCTTCTCTGTCTGGGATGTTTTTGTCAGCAGTTGCACACAAAAAGGACAGGAAAATGAACGGCTGCTCCACACCACCAACGGAGAAACCAAGCGCCTTAACTGTGGTGAGTAAGAAGTGTCTGTTGGCTGGCAGGGCCTGTCCCCCAGGAGCTGGAAGAGCAGCTGCCGCCTCCCCCTTGGCTCCAGGCAGTGGGAAATGCTCATTGCCTGACTGCATGGGCGGGTGCTGCTCCATGCTCTGGAGAGCATCTGTATTGCTGTCAACCTCCCGTCTTCACTGAGCCAGTCTGGTAAGGTCCCAAGTGCCCCCTCTGGCCTGGCAGCTGAGAGTCTGTGCAGACATCAGCCCCCCTGCCAGCCCCACAAGCAGCAGCAGCGCCAGCCCCCCCAGCACCACAGGGGCACTCAATGCACTTCCTGTGGGGAAATGGCTCCCTCGCGTCCAGCTGCTAGAGTGAGAGCCAGGAGAGAGCAGTGTCTGGCTCACCTTGGGGGAGAGAAGAGACCTGATGAGTGAAGATCTCCCTGAGTCTCCTCTGCAATGCTGGTCAGTTTTATTGTCACTGTGATAGTCAGCGTTTCCCTTCAGGGCCAGCCCTAGAGGGATCCAGGGTCTGGAAAAAAATCCCTCCTTTTCTCCCCAGACCCTGCCCCCACTTCACCCCTTTCCCCAAGTCCCCACCCCTGTCCCATCTCTTCCAATCCTGCACCTTCCTCTCCCTCCCCCACCTCTTTCCCATCCCTGCTCCTCCCCCTCCCCACCCAGCGCCTCCTGAACCCCACTGAACAGCTGATCACTAGAAAGTGGGAGGTGCTGAAGGGGAAGAGGAGGAGCTTGTCAGCAAGTCCTGTTGTGGGGAGTTGGCTGCCAGTGGGTGCTGAGCACCTATTTTTTCGCTGTTGGTTCTGCAGCCCTATAGCTCCCATGGAGTTGCTGACTTGGCTCCTTTCACACTCTAGAGAGAGGAGCAGAACCAGGGCTATGGCTGATCTATGGGGCACCAGGTGAGTGGCAGAGGCTTCAGGTGCTGAGAGTTTCCCTGACACCTCAGGGACACAGTGTGAGGTGGTGTCCCAGGCATCTCTATGAAAGGAGCAGAACAGGATTTACTTGGGGTGGGGAGAGACTGGAGAGTGTCTCAGGGGGTTGTACAGAGGTATTGCCCGGGTAAGAGACTGGCTAAAACACAGGCCCTGCTGTGAGCAGGATTCAAACCTGCATAGGGGAACTGCACTGGATTTCAACTCTAACACCTTAACTACTCAGCTATCAACACAAGTTTTCCCCACTGCTAGAGAAACTGGTAAAGAATCACAATGCCCAGGTTTGAAGTCATCTGAACTACAGAATTCCCACCACAAACCTGGCTCCCAAAGGACAGTGGGGATTTGGGTTTATTCTCTTTTCTTAGCCATGTGCAGTCGCACAGAGAACTCGTTTAAAAGTCTTCCCTCCCACAGAGCAGGAATGGGAAATGATTCTCAACTTGAAGCCTGATGTGGGGTGACCAGACATCCCAATTTTATCAGGACTCTCTCGATATTTGCTTGTTTGTCCCGCATCCCAAATGATGTTTGGTTGGGAAACTGGACAAACAAACAATTTTGCCCTCTTCTCTGGCACACAGGCAGAGTCCGGAGGGAAACTTGCCCTCCCCACCCCAACTCCGCCCCCTCTTTCTCCCATTGGATTCCTCCCCAAATCCCAGCCCTGGTCCTGCCCCCAGTCCCACCCCCTCACTGCCCCATTGGATCTCTCCCCAAAGACTCGCCTTAGCCCTGCCCCCAGCCCCACCTCCTCACTGCCCCATTGGATCCCTCCCCAAATCCTCGCCCTGGCCCCGCCTCTTCCACAAGCACGCGGCATTCCTCTTCCCTCCCAGGTTTGCACACGGGTCATGGTCACGGCCAGGAGCGCAGTGCAGAGGCCACTCCAGTCCTGGAGCCTGTGGGGCAGGGCAGTGGGTCTGGGGGCAGCGCGGAGCAGGCAGGACCCAGGTTGGTGGGAGGTGGAGACACACATGGGGCAGACACTCTCCTGCCAGGAGGGGCCGGGCCCGGCTGCCCGGTTCATCGCTTGCCTGGCAGCTGCAGGAGGGACCTGGAGTGTGGCTTGGCTGCAGAGCTCAGAGCCCAGGCTGGGCCCAGGAGTGAGGGGATGGGGGAGCTGAGGGTGTATCGGAGGTCGGAGACAAGACTTGGGTGGAGACGGGGCTGTGCCACTGCCGCTTGGCGGCGGGGGGGCCTCCAGCTTTTTTTTTTTTTGCTCCGCCCCCCACGTCCCGATATTTCATTTTTGACATCTGGTCACCCTAGCCTGATGTGAATGAGGATGTCTGGACCAAGGGGCCAGGGACTGGCCTTTGCTAGAGAAACCACTGTCAAGTTTTAGCCAGTTAGGACAAGTCAACAAGTAAGAACAACCTCAGGTGTCAGTAACTGCTACAGGTAGCAAAGTCCTACAGGGAGCAGTTTCTGGCACTTCATCTGCACAGCTCTGCTCCTTGGCTCTTCTCAGGCTCCTGCTTTCTCCTTAGCTCTGCCCCACTCTGGCCCAGGCAGTTCCAGCTCAGACAGAGGATGGGACCCCCTTGCCTGGTGACTCCCTCATTACACTGCCTGGCCTGTCAGTGCAGCTAACTTGGAGCTTTGGCCTCTCCCCATTGTCCCTGGGGTCTGTCAGTCTCAGGGTCCTGATTTCCCATTGGCCCTTGCCCCTTCTCTCAGTGCTGGGAAGTAGCCAACCAACCAACCCCCCCCCACACACACAAAGTTTTAGTAAAGGGCCAAGAGCCCCCTTACACAAACCAGCCCCATGAGGGTCACCAATGGCCAGAGAAAGCACCATGAGCTGGTCCCATGGTGTAATGGGCAGCACTCAGTTCTCTGACTCCTGCAATCTGAGTTCAAATCTCAGTGTGACTTTGTGGTAAAGACACAGTGCTCAACTTCCCTATTTCCAGCTGTGTAAGAGTGAATATTTCCCCTCCTGTTGTGTGACTCACACCTCCTAGGTCTTTGGCTGGGATGGCCACAAGGGGTTAGGGAGCTAGAACTTGCTACCCTGGTGTTTGGAGTTCTCACTGCTTCACCTGATGTTCACAAGCTTGTGTTTCCTACCACACCTTTCCTCTGGTCCACATAGCACTTGAAGAAAGGAGTGCCAGGGCTGGGATTAATACTCAGGGCTTGGCAGGAGGGAGGGAGAGTCCCAGGCTGGAGCCCCACACACCTTCCCTCCTCTGGGCACCAGAGCAGAGGCAGCCCAACTCTGTCTGCTGGATACTTCAGCAGAGTAGGTGAGTTCATGTAAATACAGTCTGGTCCCAAAGCCTCCCCCAGCCCTGCTCATCACTAGCTGTCAGGGGAGAGCTCATTCACACCTTGCTTACAAATCATCATTGAAATTCTGAGGTTAGCCAACATTGCCGAAGCCAATGCACTGACATTGTCAGCAAACACAACAACTGGGTGAGGAAACCCGGCTTTGTCCAGACTTTCCAAACCTATTTTACTTTCTCGGGTACAAGTATTTTTCATACGCTGTATCTGCTTCTAAAGTGTGTGTTAACGTTTCAATTTCCTTCAAATTTGCAACCAAAGACAACATTGGCAGCGCTGCATGTAACTACCTGACCACTGGGAGGGTGTTGGGAAAATTCGAGGGAGGGAGTGCACAGCTCCGTTGCTGGGGGACATATAGGGAATGCCCGGTGTCACTGAATTAAGTCTCCTACTGCAGCACTTCAGTAGGTTACATCAGAGAGGAGCTGCAGTGTCTAGGCAGTGGGACGCCTGTGCCTTTAAGAGCCGAGCCCTGGGAAGCCCATGCTGAGCGGTGCTGCCTGTGGGATGGGAAATGAAAAAGCCATCTGCTCCCGCCACCCATGATTGCAAACACTGGAGTCTCAGCCCCCCGGGGTAACTGTTATCCCTCTGCACTTGCCTGTGCCGGGGTTTAACCCTCTGGCAGCACCTGTCCCTGGGCTTAATTCTAGCTCCTTCCCCCCTCCCTGACTTTGCCCTTCAGCCCCTCTCCTAACTCTGCCTCCAGCTGCTTGACCCCCCGACCAGTCAATTTCCACTCCCTGCTCAGACCCTGGCCACCCCCTCCTCTGATTTGTCCCCCTTTGCCCCTTTTAAATCCCTGTCAAAAGTAGGGGGTGCTGGGTCCCATTCTCTGGAGGGGGGCTGGGCGCCTGGCCCCTGCCTGCCCAGTGCTTAAAGTGCCCCCACAATCTTGTGGCTGTTTGCCGAGTGCTGCAGGGTCACCTGCAGGGTGAGAGAGACACGGTTAGGAGGTGATGCAGCCAAGGGTGCCTCACCCTACACTGAGATGCAGCCACCTCTGGGGTGAGTTACGCAAGTCAGCAAATGAATTTGGAACAAGAAACGCACTGAAAGGACCAAGGCAGCTGCAGGAGATGGAGAAAACCAGAAAAAGCCATACCCCAGCCCAGGCTAATCCCGGCCCAGGTACCAGGGTTAAATTTGGCCTGGATTCCCCAGCTGTTGGGGGAGGGGCGTGGAGCAAGGAGCATGAGCCTCTACTTCCCCTTCCCCAGACACAGTTGCATGGGCACTGACCAGAGGAGCCTGCAGCACTGCTGCGTAGAGGAAGCTAAGGCACCAGCCAGTGACAGACACATCATGGCTCTCCTCATCCTCATCCTCTTTTCCATATACAACCTGGTCGGGGAGGGGTGGTAAACTCAGGGCAGTTGCATAGTTAACCTGCGGAACTCCTTGCAAGAGGATGTTGTGAAGGCCAAGACTAGAACAGGGTTCAAAAAAGAACTAGATAAGTTTATGGTGGCTAAGTCCATCAATGGCTATTAACCAGGGTGGGCAGGGATGGAGCCTGTAGCCTCTGTTTGCCAGAAGCTGTTTGCCAGAAGCTGGGAATGGGCAGCAGGGGATGGATCACTTGATGATTCCCTGCTCTGTTCATTCCGTCTGGGGCACCCGGCACTGGCCACTGTCAGAAGACAGGAGGATACTGGGCTAGATGGACTTTGCCTCTGAACCAGTCTGGCCGTTTGTATGTCTCCCTTGGTGCAGCAGTGACACCCAGTGGGCAGTCAGAGTAATGCACAAAAGGCGTTTTCCTTGGCGCAGCAGTGACACCCAGTGGGCAGTCAGAGTAATGCACAGAAGGTGTTTTCCTTGGCGCATCAGTGACACCCAGTGGGCAGTCAGAGTAATGCACAGAAGGGGTTTTCTTGGCGCAGCAGTGACACTCAGTGGCCAATCAGCGTAACACACAGAGTATGTTTCCTTTGGAGCAGCAGTGACACCTCGTGGTCATTCAGGGTAATGCACAGTGGTAAAACCCAGTGGTTAGGCGGCGTAATGCACAGAGTGTGTCTCCCTACTAGGAGCAGTGACACCCATGGACCAGTCACAGTAATGCACAGTGTGTTTCCCATGGAGCAGCAGTGACACCCCGTGACCAGCAGGGGTGGCATCAGACTCTTCTCGTTTGGTGGGGGACTGAGGTGGGCTAGACAAAGAAAAATTGGGGGGCTGTGTCCCCCATCACCTGGCCCCACCCTTCACTGGGGCCATGCCTCCCATGCCTCTGCTCCTTCTCAGTTAAAGGCCAGGATCATTTCCTCTGCTTCCTGGCCAGAGTTTACAGTAATACAACCTTTATTAAAATAAAATAGTAAATAATCTAAATCTGTCCAAATTTTAGTATTAAATCAAGAGTTCTCTTAAAGATCCCATCAGTAACCAAAACCTAAATGAAAAATTGAAACCAAAAAACAATGCTTAATTTAAAACCCAAACATTAAGGAAAACTTTGCTTTTAAAAATAAAAACTAAAAAGTGCTGTAAATTAATAATTTCAACATTTTATCAAAAAGGTGTGCTACAGCAGGATGATAAAATACCATAAACTAAATAAGCCTGACCACTAAAACCTCCTATAAAGGAACTGAATCCTTGAATACTGGCCAAAGCTGTATAAAATATGCAGAGCTATGTCAAAACTGGTGTTGTAGGTCAGCCAATCGAGTCCAGCAAATGTCAGTTAAAAGCTCCATTCCAACTAAAAAAAACAAAACAACCCAATAAACCAAAACGGTCACAGCCTGAAACAAACCTGCGCAGAAGCAAAATTAAACCTGTGCCAACATGGGAACAAATGATGTAAATTTCTAATTGTAACTTCTTGTTTCTCCCAGGAGGAAAGTGTTTTGCACCCCAGTACCCAGGCTGTCACTGCAGCTTTTCTTTCACTAAATAAGATTTTTACCAAATATAAATTGCCCTCAAATTTCTCTAAGAGAAACTGAAATTGTATCTTTGCACTAATATCCCAAGTGTGCAGGTCGATCCCCTCAGAGCAGCCCCACACCCTGAGCCCAGGGGAGAATCCCAACTGGTTTGTGCATTTGTAACCCTGGGGCCTGAATCTGATGAGAGAAAGGGAAGTGAGAGATCCTGGAGCTTTCTGATACCACCTGCTGGGAGCACAGGGACTTGACTGAGCGATGTCCTGGCTAATTTTCACCTTGTTCTCCGCCAGCAGGCTCCACTGGAGAGCTCGGGAGTGACTTGACCATGGCAGCACCCTGTTTACATATTAAAAGCTGGCATTTTGGGGCCATTGGGGTGAAATGTGAGTACTTCTGAGGTTGGGACCCACATGAGAAGGGATGTGGACAAATTGGAGAGAGGCCAGCGGTGGGCAATACAAATGATTAGGGAGCTGGGGCACATGACTTACAAGGACCTACAGGCCATATCCTGTATGTTAAGCTAAGGCAAAGTTAGCATATCTATATTGTGACCTTTTATTCAGAAAGGAAAATTGACCTTTATCTTGTTACTTAAATAGATAAGTACCCACGCTTGTCTAAGACCTTTACCTAGACCAATCGATAATGGAGAATGGCATAGGGGGGGTTTCAGTGTTGTACCCACAGACTTAACAGGTACACCACAGGGGAACTTATGTGCATATGTACATGTCATCATCACACACAAACATACTAGCCTATGAAGTAAGTGTACCCTAATGTTTTGTAGGTGAGGAATGAAATTTGGACATAGGAGGAAGGATTTCTGGCACTTGTGCCCTATAAAAGAGGTAACCCACCTCGCTAGAGCACTTCTCTCTATCATTCTGACTTACTTCCTCCACTGTCTCTCTATCTACTATCAGGAGGCTGTACTTATTCTTAAACTTTAAGTTTCAAGGGAACTAGGCTAAGTTCGATTTCCCTAAGTTTTTATTCTTTGTTTAGCAGGTTTTGATTTTAAGTTTAACATAGTCAAGTAAACCCTAAGTAACACTACCTTTTTCTAAGCACTGCATCTTTCACTCAAGAATTGAGAAACCTGAACTGCAAGCCTGGTCCTGTGTCTCTTGCCACCAGGTTATCAAGGAAGGGTGTGAGTACATTAACCAAAACTTTGTTGCATATAATGCCATATGTATCCTTTCAATAGCAGTAATGCAACTGTAACTTTGTAACTCAATTAAATTAAATAAAATATAAGCTAATAAATTAAATTTTCATCATATTATCCAATTTAATATTATTAGTACCTCCTAAATCAAGCTACATGGGGCAGAGAGTTGGGGTGCAGAGGGATAAGGGCACTGGCTCTGGGGGTGCAGGCTCGGGTGGGGTTGGAATGAGAGGTTCAGGGTGCAGAAGAGGGCTCAGGGTTAAGGCAGAGAATTGGGCTGTGAGGGCTCTGGAACGAGGCCAGGAAAGAGAGAATTGAGTTGTGAGAGAGGGATCAGGCTAGAACAGAAAGTGGTGGGGGAGTGAGAGATTTGAGCTGCAAGGGGGAAGAAAAAAACTTCTCCCTGCCCCCTCTCACCAGAGCATCTAAGAACCAGGTCAGAGACACCTCTCCCCCACTGCAACAGCAACTCCAGTGGGGCCTGGGCTGAGGAAAGAACTCCTCTCCCCAACAGCTCTGACAGGCCTGGGCTGAGCCATGAACACCACACTCCCACAGGTCTGGTGTCCCTGGCCTGGGACAGGGGAAGGGTTCCTCTCTTCTCCATTTGGGACATAGCAGGATAAGAGATGTGACAGGGCTTTCCAGGAAATCATTATTTGCCTGATTCTTGTGCCAGTCCTAGTCCTTGCTGACCCAAACAAACCTTTTATCCTGCATGCTGATGCCAGTTTGGAGGGTCTGGGAGCAGTCCCGTACCAGGAAGTGGAAGGCAAATGTAAATCTGTAGCTTTTGCCAGCTGAGGACTGTCTGATAGTGAAACTTGCTCTCTCATCCATCAGCTGCAGTTCTTGGCCTTGAAATGGGCCATCACTGAGAAATTTCGAGACTACTTGTCTGGTGCTCAGTTTCAGGTCTGGACAGAGAACAATCCACTGACTTATGTGTCAACAAGGGCTAAGCTGGATGCTACAGGGCAGAGATGAGTGGCTACTTTTGCTAGCCATAACTTAAGCATTCAATACCAATTTTAGTAAGTGAAGGCCCTGATAAAGGCCCCGTATGAGGCCTGAGGCCTGAACTAAAATAATGGCCAGGACTTTGCTAACATAAAGCAAAGTGAAGCTGTGAGCCAGAGGCAGGCCCTGCTCACAGACGCTGGCAAGGAAAGGGCTGATGCTGCAAGAAGATACGTACCTAAAAGGCACTGAACACTAGAGATCAGAACATTCACATACTTGCACATTCCACACAGATAACAAGGAACAGACTGACCCATCCCAATGACAGGGGCAAAAGGGTAATATGATGGATAGAGTTGTTTTGTTCAAACCAACATGTACAAGGTGAGAGGTGGCACCTTACTGCGTAGAGGGGTTGTACCTTGCTACATAGAATGGTTGTACCTCAATACGTCAGGAGTGATGTGTAACTTGTTTGTACCTGTGTATAAGAATGCATCCTTGGGGCAATGTCTTTGTCCGGCCAAGGGGGCAGTGGAAAGTCCAGCAACTAACTGAGCCGAGTCCATTGACCGTGGGTACATACTCGTAGTATGGCCTGAGTTAGGCTAAGAAACCTACAGGGAATTATTATTGTATCTGTCATAAACAGATAAGAAAAGTTAATAGCACAGAACTGCTTCATGTCTCTTTTGCCTGGAAAGGGTTAACAAGAACAGTGAGCCTGGCTGTCACCTGACCCAAGGACCAATCAGAGGACAGGATTCTTTCAAATCTTGAGGGAGGGAAGTTTTTGTGCTGTGCTGTTAGTTTTGGTTGTTGTTAACTCTGGGGGCTCAGAGGGATCAGACGTGCAACCAGGTTTCTCTCCAATCTCTCCAATACAGGCTCTTATAAGTTCAGACTAGTGAGTACTAGGTAGATAAAGCGAGTTAGGCTTATGGTTGTTTTCTTTATTTGCAAATGTGTATTTGGTTAGAAGGAGTTCAAATGTGCATTTGGCTGAAAGGAGTTCAAATTGGTATTTTGCTGAAAAGATTTTAATTTGTACTTGTATACTTAGGCTGGGAGAGTATTCCCAGTGTCTATAGCTGAAAGACCCTGTACCTATTCCATTTTAAATTTACAAAGATAATTTTTACTGTTTTTCTCTCTTTAATTAAAAGTTTTTCTTGTTCAAGAACCTGATTGTTTTTGTATTCTGGTGTGAGACCCCAGGGGACGGGGTCTGGATCCACCAGGGAATTGGTGGGGAGAAAGGAGGGAAGGGGGAGAGAAAAGGTTAATTTCTCTCTGTGTCAGGATTACTTTGTCTCTCAGGGAGAATCTGGGAGGAGGAAAGAGAAGGAGGGAGGAAGGTGAATTGTCCTCTCTGTTTTGTGATTCAAGGAGTTTGAATCACACAGTGATCTTCCAGGGTAACCGAGGGAGGGGAAGCCTGGGAGAGGCAACGGTGAGGGAAAGGGTTTACTTTCCTTGTGTTAAGATCCAGAGGGTCTGGGTCTTGGGGGTCCCCGGGCAAGGTTTTGTGGGGACCAGAGTGTACCAGGCACTGGAATTTCTGGTTGGTTGCAGCGCTACAGGTTCTAAGCTGGTAATTGAGCTTAGAGGAATTCATGCTGGTACCCCAACTTTTGGATGCTAAGGTTCAGAGTGGGGAATTGTACCATGACAGTATCCAATATGGCAATAAACCTGGCCAACGTGTCTTCGTACCTTACTAGACTCTGTGATCATTGGGTGCTCTCTTCGTGTCTGCTGTGTCAGCTATCTGTGCAGAGCTGGGGCAGCACACAGAGGGAACACACGCACGCAGCCCAGTGATACCAACAAGGAGAGAGCAGAGCACCACACCGGTAGCATCTAACAACACCTCTGACAACACATGGGTGGCTACTTTTGCTAGCCATAACTTCAGCATTCAATACCAATGAGTTGGTATAATAGGGAGTGTGATTTATCAGGAGCACCAATTCTTGGAGGGGAGGATGTAAGCAGGGTCAGAATGTACTCTACCCTGACAGCTGTTGGTGATGTGTTGTAAAGACCTTTTGTTGCTGATGTGCACGGTCACATGCACCCCGCATTGCATGATGGGGGTTCTTGTCCAAATGGTCATTTCGGCTGCTGTGGGATCCCCAGTCTCTTTGTTATTAGGGCAGGAGTAATAAAGTGTAGTTATCTTGGTGATATGAATCAAGGACAGTAGAATGATACTTAGCAGTTCATGATTTCAGGACTCACCCGAACCTACATAAATCTCGTTCGGCAAGGGACATGGGTTCCAAAGCATAGTAAATTAAGAGATTGAAAATGAATATTTGTGTTTAGTATTATAGGTCTGTTTTGAACTTTCTAAATGCATTTTTTATGGCCTTAGTTTTTCTCTAGTTTAAAGATAGAGCTTTTTATAGTTCTAAGACAAATTTGTTTCTATGCCATGGACTAAAATCATAAATCCTTAAGTGTAAACTTTAGATGTACTAAAGCTAGTCAGCTTTGATCTCACTTACACACTGAAAGCTGTAAACAACTGCATAGTTAGGTAAAATACTCTTTTCCACTCACACTGCAAGGAAGTTTTGCAGATTAGACTCACAGATCTCAGCTCAGGGCACAACATTTGTGGTACATGCGCCACCTCTGCAACCAACCTTTGCTACTTCACTCCCTAACACCGCAAACAGAGCAGCCTTTTACCTTTCAGGACCAAATTAGATCATGAAAGAGATCTAATAGCATAAGTTTAAGGCAAATGACTTCAGCACTAACAACAACTCTAAGACATTCAAAGATGCTTCTGTCCTTACATACCAGGAACAAGCACAGACTAGCAAGAAGCAAACAAACATTCATTCCTACCTTCCACAAACTGTTGGTGTTTGGAACCCATACCCCTTAATGGTGAGTACTTTACAGGCGAGGGTCAAGCTCTCAGGCCTCAAATGCCAGGTACAGTTACTCTGTCCTTCATCCAAAATAAACAGGAAAATACACTGGATTACTCCTGCCCCAAGAACAAAGAGACTGGGGATCCCACAGCAGCTGAAATGAGCGTTTGGACAAGCACTCCCATCATACAATCCGGGGTGGATGTAACCATGCAAATGACATCAGTCCAAAAGGCCTTTACAACAGATCACCAACAGATGGCAGGGTAGAGTTCATACTGACCCTGCTTAAACTAGATTGTGGCAAAGATTAAAAAACACTGAACGTTAAAACTCACCAAACGTGGGTCAATCCATCCTCATCGTCATATCTGCTTGTTATACTCCACACCCGAACGTAGCCCTCACGTGGACAACATACTCCTAACTCAGTGTCTGTACATTAACTTTTTACCCCCAGCCAGGGCTATTGCAGATTATGTATTCCTTACACCGCCCTATCTTAAACCGAACTTCGCACCCCCTCAGTAATCTGTACATTGTTCCCTGATCACCAGAAACTTCTATGCCTAAAAGCTGTACCGTACACTTTTTTTCTTTGAATGTCATCTTAATAAAATGTTGACATTTGTTCGAGGTCCCGGCTCCTGTTCCTTTGCAAGGCATGTGTGTTTGCTCCGGGTTTTAGTCTGCTAATACAGCGGGGGGGCCGATTGAGCCAGAGGGGCTTGCCTGCTGTAGACACGGATCCAAGTCTGAACTTCGTCCCCCACAAGCTGAAGGCTTAACTAAAAACAGTTTAAGAAGTGCTCCCATCTCCGGCACTCAGCTACCCAGCTCCCAGTGGGGTTGAAACCCCAAATAGATCCCTTTTACCTTGTCTAAGCTGTAAAATCCTGTGACCAGGGCAGCTGCCTAGCAGCCTGCGCATCTTCCTGCCAGCGTGGGAGCGCATAAGATACTAATCCAGATAGTGGTGGCTGGGTGGCAGTGGGCTGAAGAGCTAGTAGAGTAGCACAACAGGAGTGTCTTGGGCCCATAACTCAGAGGTCAATGGATCAAAAGCATCCTCTGCTAGGTGTGTGCTTGTTTCTTTTCCCTGTGGGCCTTCCAGCAAGGCAGTGACCAGCAGAGCACCAAGAGCCTAGGCCATGAGGCAAGAGGTGCCTGAGGCAAGGCCAGGAAGCTCCCCAGCACCTCTGGCTGCCTGGGCTGAAGGCAAGAGGCAGGCCTGGGTGTGGCGAAGGCCTCCTGTCCTGCAAGGAGGCCTCAGTCCTTCCTGGTCCCCTTTTCCTCCCCACACCAGCAGGCAGCTGCTGCGGGAGAACACGAGGGAGGCTCTTGGGACACCAGGCAGTGCTGTGTGTGTGGCTGTCAGGGGAAAGAGCCGAAGCTCCCGACTCAATCTACCATTGACTTGCGTGGCTCTGCGTGCCATCAGCCAGGGCAGTCCAGGCTGGGGACGTGACTCAGGCTTGGGCAGCATGGCTGCCCTTTCCTGATGAAGCATGAGGCAGGCCAAGAGCTTTGCAAGGCCTACAGGGAAGAGGGAGGGAGGTGTCTTTGAGCCAGCATGTTTCGTCCGCTTCTCCCTTGCCGCTTGGGCAGAGGCAGGAAGGGAGCAAAACGTTCCCAGCTGAAAGTTTTTATGCTCCGCCTTGAGGATTAAGCCTGAGCCTCCGGCACGGCTGCTGGGAGATGGGTTTCTGAATGGCATCCAGCCTGCTCTTCGGGCCACCAGCTGAAAGCACTGAGGCCAAGAGGCAGCAAAATTGGACCTTTGAGGCTCCCCACAGGCCTCAGGGAAGTAGTACAAGCTTATTGCTGTTCCTAGGTGGGCTCAAACCACCATCCTTTCAGTTAACAGCCAAACACACTGACCCATTGCACCACAGACAGGCAAGGCTGCATAGAGCATAAAAGTCAGGAATCAGCTCAGGGTCTGGTCTAGCACATGCATGCAGTGGTTGGACAAGTAACAGCAAGGAACTGGTGTGGAGTGAAAGTTCTGTGAGAAGGAATCGAAAAGAGCACTGGGGCTGCGGTACAGCACTTGCATATACTTTCTTTGGCCTGTTTTGCTGGAAGAGGTAGCAAGGCGGGATTGTTAGTCACAGGTCAGTGGGTGGGTTTATGCAAATTCTGGACTCTGGGACTCAGAGATCTGTGGATGGAAACCATTCTCTGCTACACGAGCGCTTGGGTTTGGCTACACTTGCAGCTGTACAGCCAGGCCTGGCACTTCCATTTTGGCAGCGTAGGCAATCGCTTAGGGAACCAGGATTATTAGGGGGGGCATTTTGCCAGAGGGGGTGGCAGGCGGCTCCGGTGGAGCTTCCGCAGGTGTTCCTGCAGACGGTCGGCTGCTCCCGCGGCTCCGGTGGACCTCCCGTAGGCACGACTGTGGCTGCTCCACCGGAGCCACAGACCCTCCGCAGGCACCACTGTGGCAGCTCCACTGGAGCCGCGGACCACCGGACCCTCCGTAGGCACGACTGAAGCAGGTCCACCGGAGCTGCGGAACCAGCGCACGGGGCAGTGAAATTGCCATGCGCCTAGGGCACTCAAACTCCTAGCACCGGTCCTGTGTACAGAGCTGAGAGTTAAAGCTGTCTTCATACAGCTGTGTAGGGAAAGTGCTGCAGTGTGGCCACATTGACAGCTACCAGTACTGCAGTGGGGCTGCATTTGCAGCCGTGTTAGGAGTGGTGCATTATGGGCAGCTATCCCAGCATTCAAGTGGTTGCAACATGCTTTTCAAAGGAGCGGGGTGGGGTGGAGTGTGACAGGGAGCGTGGGGGAGAGAGAGATAGTGGCTTTTTCCAGCCAACACTGTGTCAGCAGCTGCCTTGCAAATTCCAACCACTTCCCCCACCCCTCTCTCATTCACTCTTAAATGCAAACAGCCTTCAGCCCAGATAAGCAGCTGCTCCTACAGACTCCCCCCGTCTCCGCAGTGCTGTTTCTCTCCTCACGCAAACACTCGCTGTGGACATTCCCTGCTTGCCTCTGCTCGAGCAAACAATTGCTGTGTTTGTTTTTTAGATAAGTAGCTCCGGGAGCCCTGAGTTCACAACAAAACTAAGAGAGGCATCATACCAAAACAAAGGAAGTTCTTTAGTTAAAAGCATTATGGTAAAATTCCGGAGGTCAGTTACAGCGTAGTAAGATTAATCACTGTTTACACTGACACTCCAGCGCTGCAGCACCAGCGCTGTTCTTTTTATTCCTCTCGTCCACGTGGAGTACAACGAGCACTGTAGCCAGGGAGATACAGCGCTGTGTGTGCCTTGCCAGTGTGGACATGGAGTAAGTTGCAGCTCTGTAAAGCCACTACCAGCGCTGCAACTCTCCAGTGTAGCCAAGGTCCTTGTCTCTTTTCCCTCTGGGCCTTCAAATGATCAAAACTTTCTGACTTGGCGGCCCAGCTCTGTCTGTCATGCGCCTGGGCGGCAGCAGGACAGTCTCAGGAGAGCAGCTCCCACCCCCCACCCTATTTTTTGTGAGGCCATTGTCTCTTGTAGTGGAAAGAAAGTAGAATTGTGACTGGACTTTTGGTATTCCTGTTCAGGGAGTCAGTGTCTGTGAGGCAACCCTTACTGACAATGGCAGGGGACGAGTTCTCTCTTCTGCATTGATGCTGCAATTTTTTGTTGTGCCCTTTCTCTTCCCCCTTCAATGCAGACAGGCAGGCTTGGTGGCTTGGGGAGGTGGGTCAAGCCTGGTTTCTTTTGGCAGACACGTGGGTGAGAACTGGTGCTGTACAGTATCTCTCCTTAGTCATCTCTTGTCTAAACTGACCAGCCCTAATGTCTGTAGTTTCGTCTCATACTTTGGAAGCCTGCTATTTACCCCTTTCCATTGCAAAAACTGACTATTTAGTCCTTCTCTTCCTTTCCAAGCTGCTAATCAGTTACTGATCCATGAGAGGGCCCGAGCCATCTGGAGTAGCTCATGCCTGCCAGTGGCAACCTCAGGGCAGACTGTTAAGAAGCAGGGCACAATCCCCAAATTGGTTGTGTGTTCTAGACTTACATTTCACCAAGTGTCAGATTAGGGATGACGTCCCTTTTATGACTTTTTAAACCAAACTTGCTATTTTTGCATCATTTAAGCGTTCTGTGCAGAGGACTAGAAATGTTTTTATTAACCTGTATGTTAGATCATTTTAACATTGCCTGGAATCAAAATATTAAATTAGTTCTTATCACTTTAATAACTGATACTTCCTCTATCTCAGGACTAGCTATTAAACTGATTTTTGGACTAGAGAGATGGAATAGCAGCTTCCTCCATCCATTGCACACATCACCCTGTTATTGTGGCACTGAACCCCCAGGAGCGGTGGAATCTCCCTATGGGGAGAATATCATGGTTGAAGAGCAGCGAAGAAATTGGTGTTGTCTGTGTTCCCGTTTGGTTTGTACTAAGTATGGTTTTGAGTCGTTTGTGACTCTTTCATCAGTTATTAGTAACGTCTTATTATGAGGCCTCTGAAGGCTGCTCTTGCAGGTTTTACTTGTCGTTGTTTGTCAATCAAACAGCTGCTTTCTTAGGCCTGGTCTACACTACGCGTTTAAACCGAATTTAGCAGCATTAAATCACATTAACCCTGCACTCGTCCACACAATGAAGCCCTTTATAGTGATATAAAGGGCTCTTAATACCAATTTCTGTACTCCTCCCTGACGAGGGGAGTAGCGTTGAAATCGGTATTGCCATGTCAGATTAGGATTAGTGTGGCCGCAATTCGACGGTATTGGACTCTGGGCGGTATCCCACAGTGCACCCTTGTGACCTCTCTGGACAGCAATCTGAACTCGGATGCACTGGCCAGGTAGACAGGAAAACCCTGCGAACTTTTGAATTTCATTTCCTGTTTGCCCAGCGTGGAGCGCTGATCAGCACAGGTGACCATGCAGTCCCAGAATCCAAAAAGAGCTCCAGCATGGACTGTATGAGAGATACTGGATCTGATCTCTCTATGGGGAGGCAAATCTGTTCTATCAGAGCTCCATTACAGAAGATGAAATGACAAAGCATTTGAAAAAATCTCCAGGCTATGATACAAAGTCCATAGCCAGGACTCAGCATAGTGCTGCGTGACAAGCGTAAGGGAAAGCCAAAGAATCAAATGGACTCTCATGGAGGGAGAGAGGGGGGAACGAGAACTCCAGTGATCCCACAGTTCCAGCAGTCTTCGAAAACCATTTGCATTCTTGGCAGTGCTCCCAATGCCTGAAGGGTCAAACACATTTTCCCGGGTGTTTCAGGGGCCCCTGGAGCTAGGGTTAGCAGTCCAACGGGTAGGGCATCTGGAGGTAGGGTTAGGGCCCCACGGGGTGGGCACCTGGAGCTAGCGTTAGGGGCCCCACGGATAGGTCCTCTGGAGCTAGGGTTAGGGGCCCCACGGGAAGGGCCCTTGGAGCTAGGGTTAGGGTTCCCACGTGTAGGGCCCCTGGAGCTAGGGTTAGGACACCCAGGGATAGGGCCGCTGGAGCTGGGGCTAGGGTTCCCAGAGATGGGGTGCCTAGAGCTAGTGTTACGGTTTCCAGGGGTGGGGCCCCTGAAGCTAGGGTTAGCGGCCCCATAGCCAGGGCCCCTAGAGCTGGGGATTGGATCCCCAGGGATGGGGCCCCTGAAGCTAGGGTTAGGGGTCCCAGGGGTGGGGCCCCTGGAACTAGGGTTAGGGGCCCCACTGTAAGGGCCCCTGAAGCTAGGGTTCGGGGCCCCAGGGTTAGGGCCCATGCATTTAGGGTTTGGAGCTCCAGGGATGGGGCCCATAGAGCTAGGATTAAGGGTTCCAGGAGTGGTGCCCATGGAACTAGGGTTAGAGGTCCCGGGGTAGAGCCCCTGAATGTAGGGTTAGGAGCCCCAGGGGTAGGGCCCCTGGAGTTAAGGTTAGGGATCCCATGGGTAGGGCATCTGGAGGTATGATTAGGGGCCCCAGGGGTTGGGCCCTTGGAGCTAGCATAAGGGGCCCCAAGGGTAGGTCCCGTGGAGCTAGGTTTATGGGTCCAATGGGCATGGACCCAAGAGCTAAGGTTAGAGCTCCAACAGGTAGGGCCTCTGGAGATAGGGTTAGGGGCCCCACGGATAAGGTCCCTGGAGCTTGGGTTAGGGGCCCCGGGGATGGGGCCCCTGGAGCTAGGGTTAGTGTTCACATGGGTGGGGCCCCTGGAGCAAGGGTTAGGGGCCCCACTGGTACGGCCCCTGGAGCTAGGGTTAGGGGACCCAGGGGTATGCCCCCTGGAGCTAGGGTTAGGGGCCCAATTGGTAGGGTCCCTGGAGCTAGGATTAGAGACCTCACGGGTAGGGCCAGTGGAGCTAGGGTTATTGGCCCCAGTGGTGGGGCTCCTAGAGCTAGGGTTAGTGTTCCCATGGATGGGGCCCCTGTAGCTAGTTTTTGGGTTTTCCAGGGGTGGGGCCCCTGGATCTACTGGTCAAGGCCCCACGGGTGGGACCCCTGGAGCTTAAGTAATGGCCACATGGGCAGGGCCCCTGGAGCTAGGGTAAGGAGTCCTAGGTGTGGGGCCCCTGGAGCTTGGGTTAATCTCCCCATGGGTAGGGCCCCTGGAGCTAGAGTTAGTGGTACACAGGGTAGGGCTCCTGGATCTTTCATAAGAGGCCCAAGGGGTAGGGCCCCTGGAGCTAGGGTTAGGAGTCCTAAGGGTAGGAACCCGAAAGCTAGAGTAAGTGGTCACAGGGGTAAGGCCTCTGGAGCTAGTGTTAGGGGAACCACGGGGAGGGCCTCTGGAGCTAAGGAAAGGAGCCCCACGAGTAGGCCCCTAGAACTGGGTTAGGGAAACCAGGGATGGGGCCCCTGAAGCTAAGGTAAGGGTCCTAAGGGGTAGAGCCCCTGGAGCTTCCATTACGGGTCCCATGGGTAGGATCCCTGGAGCTAGGGTTAGGAGCCCCAAGGGTAGCTCCTCTGGAGCTAGGGATACGGGCCCTAGTGGTAGAGTCCCTGGAGATAGGGTTAGGGGTCTCATGGGTAGGGCCTCTGGAGCTAGGGTTACGGGCCCCAGGAGTAGACCCAGTGTAGCTGGGGTGCGAGGTTCGATAGGTAGAGGTTCTGGAGCCAGTGGCCCAATGGGTAGGGCCCCTGGAGCTATAGTTTGGGGCCCCAGGGGTAGGGCCCCTGGAGCTAGGGTGAGATTTTACAAGGGTAGGGCCCCTGGAGCTAGCGATAGAGGTCCCATGGGTAGGGCCCATGGAGCTAGGATTAGGGGCCCAATTGGTAGGGCCCCTGAAGCTAGGTTTCGGGGCCACAGGGATGGGGCTCCTGGAGCTAGGGTAAGGGGTCCCAGGGTTTGGACGCCTGGAGATAGGTTTAGGGGCCCCACGGGTAAGGACTCTGTAACTAGGGTTAGGGGCCCCATGGGGAGGGCCCCTGGAGCTAGAGTTAGAGGCCGCAGGGATGAGACCCCTGGAGCTAGGGTGAGGGGCCCACACGTATCACCTCTGGAGCTAGGGATAGGGGACGCAGGGGTAAGGCCTCTGGAACTAGAGTTAGTGGTCGTATGGGTAGGGCCTCTGGAGCTAGGGTTAGGGGCCCCACAGGTAGGGACTCTGGAGCTTGGGTTAGGGGCCCCAGGGATGGGGCTCATGGGGCTAGGGTTAGGGGTTCTAGGGGTGGGCCCCTGGAGCTAGGGTTAGGGGTCCTAGTGGTTGGGTGCCTGAAGCTATGGTTAGGAGCCCCAGGGATAGGGCCCCTGGACCTAGGGTTGAGGGTCCCACGTGTTGGGCCCCTGGAACTAGGGACAAGGGCCCCATGGGTAGGGCCCCTGGAACTTGGGTTAGTGGTTCCACAGGTAGAGCCCCTGGAGCCAGAGTTAGGGGCCCCACTGTTAAGGCCCTTGGAGATAGGATTTTGGGCTCCAGGGACTGGGCCCTTGAGCTAGGGTTAGGTGTCCCAGGAGTGGGGCCCCTGGAGCTAGGGTTTGGGGCTCCAGGGTTCGGGCCACTGGACCTAGGGTGAAGGGTCCCACTGGTTGGGCCCCTGGAGCTAGGGTTAGAGGCCCCAGGGTAGTGGCCCTGGAGCTAGCGATAGCGACCCCATGGGTAGTGCCCCTGGAACTTTGGTAAGTGGTCTCACAGTAGAGCCCCTGGAGCTAGGCTTAGGGGCCCCATGAGTAAGGCCCCTGGAGCTAGGGTGGAGGGGCCCCATGGGTAAGGCCATTGGAGATAGGATTTGGAGCCCCAGAGATTGGGCCTATGAGCTAGGGTTAGGGGTCCGAGCAGTGGTGTCCTGGAGCTAGGGTTAGGGTTCCCACGGGTAGGGGTCCTGGAGCTAGGATTAGGTGTCCTAGGGGTGGGGACTCTGGAGCTAGGGTTAGGAGCCCCATGGGTATGACCCCTGGAGCTAGAATTAGGGGACCCAGGGGTAGGCCCCCTGGACCAAGGGTAAAGGATCCCATGGGTATAGCCCCTGGATATAGGGTTAGGGGTCCCAGGGGTGGGACCTCTGGAGCTAGGGTTGGGTCCCCACGAGTATGGCCCCTGGAGCTAGGGTTAGGGGCCCCACGTGTAGGGTCCCTGGAGTCAGGGTTAGATTCCCCACGGGTAGGGTCCATGGAACTAGATTTAGTGGCCTGAGCGATGGGTCCCCTGCAGTTAGGGCTGGTGTCCTAGCGGTGGGGCCCCTGAATCTAGGGTTAGTGGCCCCACTGGTATGGCCCAAGGAGCTATGGTTAGGGGCCTCAGAAACTGGGCTCCTGTACCTAGGGTTAGGGGTCCCACGGTTAGATACCCTGGAGCTAGGGTTAGGGCCCCCACATGTAGGTCCCCTGGCGCTAGGGATATGGGCCCCATGGGTAGAGTACTTGGAGCTAGGGTTCAGGGCCTCAGGGATGGGGCCCTTGGAGTTAGTGTTTAAGGCCCCACAGGTAGGGCCCTGGAGCTAGGGTTAAGGTCTCCAGGGATGGGGCCCCTGGAGCTAGGCTTAGGGGTCCCAGGGGTGGGACCCCTGGAGCTAGACTTAGGGGCCCTAAGGGTATGGACCCTGGAGCTAGGGTAAGGTTCCCCAGGGTTAGGGATCCTGGAGCTAGTTTTAGGATTACCATGGGTAGGGCCACTTGAGCTAGGGTTAGGGGCCCCAAGGGTAGGTCACCTGGAGCTAGGGATAGGGTCCCCACGGGTAAACCCCTGGAGCTAGGGTTAAGGGTCCCACGACAACGGCCCCTGGAACTAGCGTTAGGGGCCCAGGGGTAAGGACCCTGCACCTAAGGGTTGGAGTCCCACAGTAAGGCCTCTGCAGCTGGGTTTAGGGGCCCCACAGTTAGTGCCCCTGGAACTAGGGTTAGGATTCCCAAGGGAAGAGCCTCTAGAGCTAGGTTTAGGGGCCCCACGGGTACAGCCCCTGGAGCTAGGGTTTGGGTCCCAGGTCTAGGGCCCCTGGAGCAAGGGTTAGGGGACTCACACGTAGGTCTCCTGGAGCTAGGGTTAGAGGCCCCAGGAATGGGGCTCCTGGAGATAGGGTTAGGGGTCCCATGGGAAGGGCCCCTGAGATAGGGTTAGGGGACCCATGGGTAGGGCCCCTGGAACTCAGGATACGATTCCCAGGAATGGTGCCCCTGGAGCTAGGGTTATAGGTCCCAGTGGTAGGGCCCCTGGAGCTAGAGTAAGGGGTCCCAGGGGTAAGGCCCCTGGAGCAAGGGTTAGGGGCCCCATGGGTAGGATTCCTGGAGATAGGCCTAAGGGCCCCAGAAATGGGGCCCTTGGAGCAAAGGTAAGGGACCTCACAGGTAGAGCCTCTGAAGCTTGCTTCAGGGGCCCTAGGGATGGGCTCCTGGAGCTAGGCTAAGGGGTCCCATGTGTGGAGCCCCTGGAGATAAGTTTAGGGACCCCATGGGTTAGGCGCCTGGAGATAGGGGTAGGGGCCCTGGAAAATGGGTTGGGGGGGCCACATGAAGGATCCCTGGAGCTAGGGTTATGGGCCCCATTTGTAGGGCGCCTGGAGCTAGGGTTTGGGTCCACAGGAACGGGGCTCCTGAAACTATGGTTAGGGGTCTCAGGGGTGGGGTCTCTGGAGTCAGGGTTAGGGGCTCCACGGGTAGGGCCCCTGGAGCCAGGGATAGGGGCCCCATGTGTGGGGACCCTGTAGCAAGGGTTTGGTTCCCAGGGGTAGGGCACTGGATCAAGGGTTAGAGGTCCCAGGTGAAGGGGCCCTGAAGCTAGGGTTAAGGGACCCATGGGTTGGACCCCTGGAGCTTGGGTTAGGTGCCCCAAGAATGTTGCTCCGGGAGCTAAGGTTAGGGGTCTCATGGGTAGGGCCCCTGGAGCTAGGGTTAGGCCCCCCACAGGTAGAGTAACTGGAGCTGTGTTTGGGAGCACAAGGATGGGGCCCCTGGAGCTAGGATTAGGGGTCCCAGGGGTGGGGATTTTGAGCTAGGGTTAAGGGCCCGAAGAGTGTGGCACCTGGAGCTAGGGTTAGGGGCCCCACGTGTAGGACCCCTGGCACCAGTGTAAGGGGTCGCAAGGGTAGGGCCCATGGTGTTAGGGTTAAGGTCCCCATGGGTAGGGCCATTGAAGCTAGGGTTAGGGGCCCTAGGGAGCGGGCTCCTGGTCCTAGGCCTAGGGGTCCCAGGGGTAGGGCCTCTGGAGGCAGGGTTAGGGGCCCCAGGAATGGGGCTCCTGGAGCTAGAGTTAGGGGCCCACGGGTAGAGTCCCTGGAGCTAGAGTTAGGAGCCCCATGGGTAGAGCCTCTGGAACTAGGGTTAGAGGCCCCAGGGATGGGGATCCTGAATCTAGGCTTAGGGGTAACAGGGGTGGAGTCCTTGGAGCGTGCGTTAGGGGCCCCACGGGTAGGGCCCCTAGAGCTAGGGTAAGGGACCACATATACGGGGCCCCTAGAGCTAGGGTTAGGGGCCCCACGGGTAGGTCCCCTGGAGCTAGGGATTGGGTCCCCAAGCATATGACCCCTGGATCTAGGGTTAGGGGCCCCAGGGGTGGGGCCCCTGGAGCTAGGGTTAGAGTACCCACGGGTAGGGCCCATGGAGTTAAGGTTAGGGGCCCCACGGGTAAGTCCCATGGACCTAGAGCTATGGGCCCCACAGTTAGGGCCTCTGGAGTTAGGATTAGGGGCCCCAAGGGTAAGGCCCCTGGAGCTAGGGTTAGAGGCCCCAGGGTGGGGCCCCTGTAGTTAGCGTTATCGGTCCCGGGGTGGGGCCCCTGGAGCTTGGGTCAGGGATGCCATGGGTATGGCCCCTGGAGCTAGGTTAAGGGGCCAAAGCGGTAGTACCCCTGAAACTATAGTTAGGGATCCCACTTGTATAGCCTCTGGAGCTAGGGTTAGGGGCTACATGGGCAGTGGCCCTGAAGCTAGGGTTGGGGGACAGACACGTAGGGCCCCTGGAGATAGGATAAGGGGCCCCACGGGTAGGGCCTCTGAAGCTAGAGTTAGGGGCCACAAGGGTATAGCCCCTGGAAATAGGGTTAGGGGTCCCACAGGACGGGCCCATGGAGCTAGGGATAGGGGTCACATGGGAAGGGCCCTTGGAGCTAGGGTTAAGAGTCCCACAGGTAGGGCCCCTGGAACTAGGGTTAGTGGCTCGACGAGTAGGGCCCCTGGAGCAAGGGGAAGGGGTCCTAAGAGTGGAGACCCTGGATCTAGAGTTTGGGTTCCCAGGGGTGGGGCATGTGTAGCTAGTGTTAGGGGCCCCAGGGGTAGGGACCCTGAATCTAGGGTTAAGAGTCCAACGGGTAGGCCCTCTGGAGGTAGGGTTAGGGTCACCATGGGTTGGGCCCCTGGAACTAGCATTAGGTGGTCCACTGGTAGGTCTCCTGGAGCTAGAGTTAGGTGTCCCATGGGCAGGGCCCCTGAAGCTATGTTTAGGGCTCTCACAGGTAGGGCCTCTGGAGCTAGGGTTGGGGCCACACGGATAGAGCCCATTAACCAAGGGTTAGGGGTCCCACGAGAAGGGCCCCTGGAGCTAGTGTTAGGGGCGCCACGGGTATGGCCCTTGGTGCTAAAATTAGGAACCCCTGGGATCGGGCCCCTGGAGCTAGAGTTAAGGGGCCCAGAGGTGGGGCCCGTGGAGCTTTGTTTATGGCCCCAGGGGTAGTCCCCCTGCAGCTAGGGTTAGAGTCCACACTGGTAGTGTCCCTGGAGCCAGGCTTAGAGGAACCACGGGCAGGGCCCTTGAAGCTAGGGTTAGGGGCCCAACGGGCAGGGCTCCTGGTGCTATGGTTAGAGGCCTTATGGGTATGGCCCCTGGAGCTAGGGTTTGGGGCCCCATGGGTGGTTCCCTAGGAGCTAGGGTTAGGGTTCCCAGTTGTGGGGCCACTGGAGCTAATGTTAGGGTTTCCAGGGGTGGGCCCCTTTTGCTAGGGTTAGGGGCCCCATGCGTATTGCCCCTGGAGCTAGTGTTAGGAGCTGCAGGGATGGGGCCCCTGAAGCTAAGATTAATGGTCCAGGGGAAGGACACCTGCATCTAGGGATACATGCTTCAGGAGTAAGGCACCTGGACCTAGGGTTAGGGTCCTCATGGTTAGGGCCCCTGGAACTAGGGTTAGGGGTCCCACAGGTAGAGACTCTGGAGATACGTTTAGTGGCCACATAGATAGGGCCCCTGGAGCTAGGGTTAAAGGCCTTATGGGTGGGGCCCCTGGAGCTAGGTTCAGGGGCCGCAGGGATGGGGCCTCTGGAGCTAGGATTATGTGTCCCGGGGTGGGGCCCCTGGAGCTATGTTTACAGGCCCCACGGCTATGTCCCCAGGAGCTAGGGTTAGGTCCTCCAGAGGTAGGGCCCCTGGAGCCAGGGTTAGGGGTCCCACTGGTAGATCCCCTAGAGGTAGGGTTAGGGCCCCCACGAGAAGGGCCCCTGGAGCTAGGGTTAGGGGTTCCAGAGGTGGGGCCCCTGGAGTTAGGGTCAGGGGATCCATGGGTATGACCCCTGGAGCTAGGGTTAGGGGCAGCAGTTGTAGGGGTCCTGGAGCTAGTGTAAGAGGTGCCAGTGGTAGGGCCTCTGAACTAGGGTTAGGGGCCCCATGGGTAGGGCCCCTGGAGCTCGATTAAGGGTCCCCATGTGTAGGTCTCCTGTAGCTAGGGTTAGGGGCCCCAGGGATGGGGCCCTTTGAGCTAGTTTTAGGGGCCTCATGGGTATGGCTCCTGCAGCTAGGGTTAGGGCTCCCAGTGGTAGGACCCCTGGAGCTAGGGTTAGGGGTCCCACGTGAAGGGCCTCTGGAGCTAGCATTATTGGCCCGATGGATAGTGCCCCTGCAACTAAGGATAGTGTCCCCAGGTTGAAGGGCCCCTGCATCTAGGGATAGGGGCCCTACAGGTAGGTCCCCTGGAGTTAGGGTTAGGGGCCGCAAGGTTAGTGCCCCCAGGACTAGGGTTAGATGTCCCAGGGGTAGGGCCCCTGGAGCTAGCCTTAGGGGCCCCAGGGATAGTGCCCCTGGAGCTAGGGTTAGGGGGCCCACGTGTAGGGCCCCTAGAGACAGGGTAAGGAGCCCCAAGGGAAGGGTCCCTGAAGCTAGGGGTAGGGGCCCCACGGGTATAGCCCCTGGAGCTAGCCCTAGGGGCCACAATGGTAGTGCCCTTGGAGCCAGGGTTAGGGGCCCCAACTGTATTGCCCCTGGAGCCAGTGTTTGGGGTTACAGAGGTGGGGCCCCTGGAGTTAGGGTTAGGGGATCCATGGGTATGGCCCTTGGAGCTAGGGTTAGGGGCAGCAGTCGTAGGGGTCCTGGAGCTAGGGTTAAGGGTTCCAGTGGTAGGGCCTCTGGAACTAGGTTTAGAGGCCCCATAGGTAGGGTCTCTGGAGCTCGATTTAGGGTCCCCACTCATAGGTCTCCTGTAGCTAGGGTTGGAGGCCCCAGGGATGGGGCCCTTTGAGCTAGTTTTAGGGGCCTCATGGGTATGGCCCCTGCAGCTAGGGTTAGGGCCCCCAGTGGTAGGACCCCTGGAACTAGGGTTACGAGTCCCAAGTGAAGGTCCTCTGGAGCTAGTGTTAGTGGCCCGATGGATAGGGCCCCTGCAACTAAGGATAGTGGCCCCAGGTTGAAGGGCCCCTGCACCTAGGGATAGGGGCCCTATAGGTAAGGCCCATGGAGTTAGGGTTAGGGGCCCTAAGTGTAGAGCCTCTGGAGCTAGGGTAACGGGCCCCACGTGTAAAATGCCTGGAGCTAGGTTTAGGGGCCCCACGGGTAGGGCCCCTGGAGCTAGGGTTAGTGGCCCCAGGTATGGGGCACATGGAGCTAGGGTTAGGGGTTCCATGGATGGGGCCCCTGGATCTAGGATTATGTGCCCCACGGGTATGTCCCCTGGAGCTAGCCTTAGGGGCCCCAGGGGGAGTGCCCCTGGAACTAGGGTTAGGGTCCCCACAAGTATAGCCCCTGGAGCTAGCTTTAGGGGCCCTAGGGGTAGCGCCCCTGGAGCTAGGGTTAGGGGCCCCACCGGAAGGGTCCCTGGAGCTAAGGTTAGGGGCCCCAGGGGTAGCTCCCCTAGAGCTAGGGATAGGTTCCCCATGGGTAGGAACCCTGAATTTAGGGTTAGCGGTCTCACGGGTAGAGCCCCTGGAGCTAGGGTGAGGGGCTCCACGGGCAAGGACCCTGTAGCTAGGGTTACGGGTGCCAGAGCTGGGGCCCCTGGAACTAGGTTTAGAAGACCCATGGGTATGGACTCTGGAGTTAGGGTTAGGGTCCCCAGGGGTAGAGCCCCTGGAGCTTATGTTAGGGGTCCCACGTGTAGGGCCCCTGGAGCTAGGGTGATGGGCCCCATGGGTAGGGATCCTGCAGCTAGGGTTAGGGGCCCCACGAGTTGGGCCCCTGGAGCTAGGATTAGTGGCACCAGGTATGGAGTCCCTGGAGCTAGGTTTATGGGTCCCAGAGATGGGACTTCTAGAGCTAGAGTTAGGGTCCCAAATGGTATGGCCCCTGAAACTAGGGCTAGAGACCCCAGGTGTACCGTCCCAGGAAGTTGGGTTAGGAGTCCCATGATTAGGACCTTTGGAGCTAGAGTTACGGGACCCACGTTTAAAACCCTTGGAGCCAGGGTTAGAGGGCTCCACTGTTAGGGCCCGTGGAGCTAGGGTTAGGGGCACCACATGTATGGCCCTTAGAACTAGGGTTAGGGGTACCAGGGGTGGGAGCTCTGCAGTTAGGGTAAGGTGTCCCATGGGTGCGGCCCCTTGAGTTACAGTTGGGAGGCCCAGGGTTAGGACCCATGGAGCTAGGGTTATCTGTCTCATGGGTAGGGTGTCTGGAGCTAGAGTTATGTGCCCCACGAGAAGGCACCCTGGAGCTATGGTTATGGGCCCCATGGGTAAAGCCACTGTTGCTAGGGTTAAGGGCCCTAGGGATAGGGCCCCTGGAGCTAGGGTTAAGATTCCCAGTGGTGGTGCCCCTGGAGTTAAGTTTAGGGGACCCATGGGTATGGCACCTGGAGCTACGGTTAGGGGCCCCAGGGAAAGGGCCCCTGGACCTCGGAATACAGACCCCACGGGTAAGGCCCCTGGATCTAGGGTTAGGGTCTCCACGGTTAGGGCCCCTGGAACTAGGGTTAGAGGTCCCACAGGTTATGCCCCTGGAGATATGGTTAGGGGCCTCATTGTTTGGGTCCCTGAAGCTAGGGTTAGTGGCCCCAAAGATGGGGCCCCTGGAGCTAGAGTAAGGGGTCCCAGGGGTGGGGCCCCTGGAGAAAGGGTTAGAGGCCCTACAGGTTGGGCCTCTGGAGCTAGGGTAAGGGGCCAAACGGGAAGGGCCCCTGGAGTAAAGGTTAGGGGCCCCACGTGTAGAGCCCCTGGAGATAGTGTTAGAGGCCCAAGGGATGGAGCCCTTGCTGCTAGGGTTAGGGGTCCCGGGGTGAAGCCCCTGGAGCTAGGGTTAGGGGCTGCATGGTTAGTGCCTCTTGAGGTAGGGTTAAGTTCGACAGGGATGGGACCACTGGTACTAGGGTTATGGGTCCCACGGGTAGGGCCCCTGGAGCTAGGGTTAGGGCCCCAGGGGTAGGGCCCCTTGACCTAGCATTAGGGGTATCATGGTTAGGGTCCCTGGAGCTAGGGTTAGGGTCCCCATGGATGGGACCCCTGGAGCTAGGGTTAGGATTCCCAATGTTGGGATCCCTGGAGCTAGAGTTAGGGTCTCCACGGATATGGCCCCTTTAGCTATCATTATGGGCACCATCTGCAGGGCCCCTGGAGCCAGGCTAAGGGGTCCAATGGGTAGGGCTCCTGGAGCTAGGGTTAGGGGCCCAAGGGATGGGGCCCCTGGTATTAGAGTTAGGGGCCCTAGGGAATTGTCCTCTGGAAATAGGGTTAGGGGCCCCAGTTTTAGGGACCCTGGAGCAAGTGTTAGGGACCCTACGGTTAGGGCAAGTGGAGCAAGGGTTAGGGGCCCCATCAGTAGGGCCCCTTGAGCTAGTTTTAGGGGCCCAAGGGATGGGGGCCCTGGAGCTACGATTATGGGTCCCAGTGGTGGGGTACCTGGAGCTAGGTTTAGGGGCCCCATGGGTATGCACCCTGGAGCTAGTGTTAGGTGCCCCAGCGGTAGGACTCCTGGAACTAAGGTTAGAGGTTGCATGGCTAGGGCCTCTGAAGCTAGGGTTAGAATCCCAATGAGCTAGGGATAGAGTCCTTGAAGGTAGGACCCCCAGAGCTAGGTTTAGCTCCTAGATTAGAGTTAGGGACCCCACGGTTATGGCCCCTGGAACTAGGATTAGGGGCCTGAGTGGTAGGGTCCCTGGAGCTAGGGTTAGGGGAATCATGAGTAAGGACTCTGGAGCTAGGGTTAGGGGACCCACGGATAGGGGCCCTGTAGCTAGGGTTAAGTGACCCACGGGTAGGTCCCTGGAGATAGGTTTATAGGCCAAAGGGATAGGCCCCCTGGAGCCAGAGTTAGGGTTCCCAGTGGTAGGGCACCTGGGGATAGGGTTAGGTGCCCCAGGGGTAGGTCCCCTGGAGCTAGGGATAGGGGTCCCACGGGAAGGTCTTCCGGGGCTAGGGTTAGGGATCCCACTCGTAAGACCTCTGGAGCTAGGGTTAGGGGTTCCATGGATGGGGCCCCTGGAGCTAGGGTTAGGGGTCCCAGTTGAAGGGCTCCTGGAGCTAAGGTTAGGGGACCCACGGGTAGGGCCTCAGGAGTTAGGGTTAGGGGCCTCATGTGTAGGGCCCCTGGATCTAGGTATAAGTTCTCCACGGGTAGGGCCCCTGGAGCTAGGGTTAGGGGCCCAACGGGTAGGGCCTTTGTTGATAGGGTTAGGGGCTCCCGAAGTGGAGCCCCTGCAGTTATGGTTAGGTGCCCCATGGGAATGACCCCTGGAGCTAGGGTTAGGGGCCCCAGCGGTAGGGTTTTGGTTCCCATCGGTTGGGGCTCTGGAGCTAGTTTTAGTGGCCCCTGGAGCTAGAGATAGGGTCCACAAGGGTAGAACCCCTGGAGCTAGGATTAGGGTCCCCACGACTAGGGACCTTGGAGCTATGGTTAGGGGCCCCAGAGACAGGCCCCTCCACACAGGGATAGGGGCCCACACCTAACACCCCTGAAGCTAGTGTAAGAGGCCCCACGGGGAGAACCCCTGCAGCTAGTGTTTGGAACCAAGGTGTAAGGCCCCTGGAGCTAGGGTTAGAGGCCCCAGGAATGGGGTCCCTGGAGCTAGGGTTAGGGGTCCCACTGGTAGAGCCCCTGTAGATATGGTTAGAGTCCTCACGCGTAGGGTTAGGGTTAGGGTTAGGGTTAGGGGCACCACGGGTAGGGCCCTTCAGCTAGGGTTTTGGTCCCAGGGCTAGAGTCCCTGGAGTAAGGGTTAGGGGACCCAAGTTTAGGGCCCCTAGAGCTAGGGTTAGGGGCCCCAAAGGGATGGGGCCACTGGAGTTAGAGTAAGGGGCCCCAGAGGGGGGAACCTGGAGCTAGCATAAGAGGTCCCAGGGGTGGACCCCCTGGATATAGGGTAAGAGGGCTTAGGGGTTCGGCCTCTAGAGCTTGAGTTAGGGGCATTAGGGGTAGGGCCCCTGGAGCTACGATTTGGTTCCCATGGGTAGGGCCCCTTGAACTAGGGTTAGGGGACCCACGGGTAGAGCCCCAGGAGCTAGGTTTAGAGGTCCAAGGGTTGGGGCCCCTTGATTTAGGGTTAGGGGTCCCAGGGGCGGGGCCCTTGGACCTTGGGTTAGGATCCCCACCGGTAGGGCCCCTGGAGCTTGGATTACTGTCCCCAGTGGAGGGTCCCCTGAAGCTAGGGTTAGGGTTCCCAGGGGTGGGGCTACTAACCCAAGTTGTCCAACCCTGGAGCTAGGGTAAAGGAGCTCACAGGTAGGGCACCTGGTGCTGGGGTTAGGGGCCGCACGGGTAGGGTCCCTGGATCTAGGCTTAGGAGACCAAGCGGTAGGGCCTCTGTAGCAAGGGTTAGGGGTCAGAGGGGTGGGGCCCCTGAAGCTAGTGTTAGGGTTTCCAGGGGTGGGAACCCTGGAGCTAGGGTAAAGGGCGCCACGGATAGGGCACCTGGAGCTTGGGATTGGGACCCCATGGGCAGGGTCCCTTGTGCTAGGGTTAGGGGTTCCACGAGTAGGGCCTCTGGAGCTAGGGATAGGGGAGCCATGGGTAGGGACCCTGGAGCTTTGATTATGGGCCCCACGGGTAGGGCACCTGGAACTGGGTTATGGGCCACAGATATGGGGCCCCTGGAGCTAGGGTAAGTGATCCCACGAGAAGGGCCACTGGAGCTAGGGTTACGGGTTCCAGGGTAGCTCCCCTGGAGCTAGGGAAAGGGGCCCGACGGGAAGGGGAACTGGAACTAGGTTTAGGTTTCCCACGGGTAGAGCCCCTGGAGCTAAGGTTAAGGGCCCCATGGGTAGGGAACCTACAGCTGGGGCTAGGGGCCCCAGGGATAGGCTCCCGGAGATAGGGTAGGGGGTCCCAGGGAAGGACCCTTGGAGTTAGGGTTAGGGGACTCACGGGAAGGGCCCTTGAAGCTAGGGTTAAGGGCCCCAGGGGTAGAGTCCCTGCAGCTAGGGTATGGGTCCCCACGGGTAAGGTCCCTGGAGCTAGCATTAGGAGACCAAGAGGTCGGCCTCCTGGAGCTTGGGTTAGGGGCCCCAGGGGCAGGGCCACCGGAGCTAGGGGTAGGGATCCCATGGGTATGGCCTCTGGAGGTAGGATTAGGGACCCCATTTGTTGGGCCCCTGGAGCTAGCTTTAGGGGCCCCAAGGTTAGGTTCCCTGGAGCAAGCATTAGTTGTCCAACAGGCAGGGCCCCTGGAGCTAGGGTTAAGGCTCCCACAGGTAAGGCCTCTGGAGATATTGTTAGGGGTCATATGGATAGGGCTCCTGGAGCTAGGTTTAGGGGCCCCAGGGGATGGGACCATGGAACTAAGGTTAGTCCCCCCACGCGTAGGACCCCTGGAGCTAAGGTTAGGGAATCCACGAAATGGACCCCTGGAGGTAGGATTAGGGGCCCAAGGGGTGTGGCCCCTAGAGCTAGGTTTAGGGTCACCAGGGGCAGGGCCATTGGAGCTAGTGTTAAGGTTTCCAGGGGTGTTGCCCTTGGAGCTAGGGTTAAGGACCCCTCGGGCAGGGCCCTTGGAGCTAGGGTTAGAGGCCCCATAGGTAGTGCCCCTGAAGCTATTGTTAGGGGCCCCAGGGATAGCACCCCTGGAGCTAGGGTTGGAGTCCCAGGGGTGGGGCGTCTCAAGGTAGGGTAAGGGTTCCCAGCAGTGGGGATCCTGGAGACAGGGTTAGCGTTCCCACAGTTGGGGCCTCTGGAGCTAGGGTTGGGGATCCCAGGAGTAGGGGCCCAGAAGCTAGGGTTAGGGGTCACAGGGGTCGGGCCCTTAGAGCTAGAGTTAGGGGCTCCATGGTTAGGGCCCCTGGACTTAGAAGTAGGGATCCTAGGGGTTGGACCCCTGGAGCAAGGGTTAGGGGTCTGAGGGGTAGGGCCCTTGGAACAAAGGTGAGGGGTCCCACAGGTAGGGCCCATGGAGCTAGGGTTAGGGACCTCATGGGTATGGCCCCTGTAGCTATAGTAAGGGTTCCCAGAGGTAGAGTCCTTGGAGCTGGGGTTAGAGGACGCACGGGTAGGGAACCTGGAGCTGAAAATAGGAGCCCCAGGGGTAGGGTCCATGGAGCTGTGGTTAGGAGCCCCACGGGTAAGGTCTCTTTAGCTAGGTTTAGGGGCCCCAGGGGAAGGACCCTTGGAGCTAGGGTTAGTGGCACAAAAGTTATGGCCCCTGGAGCTAGGGTTAAGAGCCCTACGGGTAGTGACCCTGGAGCTAGAGTTAGGGGCACCAGGGTTAGGGCCCCTAGAGCTAGGGTTAGTGGCCCCATGGTTAGGGCCCCTGAAGCTAGGGTTAAGAGCCCCATGGGTAGGGCACCTGGAGAAAGGGTTAGGGGTCGCATGAGTAGGGACCCTATTCCTAGGGTTAGAGGTCCCACAGGTAGAGCCCATGAAGCTTGAGTTAGGGGCCCAAGAGGTAGGGCCTCTAGATCTAGGGATAGGGATCCCAGCAGTAGGGACCCTGAAGCTAGGGTTAGAGGGCCCGAGGCTAAGGCTTCTGGAGCTAGGGTTAGAGGTCCAAGGGTTGGGACCCTTGGAGATATGGCTAAGGGCCCCACGGGTAGGGTTCCTTGAGCTGTGGCTAGGGTCCCCAGGGGAAGGGCCCCTGGAACTAGGGTTAGAGGCCCCATTGGTAGGGCTCCTAGAGCTAGGATTGGGGCCCCTGGAGGTAGGGTTAGTGGTCCCACGGGAAGGGCTCCTGGGTCTAGGGTTAGGGTCCCCACAGGTATGGCCACTGGAGCTAGCGTTAGGGGGCCCATGGGTAGGGACCCTGCAGCTAGGGTTAGGGGACCCACAGGTAGGGCCCTTGGAGCTAGGGTTAGGAGCACCACTGGTAGGGCCCCTGGAGCTAAGGTTAGGGGACCCATTTGTAGGCCCCTGGAGGTAGGGTTAGGGGCCCTTGGCATGGGGCCCCTGGAGCTAGGGTAAGGGGTCACATGATTAGGGCCTCTGGATCTAGGGTTAGGTGACCTACTCGTAGGGCCCCTGGAACTAGGATTAGAGGTCGCATGGGCTGGGCTCCTGAAGCTAGGGTTAGGGGCCCCACGGGTAGGTCACCTGGAACTAGGGTTACGGGTCCCATGGGTTGGGCCCCTGGAGCTAGAGTTAATGGACTCAGTGGTAGGGCCCCTTGAGCTATGGTTAGGGGACCCAGGGATAGGGTCCCTTGAGCTCTGGTTCGGGGCCCCACTTGTAGGGCCCCTGGAGCCAGGGTTAGAGGCCTGAAGTGTAGGGCCCCTGGAGTTAAGGTTAGGTGCCCCAGGGATGGAACCCCTAGAGCTAGGGTTATGGGTCCTAGGGGAAGGTCCCCTGAAGCAAAGGTTAGGGGTCTACGGGAAGGGCCCCAGGAGCTGGGGATAGGGGTCCCTTGGGTAGGGACCCTCAAGCTAGGGTTAGGGTTCCCAGGAGTGGGGCTCCTGGAGCTAGGGTTATGGGTCCCAGGAGTAGAGCCTCTGGAGATAGGTTTAGGGGCCCAACGTATACAAACCCTGGAACTAGTGTTAGAGGCCCCAGGGATGGGACCCGTGGAGCTTGGGTTAGGCGTCCCAGGGGTCTGGTCCCTGGAGCTAGGGTTAGGGAACGAACGGCCAGGGTCCTTTGAGCTAGGGTTAAGGGCCCCAGGGATGGAGCACCATGAGTTAGATATAAGAGTCCCAAGGGTGGGGCCCGTGGAGCTAGGGTTAGGGGTCCCAGGGGTAGGGCCCCTGGAAATATTTTTAGGGGTCCAAGACATACTGTCCCTATAGCTAGGGTTAGGGGCCCCACTTGAAGGAACCTTGTAGCTAGGGTTAGGGGTCCCAGAGGTAGGGCCCCTGGAGCAAGATGTATAGGCCCCACATGTCGGGCCCCTGGAGCTAGGGTTAGGGGCCCCACGAATAGGGCCCCTGGAGCTAGGATTAGGGGCCCCAGGGATGGGGGCCCTGGAACTAGAGTTAGGGGCCCCACGGGTTGGGTCCCTGGAGCTAAGTTTAGGGGCCACAGGGTAGGGCCTCTGAAGCAAGAGTTAGGTACCCCACGGGTAGAGCCCTTGTAGCTATCTATTGAGGCAGCAGGGATGGGGCTCTGGAACTATGGGTAGGGATCCCATGGGTACGACTCCTTGAGTGATTGTTAGGGGCCCCGTGGGTAGGGCCTCTGAACGTAGAGTTAGGGCCCCATGGGTAGGTACCCTGGTTCTACGGTTAAGAGTCTAAGGGGTAGGGGCCGTAGAGCTAGGTTTAGGTTCCCCAAGTGTAGGGCCCATGGAGCCAGGGTTAGTGGCCCCATGGGTAAGGCCCCTGGAGCTAGGGTTAGGGGCTGCAGGGATGGAGTCGCTGGAGCTAGAGATAGGGGTCCCAGGGGTGGGGTCCCTTGAGCTAGGGTTAGGGGCCCCAGAGGTGGGGCACCTGGAGCTAGGGTTAAGGGTCCCACGGGTAGGGCCCATGGAGCTAGGGTAACAGGCTCACGGGTAGGGGCCCTAGATCTAGGGGTAATGGCCCCACGGGTAGAGCCCCTGGAGCTAGGGTTTTGGGAACCAGGGGAAGCACCCCTGGGCCTAGGGTTAGGGGTCCACAGGAAGTGCCCCTGGATCTAGGTTTAGGGGCCCCACAGGTAGGACCCCTGGAGCTAAGGTTAGGGGACCCCGGGGAAGGTCCCCTAGAGCTAGGGTTAGGGGTCCTAGGGAAAGGCCCCTGGAGCTAGGGATAAGGGCCCCTTGGGTAGAGTCCTGGAGCTAGGGTTAGGATACCCATGGGTAAGGCCTCTGAAGCTATAGTCAAGATCCCAAGGGGTACGGCCCCTGGAGCTAGGGTTAGGGGTCCCAGTGGTAGGTCCCCTGGAGCTAGGGATTGGTGCCCCACTCAGAGGGCCCCTTGAACTAGGGTAGGGTCCCAGTAGTGTGGCTCCAGGAGCTAGAGTTAGGTGTCCCAGGGGTAGGGCCCTTGGAGCTAGGGTTAGGGGCCTGATGTGTAGGTCCCCTGGAGCTAGGGATTGATGCCCCAGGGACGTGGCCCTGGAGCTAGGGTTGGGGGTCCACGGGAAGGGCCCCTGGAGGTAGGATTAGGGTCCCACGGGTAAGGTCTCTGATGCTATAGTTAAGGAACCAAGGGGTAGTTCCCCTGGTGCTAGTGAAAGATTTCCCAGGTGTAGAGCCCCTGGAGATATGGTTAGAGGTCCAAGGCGTAGTGCCCCTGTAGCTAGGGTTAGAGTCCCCACTTGTAGGGACCTTGTAGTGAGGTTTAAGGATCCCAGAGGTAGGCCCCCTGGAGCAAGGGTTATAGGCCCCAAATGTCGGGCCCCTGGAGCTAGGGTTAGGGGCCCCACGAATAGGGCACCTGGATCCAGGGTTAGAGGCCCAATGGTTAGGGCCTCTGTAGCTAGGGTTAGGGGGCCCCGGATGGGGCCCCTGGAGCTAGAGTTAGGGGACTCAAGGGTTGGGTCCCTGGAGCTAGGTTTAGGGGCCGCAGGGGTAGGGACCCTGGGGCTAGGGATTGGGGGCCCCAGGGGTACGGCCCATGGAGCTAGGGTTAAGGGTCTCAGGGGTAGGGCCTCTGGAGCTAGAGTTAGGTGCCCCACGGGTAGAGTTTGGGATTGAGGCCCCAGGGATAGGGCCCTGGAACTATGGGTAGGGGTTCCAAAGGTAGGGCCTCTTGAACTATTGTTAGGAGCCCCACGGGTAGGGCCCCTGGAGCTAGGGTTATGGCAGCAAGGGTAGGGACCCTGGTTCTAGGATTTGGGGTCTAAGGGGTAGCGCCCCTAGAGCTAGATTTAGGTTCCCCAAGTGTAGGGCCCATGCAGCCAGGGTTAGTGACCCCACTGGAATGGCCCCTGGAGCTAGGGTTAGGAGTCCCAGGGTGGGACTCCTATAGCTAGGGTTAGGGGCCCCACTGGTTTGGCCCCTGGAATTATGGTTAGTGGTCCCACGGGTAGAGGTCCTTGAGCTAGGGTTAGAGGACTTACAAGTAGGGCCCCTGGAGCTTTGGTTAGGGGTTCCAGGGGTAAGGCCCCTTGATCTAGGTATAGGGGCCCCATGCGTAGGGTCCCTGGAGCCAGGGTTAGTGGCCCCATGGGTAGGACCCCTGGAGCTATGGTTAGGGGCCTCAGGGATGGGGTCCCTGGAGCTAAGGTTAGGAGTCCCAGGGGTGGGGCCCAATGAGCTAGGGAGAGGGGCCCCAGAGGTGGGCACCTGGAGCTAGGGTTAGTTGTCCCACAGGTAGGGCCTCTGGAGCTAGTGTTAGGGGCCCCACGAATAGGGCACCTGAGCTAGGGTTACGAGCCCCACAGGTTTGGGCCCTGGATCTAGGTTTAATGGCCCCACGGGTATGGCCCCTGGAGCTAGGGTAAGGGGCCCTATGGTTAGGGACCCTGGTGCTAGAGTTAGGGGTCCCCAGGTTAGGGCTGGTTTAGCTAGTGTTAGGGGCCACATGTGAAGGGCCCCTGGAGCCAAGATTAGAGGCCAGAAGGGTAGGGCCCATGGAGCTAGGGTTAGGGGCCCCAGGGATGGGGTCCCTAGAGCTAAGGTTAGGGTTCCCAGGGGTGGGGCCCCTTGAGTTAGGGTTAGGTGTCCCACGGGTGGAGCCCCTGGAGGCAGATTTAGGGGCCCCACGTGTAGGGCCCCTTGACCTAGGGTAAAAAGCCCCAAGGATGTGGCCCCTGGAGTTAGGGTCAAGGGTCCCAGGGGTGGGGCCCCTTGACCTAGGTTTAGGGGGCCAAAGGGCTGGCCCCCTGGAGCTAGGTTTAGGGGGCCAAAGAGTTGGCCCCCTGGAGCTATGTTAAGAGGCCTCAGGGGTAGGGCCCCTGGATCTATAGTAATGGCTCCCACGGGTAGGGGCCCTGGAATTAGGGTTACCGGCCCCACGGGTAGGGTCCCTTGAACTAGGGTTAGGAGCCCCACAGGCAGGGCCCCTGGAGCTTGAGTTAGGGGCCCCAGGAATGGGGACCCTTGAACTAAGGTTAGATTTCCCAGGGGTGGGGCCCCTGGAGCAAGGTTAAGGGGCCGCACTGGAATTTAATCTGGAGCAAAGGTTGGGGATCCCACGGGTAAGGTCTCTGGAGCTAGGGTTAGGGGTCCTACGGGTAGGGCCCCTTAAGCAAGGGTTACGAGCCCCATGGGTAAGGGCCCTGCATCTAGGGTTAATGGCCTCAGGGGTAGGTCCCCTGGAGCTAGGTTTAGGGGCACCGGGGAAGGACCCCTGGAGCTAGGGTCAGAGATCCTCGGGAAGGGCCCTGGAGCTAGGGTTATGGACCCCAGGGGAAGGGCCTCTGGAGCTAGTGTTAGGGGTCCCACGGGTAAGGCCTCTGGAGCTATAGTGAAGATCCCAAGGGTTACGGCCCCTGGAGCTAGGTTTGGAGTAGGTCCCCTAGAGCTTGGGATTAGGGTCCCAGGACCCTGGAGCTAAGGTTAGTTTTCCCAGGAGTGGGGCCTCTGGAACTAGGGTTAGGGTGTGATGGAGTAGGGGCTGTCTGTGTGGGGGATGGGAGAGCTGGGGGTGTCTTTAGGTGAGGGACAGGATCTTTAAGCCTGTAACCTGAGCCAGGTTGAGGGGAGAGGGTTAGCACCTGGGCCCGGGAAGCTGGAAAAAGGAATCGAGTGGCTGGAGGAGGGGCAGTTCAGTTTCGATTTTGGGCTGGGTGATGGGAATTCAGGGGATCTTATCTTGGGATCCAAGCACCCTGAACCCCGAGAAGGACTCTATGGAGGGGTCCTGGTTGTGCCTCCAAGCTCTGTTGTAACCTGTATTCCTGTTGTCCAATAAACCTTTTGTTTTACTGGCTGGCTGAGAGTCACTGTGTGTCCCAGGAAGAGAGGTGCAGGGCCGGACTCCCCCACAATCCGTGACATAGGGGTCCCAGGTATAGGGCTTCTGGAGCTAGGGTTAGGGGCCTCAAGGGTAGGGACCCCAGGGATTGGGGCCCCAGGGATGAGGCCCTGGAGCTAGGGTTAGGGGTCCCAGAGGTGGGGCCACTGTAACTAGGGTTAGGGGCTGTCATAAACAGATAGAAGGAGTTAATAGAACAAAAGTACATTATATCTCTTGTTTTATTTCTAGTTCTTTTTGGTGTTTTTTCATGTCTCGCTTGTGGTCTGTGTCTTTGATTTGTTTCTCTGCTCCCAGTTTTGCCCGTTCCTGTTTCAGGGTGTCCTTGATAGTCATGGTTTCTGCTTTCTTGTGTTGGGGCGCCCTCTGGTGTTTACTGTCTGAAATGCTGCTTTTCTGTTGCCTTCTTCGGGTTGCTTAGCAACAATCTTTTTTTTTTAAACTCCTTCTACCTAACTATTCCCAACAGAGTTAGAAAGAAAAAAACATTCATTTGCAAATGTGTTTTGCTGGTGTATGGTGACTCACAACTGGAGTCCCTTTGTTTAACAAAGATCCTTGTTAAACCCTAATGCCTCTGCCTTCAGAGTACTCAGAAGGGAGAGACCAAAAAACTTGCAGACCTTTGCATTTAAAAACAATCTCCTTTAGCCTGCTTTACACACAGCTAGTAGGGAAAGAGAAAGAAAAAATCCTACTTGCTTTTGCTTCTAAACACAAACCTCAGTCTGCCTGAAGATAGCTAGCAGGGAGAGAAATAAAAACCTCACTGGCTTTTGGATCCTATCTTATCCCACCGCTACTACCATGTCATGGTATAAACCCCCACTCTGAATCTTAGCGTCCAAAAGATGGTGCACCAGCATGAATTCCTCTAAGCTCAATTATCAGCTTAGTACCTGTAGTGCTGCCACCAACCAGGAATTCCAGTGCCTGGTACACTCTGGTCCCCCCAAAACCTTGTCCAGGGACCCTCAAGACCCAGTCCCTCTGGATCTTAACATAAGGAAAGTAAACCCTTTCCCTCACCGTTGCCTCTCCCAGGCTTCCCCTCCCTGGGTTACCCTGGAAGATCACTGTGATTCAAACTCCTTGAATCTTAAAACAGAGAGGAAAATTCACCTTCCCCCTCCTTCTCTCTCCCCCTCCCAGATTCTCCTTGAGAGAGAAAGTAATCCTCAACCAAACACTGACAACACACACAAAAACTTCCCTCCCTCAAGCTTTGAAAGTATTCTGTCCCCTGATTGGTCCTCTGATCAGGTGACAGCCAGACTCACTGAACTTCTTAACCCTTTACAGTCAAAAGAGATATAAACTACTTTTGTTCTATTAACTCCTACTATCTGTTTATGACAGGGGCCCCCATGGGTAGGGCCCCTCGAGCTAAGGTTAGGGGTCCCACGGGAAGGGCCTCTGGAGCTAGGGTAAGCAGCCCCACAGGTAGGGCCACTGGAGCGAGGGTTATGGGCCCCACGGGTAGGGCCCCTGGAGCTAGGGTTAGGACCCCAGGAGAAGGGCCACTGGAGATAGGGTTCGGGGTCCACAGGAAGGGACCCTGGGGATAGGGTTAGGGGTCCCACTGGTAAGGCTTCTGGAGCTATTGTTAGGGGAACAAGGGTTTGGACCCTGGAGCTAGGGTTAGGGGTCCCGGGGTAGAGCCCCTAGAGATATGGTTAGGGGTCCAATGCTTAGTGACCCGGTAGTTAAGGTTAGACGCCACACATGTAGGGCCCTTGTGGCTATGATTAGGGGTCCCAGGTGTTGGGCCCCTGGAGCAAGAGTAATAGGCCCCACGTGTAGAGCCCCTGGAGCCAGGGTTAGGGGCCAAACGGATGGGGCCCCTGTAGCTAGGGTTAGGGGCCCCAGGGATGGGGCCCATGGAGATATTGATAGGGGCCCCATGGGTTGGGCCCGTGGAGCTAGGGTTAAGGTTACCAGGGGTCGGGGCCCCTTGGACTAGGGATAGGGGCCCCAGGGGTATGGCCCATGGAGCTAGGGTTAGGGGTCCCAGGGGTAGGGCCCCTGGAGCTAGGGTAAAGGATCTCAGGGATAGGGCTTCTAGAGCTAGATATAGGGGCCCCATGGGTAGGGAGCCTGGAGCTAGGGTTAGGGGTTCCACAGGTAGGCACCCTGGAGCTAGGTTTAGGGGTCCCATGGTAGGGCATCTGGAGCTAGGGTTAGGGGGCACACAGATAGGCCCCTGTAGTTGGGGTTAGAGGTCCGACAGGTAGGACTTCTGAAGCTAGGGTTATGGGGCACACACGTAGGGCCCCTGGACCCAGGGTTAGGGGCCCCAGGGATGGGGCCCACTGAGCTAGGAATACGGTTCCCAGGGGTGGGGCCCCTTGAGCTAGGGTTAAGGGCCCCACCGGTAGGGACCCTGGTTCTAGGATTAGGGGTCCAAGGGGTAGGGCCCCTGGAGCTTTGGTTAGGGGCCCCATTTGTAGGGACCCTGGAGCTAGAGTTTGTGGCCCCACGGGTAGGGAGCCTGGAGCTAGGGTAAGGGGCCCCACGGGAAGGGCCCCTAGAACTAGGATTAGAGACACCAGGGATGAGGCCCCTGGAGCTAGGGTTAGGGGATCCAGGGGTGGGGCCCTTGAGGCTAGGGCTATGGGCCCCACGGGTAGGGACCCTGCTTCTAGGATTAGGGTTACCATGGGTAGGACCCCTGGAACTAGAGTTAGGAGCCCCACGTGTAAGGCCCCTGGTGCCAGTGTTAGGGTCCACACGGGTAGGATCCCTGGAGCAAGGTAAGGGGCCGCAGGGATCTAGCAACTGCATCTAGGGTTAGGGGTCCCAGGGGTTAGGCCCTGGAGCTAGGTTAGGGGGACAAAGGGTTTTGCCTCTGGAGCTAGGTTAAGGGGCCCCAGGAGTAGGTCCCCTGGAGTTTGGGTTATGGGTCCCATGAATAGGGGCCCTGGAACTAGATGTAGGGGCCCCACGGGTAGGGCCCCTGGAACTAGGGTTAGGGGTCCCATGGTTGGAGCCCCTGGAGTTAGAGTTAGGGGCTCCATGGGTAGGACCACTGGGCCTAGGATAAAGGGCCCCACGGGATGGGTCCCTGGAGCTAGGGTTAGAGACACCAGGAATGGGGCCCCTGGAGCTAGGGTTAGTAGTCCCAGGGGTGGAGCCCCTGTTGCTAGGGATAGAGGCCCCACGAGTTGGGCCCCTAAAACTAAAGTTAGGGGTCCCACCGGTAGAGCCCCTTGATCTAGGGTTAGGGGACTTACAGGTAGAGTCCCTGGAGCTAGTGTTAAGGGCCCCACGGGTAGGGACCCTGGTTCTAGGATTAGGGGTCTAAGGGGTAGGGCCCCTGGAGCTATGGTTAGGGGTCCCAAGTGAAGGGCCCCTGCAGCCAGGGTTATGGGACCAACGAGTAGGGCCCCTGTAGCTAGGGTAAAGGGCCCCACGGGAAGAGGCCCTAGAGTTATGGCTAGAGACCCCAGGGATGGGGACCTTGGAGTTAGGGTTAGTTGTCCCAGGGTTGGGGCCCCTACAGCTAGAGTTAGGGACCCCACGGGTAGAGCTTCTGGAACTAGGGTTAGGGGTCACACGGGTAGGACCCCTGGAGCTAGGGTAAGGGGATCTCTGGGTAGGGTCTCAGGAGCTAGTGTTAGGGGACCCACGTGTAGGGCCCCTGGAGCCAGGGTTAGGGGCCTCACGCTATGGTCCCCTGGAGTTAGGGTTAGGGGCCCCAGGGATGGGGTCCCTGGATCTAGGTCTACGGGCCCTAAGAGATGGGCCCCTGGAGCAAGGGTTAGTGGTCCCCGGGAGCGGCCCCAGGAGCTTGGGATAGGGGCACCACAAGTAGGGACCCTGGAGCTAGAGTTAGGGGTCCCAGGGGTAGGACACTTTGAGTTAGGGTTAGGGACTGAACGGGCAGGGCCCCTTGAGCTAGGGTTAGTGGTCTCAGGGATGGGGCCCCTTGAGCTAGAGTTAGGAGTTCCAGGGGTGGGGCCCCTGGAGCTAGAGTTAGGGGCCCCAGGAGTAAGGACCGTGGAACTAGGGTTAGGGGTCCCATGGGTAGGGCCTCTGGAGCTACGGTTAGGGGTCCCAGGGGTAGGGTCCTTGGAGCTAGGGTTAGGTGTCCCAGGAGTGGGGCTCCTGGAGCTAGGGTTAGGGGTTTCAGGGGTAGGGCCCCTGTAACTATGGTTAGAAGTCCCAGTGGTAGGGCCCCTGGAACTAGGTTAGGGGTCCCAGGGCTGGGGCTCCTGCAGCTTGGGTTAGGGGCACAACACGAAGGGCCCTTGGAACTAGCGTTAGGTGTCTCACGGGTAAAACCCCTGGACCTAGAGTAAGGGGACCTTTGGGTAGGGTACCTGGAGCTAGGGTTAGGGGCACCACTGTTAGGACCCATGGAGCTAGGGTTAGGGGCCCCATGGGTAAGGCCCCTTGAGCTAGGGTTAGGAGCCCCATAGGTAAGGTCCCTGGAGTTAGGGTTATTGGCCCCAGGGATAGGGCCCCTGGACCTCGATTTAGGTGTACCAGGGATGGGACTGCTGGAGATAAGATAGAGTCCCTACGTGTTGGGCCCCTGGAGCTAGGGTTAAGGGGCCCCGGGGTAGGGCCTCTCGAGTTAAGTTTATTGGCCCCAGGGATGGGATGTCTGGAACTAGGGTTAGGGGTCCCGGGGTGGGGCCGCTGGAGATAGGATTAGAGTCTCTATGGGTTGGGCCTCTGGAGCTAGAGTTACGGGGCCCCAGGGGTAGGGCCCCTGGTGTTAGGGTTATTGGCCCCAGGAATGGGTCGTCTGGAACTAGGGTTAGGGGTCCCAGGGGTGGGGTTTCTGGAGATAGGGTTAGAGTCCCTACGGGTTGCGCCTCTGGAGCTAGGGTTTCGGGTCCCAGGGTGGGGCCCTGGAGCCAGAGTTAGAGGCACCACGGGTAAGGCCCCTGGAGTTAGGGCTAGCATTCCCAGGGATGGGGTCTATGGAACTAGAGTTAGGGGTCCCATGGGTATGGCCCCTGGAGCAAGTGCTAGGGGCTGTAGGGGAGTGTCATAAACAGATAAGAAAAGTTAATAGCACAGAAGTACTTTATATCTCTTTGACTGTAAAGGGTTAACAAGTTCAGTAAGCCTGGCTGTCACCTGACCCGAGGACCAATCAGAGGACAGATTTGTTGCCCCAGGGATTTGGACCTTGAGATAGGGTTAGTGGTTCCAGAAGTGGGGCCCCTGGAGCAAGGGTTAGAAGCCCTGCTGGTAGAGCCCCTGGAGTTAGTGTGATGGGGCCAACGGGTAGGGCTCCTGGAGCTAGGGTTACAGGTCAAAGGGGTGGGGCCCCAGGAGCTTTGGTTAGGGGCCCCACGGGTTTGGCCTCTGGAGTTAGGGTAAGAGGTCCCATGGTTACGGCCTCTGGAACTAGCGTTATGGACCCCAGGTGTAGAGCTCCTGGACCTAGGGTTAGGGGCCCCAGGCATAGGAACCCTGCAGCTAGGGTTAGGGACCCAAAGGGTAGGGTCCCTGGAGCTAGGGTTAGGGGCCCCATGGTTATGGCCCTTCGAGCTAGGGCTGGAGGCCCCAGGTGTCGTTCCTTTAGACCTAGGGTTCAAGATCCCACTTGTAGGGCTCCAGGAGCCAGGGTTAGGAGCCCCACTTGAAGGGCCCCTGGAGCTAGGGTTAGGTGCTCCAGGGGTAGAAGCCCTGGAGCTAGGGTAGGGGTCCCAAGGGTACAGCCCCTGGACCTTGAGTTAGGGGCTCCAGGGGTAGGGGCCATGGAGCTAGTATTAGGGGTCTCACGGATAGGACCTCTGGAACTACAGTTAGGTGCTCCACGGACAGGGTCCCTGGAGACAGGACTTGGGGCCCAAGGAGTAAGGCCCCTGGAGGTAGGGTTAGGAGCCCCAGGGATGCGGTCCCTGGAGCTAGGGTTAGGGCTCTAGGGGTGGGGACCCTGGAGCTAGGGTGGGGGGCCCCACGGATAGGGCACCAGGAGCTAGGGATTTAGGCCCCAGGGATAGGGCCCCTGGAACAAGGGTTAGGGGTCTCAGGGGTAGGGCCTGTGGATCTGCTGTTAGGGGTCGCACGGGTAGGGCCCCTGGAGCTAGGGTTAGGAGACAGAGGGGTAGGGCCCCTGGAGCAACGGTTAAGGGTCCCTCGGTTAGGGCCCCTGGTGCTAGGATTAGGGGCTCCAGGAATGGAGACCCTGGATCTTGGGTTAGAGATCCCAGTGGTGGGGCCCCTGGAACTATCGTTTGGAGGCCTATGGGTATGACCCCTGAAGCTAGAGTTAGGGGCCTCATGTGCACGGCTCCTGGAGCCAGGGTAAGGGGTGATACGGGTAGGGCACCCTCAACTAGGGTTTGGGCCCCCACGGGTAGGGCCCCTGGTGCTAGAGTTGGATGTCCCGGGGTGGAGACCTTGGAGCTAGGGTTAGGGGCCCTACAGGTAGGGTCCCTGGAGCTAGGGATAGAGGCCTCAGTGGTAGGGCCCCTGAAGCTAGGGTTAGAGGCCCCACGGGTAGAGCCCCTTCAGCTAGGGTTATGGGTCCAATGGGAAGGGTCCCTGGTGCTAGGGTTAGAGGCCCCACGGGTAGAGCCCCTGAAGCTAGGGTTAGGGGCCACAGGGAATGGACTCCTGGAGCTAGAGTTAGGGGCCCCAGTGGTAGGGCCCCTGGAGTTAGTGTTATGGTCCCCACGGTTAGGGCACCTGGAGCGAGGGTTTGGGGCCCCACGTGCACGGCCGCTGGAGCCAGGGTGAGGGGTCATACGGGTAGGGCCCCTTCAGCTAGGGTTAGGGTCCCCATGGGTAGGTACCCTGGAGTTAGGGTTAGATGTCCCAGGGATGGTGCTCCTGGAGCTAGAGTTAGGGGCCCCACGATTAGGGCCCCTGCAGCTATGGTTAGGGGCCCAAGGGGTAGAGATCCTGGAGCTGGTTATAGAGGTTCCAAGGGTAGGGCCAATGGAGATATCTTTTGGGGCCCGACGGGCAGGACCCCTAGATGTCGATGCTGGAGCTTGGGATAGGGATACCGGGGTGGGGCCCCTGGAGCTAGGTTTAGGGGCCCCACGGGTAGGGACCTTGGAGCTAGGTTGAGGGGCCCCAGGGATGGAGCCCCTGGTGCTAAGGTTAGGGGCCCAACGGGTAGGGCCCCTGGAGCTAGGGATAGGGGCCCCAGGGGAGGGGACCTAGATTAAGGGTTAGAGGTCTCACGAGTAGGGCTTCTGAAGCTAGTATTAGGGGTCCCATGGGTAGGAACCGTGCAGCTAGGGTTAAGGGTCCCATGCATAGGGCCCCTGGAGGTAGCTTAGGGGCCCCACGTGTAGGGACCCTCAAGCTAGGATTAGGGGCCCAAGGGAAGGGGTCCTTGGAGCTAGGGCTAGGGGTGCCAAGGGTAGGGCCGCTGGTGCACCGATAAGGGATCCTACGGGTAGGGTCCCTTGAGCTAGAGTTAGTGGTCCCAAGAGTAGAACCCCTGTAACTAGGGTTATGGGCTCCAAGGGTAAGGCCCCTTGAGCTAGGGTTAAGCGCAACACAGGCATGGTCCCTGGAGACAGGGTTATGGGCCTCAAGGGTAAGGCCCTTGGAGATAGGGTTTGGGAACCCAGAGACTGGGACCTTGAGCTAGGGCTAGCGGTCCCAGAAGTGGGGAACCTCTAACCTGGGTAAGGGGCCCCACGGGTAGAGCCCCTGGAGCTAGGGTTAGGGGTCCCAGGGGTGGGGCCCATGGAGCAAGAGTTAGGGGCCTCACGGGCATGGCCTCTGGAGCTAGGGTTTGGGTCCCCAGGGTTTGGGTCCCTGGAGCTAGGGTTAGAGGCATCACAGTTAGCGACCCTGCAACTAGGGTTAGGGGCCATATGGGTATAGCCCTTGAAGCTAGGTCTAGAGGCCCCATGGGTAGTGCCCCTAGAGCTAGGGTTAGGGGTCCAACACTTAGGGCCTCTGGAGTTTAGGTTAATGGCTCCAAGTGTAGGGCCCCTGGAACTAGGGTTAGGGGCCCTAAGGATGGGGCCCATAGAGCTAAAGTTAGGGATCCCAGGTGTGGGGCCCCTGAGCAAAGATTAGTTCCCCACGTGTATGGCCTCTCGAGCTAGGGTTAGAGGCCCCAGGGGTAGGGCTCCTGGAGCTAGGGTTAGTGGTCCCACGGGTATGGCCCCTTGAGCTAGAGCTAGGGGCCCCAGGGGTAGGTTCCATGGAGCTAGGGCTAGGGTTCCCACGGGTAGGGCTGCTGGAGCTAGGTTTAGGGGTCCCAGATGTAGGGCCCCTGGAGCTAGGGTTAGGGGCCCCATTGGTAGGGACCCTTCAGCTAGGGTTAGGGGCCCCATGCTTAGAGCCCCTGCAGCTAGGGTTTGGGTCCCAGGGGTAGGACCCCTGGATCAAAGGTTAGGGGCCCCACGTGTAAGGTTCCTGGAGCTATGGTTAGAGGCCCCAGGAATGGGGCTGCCTGAGATAAGGTTAGGTGTCCCACACGCAGAGCCCCTGGAGATATGGTAAGAGGCCCCACGTGTAGGGCCCCTGGAGATAGGGTTGGGGCCAACGGGTTGGGCCCTGGCAGATAGGGTTTGGGTCCCAGGAGTAGGGCCCTGGAGCAAGGGTTAGGGACCCCACGAGTAGGACACCTGGACACCTGGAGCTAGGTTTAGGGGCCCCAGGAATGGGGCTCCTGGTGGTAGGATTAGGGGCCCCACGGGTAGGGCCCCTGAAGCCAGGGTTAGTGGCCCGAAGGGTAGGGCCCCCATAGCTAGGGTTAGAGGTCACTTGGTTAGGGCCCTTGGAGCTAGGATTAGGGGCCTCAAGGGTAGGGCCTCTGGATCTAGGGTTAGAGGTCCCAGGGGTGTGGCCCCTGGAGTTAGGATTATGGGCCCCACGGGTATGGCCCCTGGAGCTAGGGTTAGGGGCCCGATGGATAGGGCCCCTGGAGCTAGGATTAGCGGCCCCAGGAATGGGTCTCCTGGAGCTAGGGATAGGGGTCCCACAGGTTGGATGCCTAGAGCAAGGTTAGAGGCCTCAGGAGTGGAACCCAATAGCTAGGACTAGGTTCCCCACTGATGGGGCCCTTGGAGTAGGATAAGGGGTCCCAGGGGTTGGCCCCTGGAGCTAGGGTAAGGGTCCCATGGGTGGGGTCCCTGGACGTAGGTTTAGGGGTCCCATGGGTAGGACCTCTGGAGTTAGGGTTAGGGGCCCCACGGGTAGCAACTCTGGAGCTAATGTTAGTGGCCCCTGGAGCTAGAGTTAGTGGCCCCAGGGATGGGGCTCCTGGATCTAGGGTTAGGGGCCCCACCGGTAGGCCACCTGGAACTAGGGATTGGGTCCCAAGGTAAAGGGTTAGGGGATTCAGAGATGGGGCCCCTGGATCTAGGGTTAGGGACCTCAAGGATAGGACCCATGGAGCTATTGTTAGGGGTCTCACGGGTAGGGCCTCTTAAGCTAGTGTTTTGGGCCCCACGGGTAGGGCCCCTGCAGCTAGGGTTAGGCATCCCACCGACAGGGCCCCTGGAGTTAGGTTTACGAGCCTCATGGGTAGGGCCCCTGTAGCTATGGTTAGAGGCCATAGGGGTAGGGCCCCTTCTAGCTATGGTAGGCGTCCCACAGGTAGAGCCCCTGGAGCTATGATTAGGGGCCCCATTGTTAGCTCCCTTTGAGCTATTGATAGGGGCCCCATGGGTAAAGCCCCTGGAGCTAAAGTTAGGGGCCCCAAGGCAGGGCCCCTGTATCTAGGGTTAGGGGGCCTACGTTAGGGCCCCTGGAAATAAGATTTGGGACCCCAGGGATGGGGCCCTTGAGCTAGTGTTTGCGGTCCCAGTAGAGGGGCCCCTGGAGCTAGTGTTAGTGGTACCATGGGTAGTGCTCCTGGAACTGAAGTTAGGGGTCCCAGGTGTAGAACCCCTTCAGATATGGTTAGGGGCCCCACGCGTATGGTCCCTGGAGCTAGCGATAGGGAACGCATGTGTAGGGCCCCTGTTTCTAGGCTTTGGGTCCCAGGGGCAGAGCCAGTGGCACAAGAGTTAGAGGCCCTAAGGATGGGGCCCCTGGAGCTTGGGTCACAAGCCCCAAGGGTAGGTCCCCTGGAGCTAGTATTAGAGACCACAGGGATGGGGCTCCTGGAGCTAGGGTTAGGGGTCTGAGGGATGGGGCCCCTGAAGCTAGGGTTAGGCGCCTGAGTGGTAGGGCCCCTGAAGCTATTGTTAGGGATCCCAGGCATGGGGCACCTGAAGCTAGGGTTAGGGTCCCCAGGGGTAAGGCACCTGAAGTTATGGTTAGAGGCCCCAGTGATGGGGCCCCTGAATCTAGGGTGAGGGGTCCTGGGGTGGGGCCCTTGGATCTTGGGTTAGAAGCCCAACGGTTAGGGCCCCTGGAGCGAGGGTAAGGGGCCCGAGAGGTAGGGGCCCTAGAGCAAGGGTTAGTGTTCTCACGGGTAGGGCCTCTGCAGCTAGGGTTAGGGTCGCTCGGGTAGGGTCCCTGGAGCTAGGGTTAGGAGCCCTATTGGTAGTGCCCCTGTAGCTACGGTAAGGTGTCCCACGGGTAGAGCCCCTGGAGCTAGGGTTAAGGGCCTCACGGTTAAGGCCAGTGGAGCTAGGGTTAGAGGCCCAGGAGCACGGCCCCTGGAGCTAGAGTTATGGGCCCCACGGTTAGGGACCCTGGAGATTGGATTTGTGGCCCCAGGGATTGGGTTTTGAGATAGGGTTAGTGGTCCCAGAATTGGGGTCCCTGGAGCTAGAGTTAGGGGCCCCAAGGGTAGGGCCCCTGTAACTAGGGTTAGGGGTACCACGGATAGGGCCCCTGGAGCTGGAATTAGGGGTCCCAAGGGTAGGGCCTCTGGATCTAGGGTTGGGGTCCCAGGTGTGTGGCCCCTGGAGCGATGGTTAGGGTCCTGATGGGTAGGGCCCCTGGAGCAAGTGTTAGGGGCCCCATAAATAGAGCCCCTGGAGCTAGGGTTAGCGGCACCAGAAATGGGGCTCCTGGAGCTAGGGGTAGGGGGTCCCACAGGTAGGACCCTAGAGCTAGGGTTAGGGGCCCCACAAGTAGAGCCCCTGGAGCTAAGGTGAGGGACCCCACTGATGGGGCCCCTGGAGCTAGGGTAAGGGGTCCCATGAGTGGGGCCCCGGGACAAAGATTTAGGGGTCCCATTTGTAGGGCCTCTGGAGCTAATGTTAGTGGCCCCAGGGATGGGGATCCTGGATCTATGGTTAGGGGCCCCACGGCTATGGCCCCTGGATCTAGGGATTGAGGCCTGAGGTGTAGGGTTATGGGCAGCAGAGATGTGACCTCTGGATCTAGGGTTAGGGGCGCCACAGATAGGATCCCTGGAGCTATTGTTAGGGGTCTCATGGGTAGGGCCTCTGAAGCTAGGGTTACTGGCCCCACGGGTACGGCCCCTGCAGCTAGGGTTAGGCGTCCCACCGACAGGGCCCTGGAGCTAGGTTTATGTGCCTCTTGGGTAGGGCCCCTGTAACTAGGGTTAGGGGCCCTAGGAGTAGGGCCCGTTTTAGCTACGGTAGGGGTCCCATGGGAAGAGCCCCTGGATCTAGGGTTAGGGGTCCCATTGGTAGCTCCCCTGGAGCTATAGATAGGAGCCCCACGGGTACGTCCCCTGGAGCTAGAGTTAGGGGCCCCACGAGCAAGGCCCGTGTATCTAGGGTTAGGGGCCCCACGATTAGAGCCCCTAGAGATTGAATTTGGGGCTCTACGGATGGGGCTCTTGAGCTAGTGTTAGTTAGGGCCCCTGGAGATAGGGTTAGGCGCCTGAGGGGAAGGGCCCCTATAGCTATTGTTAGCGTGGGGCCCCTGGAGCTAGGGTTAGGATCCCCAGGGGTAGGGCCTCAGTAGCTAGGTTTAGGGGCCCAATGGATGAGGACCCTTTAGCTAGGGTTTGGGGCCCCAGGGATGGGGACCCTGGAGTTAGGATTAGGGGCCCAATGGGTATGGCCCCTGGAGGTAGGGTTAGTAGCCCCAGTGGTACGACTCCTGGAGCTAGGGTTTGGGGTCCCATGGTAGAGCCAATGGAGCTAAGGTTAGGGGCCCGAAGTGTAGGGCCCCTGGGGATGGAGTTAGGGGCCCCATGAGTAGGGTCCCTGGCGCCAGGGTTTGGGGCCCCACAGTTGGGCCCCTGGAGCTTGGGTTAGGAGTCCCAGAGATATGGCCCCTGGAGCTAGGGTAAGGGGTCCGAGGGGTGGGGTCCCTGGAGCTAGGGTTAGGGGTTGAAGTGGTGGGGGCCTTGGAGCTAGGGTTAGGAACTACATGGCTAGGGCCCCTGGAGCTAGGGTTAGGGGCCCCAGCCATGGAGCCCCTGGAGAAATGGTTAGGGGTCCCAGGTGTGGGGCCGGTGTAGCTAGGGTTAGGGGCCCCACGAGTAAAGACCCTGGAGCTAGGGGTAGGGGCCCCAGGGATGGGGGCCCTTTAGCTAGGGTTAGGATTCCCAGGGGTGAGTCCCCTGGAGCCAGGGTTAGGTCCCCCATGGGTAAGGCCCCTGGACCTAGGGTTAGGGGCCCCGCCGTAGAGCCCCTGGAGCTGGAGTTATATGTCCCACGAGTAGGGACTCTGGAGCTAGAGTTTGGAGCCCCACGGGCTCCAGTCCTTGGAGTTTTGATTAGGGGCCCCAGGGATGGGAACCCTGGAACTAGGGTTAGGGGTCCCAGGGGTGGGGTCCCTGGAGCGAGGTTTAGGGTCCTCACCGGTATGACCTCTCGAGCTCGGGTTAGGGGTTCCAGGGGTAGGGCCCCTTGTGCTATGGTTAGTGGTCCCATGCGTAGGGCCCCTGGAGCTAGGGATAGGGGCACCATGGGTAGGGCTCATGGAGCTAGGATTAGAGGCCCCAGGGATGGGGCCTGTGGAACTAGGGAAAGGGTTATGAGTTATGGGACCCAGGGGTAAGGGCCCTCAAGCTAGGGTTAGGGGTCCCACGGGCTGGGCCTCTGAAGCTAGGGGTAGGTGCCCCAGGGAATGGGCACATTGAGCTAGGGTTAGGGGTTATGTTGCTAGGGTTATCGGTCCCAGGAGTGGGGCCCCTGCAGTTATGGTTAGTGGCCCTACGGGTTGGGCCCCTTGAGCTAGGGTTAGTGGTCCAACTGATAGGGCACCTGGAGCTAGGATTAGAGGCCCTGTGGGTAGGTTCCCTGGATATATGGTTAGGTGCCCCAGGGGCAGAGCCCCTGGAGTTAAAGTTAGGGGCCCCAGGGGTAGGGCCCCTGGAACTAGTGATAGGGTTCCCACGGATAGGGACCCTGCAACTAGAGTTAGGGGTCCCAGGTGTAGAGCCCCTGGATATATGGTTAGGGGCCCCATGCTTAGGGCTCCTGTAGCTAGGGTTAGGCGCCCCATGTGTCGCTCCCTTGTAGGTAATGTTTGGGTCCCAGGGGTATGGTCACTGGAGTAAGGGTTAGGGGCCCCATGTGTAGGGACCCTGGATCAAGTTATTGCGGCCCCATGGGTAGGGCCCCTGGAGCTAGGCTTAGGGGCCCCATGTGTAGGGCACCTGTAGCTATTGTTTGGGTCCCAGGAGTAGGGCTGCTGCAAAAGGGGGGGCGACAAGTACGGCCCCTGGAGGTAGGGTTAGGGGCCTCAGGGACTGGGCCCCTGGAGCTAGGTTTGGGTGCCCAATGGGTATTCTGGAGCTAGGGTTAAGGGTCCCACGGATACGGCCCATGGAGCTATGTTTAGGGTCTCCACGTGTAGGGCCCCTGAAGCCAGGGTTAGGGGCCCCACAGGGAGGGCCCCTGGAGCTAGGATTTCAGGTCCCATGGGTAGGGCCCCTGGAGCTAGGGATAGGGGCCCCAGGGCTAGGGCCCCTGGAGCTAGGGTTAGGTGCCCCAAGGGTAGAGACCTTTGAGCTAGGGTTAGGGGCCCCACGCATAGAGCCCCTGCACCTATGGTTAGGGGCCCCATGGTTTGGGCCCCTGTATGTAGAGTTAGGGGCCCCAGGGGTGGGATCCCTGGAGCTGGGGTTAGGGGTTCCAGGAGTGTTGCCTCTTGAGCTAGTGTTAGGGTTTCCAGGGGTGGGGCCCCTGGACCTAGGGTAAAAGACCCCATTGGTAGGGCCCCTGGAGCTTGGGTTAGGGGCCCTACATAGCGCCCCTGGAGCTAGAGTTCAGGGCCCCACTGGAAGGGCACCTGGAGCTAGAGTAAGAGGCCCCACAGATAGGTTTACTGGAGCTAAGGTTAGGAGCCCCACAGGTAGGGCCACTGGAGCTAGGGTTAGGATTCCCGGGGTGGGTCCCCTGGAGCTTGGTTTAGGGGCCCCACGTGTACTGTCCCAGGAGCTAGAGTTAGGGGCCCCACGTGTAGGACACCTGGAGATAGGGTTAGGTGTCAAAGGGGTAGGGCCCCTTGAGCTAGGTTTAGCGGTCCCAGGAGTGGGAACCCTGGACCTATGGTTAGGAGTCCCACGGGTAAAGCCCCTGGAACTAGAGTTAGGGGTCAAAGGGGTAGGGCCCCTGAAGGTAGGGTTAAGGGTCCCAGGGGTGGGGCCCCTTGAGCTAGGGTTAGGGGACTCAAGGGTATGGCGTGTGGAGCTAGGGTTCGGGTCCTCACGGGTAGGGCCCCTGGAGCTAGGATTTGGAGTCCCACAGGTAGGGCCTCCGGAGCTAGGCTTAGGGGCCCCATGGGAAGGGACCTTGCAGCTAGGATTAGGGCCCAATGGGTAGGGCCCATGGAGCTAGGGTTAGGGGCTCCAGGGATGGGGACTCTGGAGCTAGGGATAGGGGCTTCAGTGGTAGTGCCCCTTTAGCTAGGCTTAAGGGTCTCACTGGTAGGGCCTCTTTACCTAGGGTTAGGGGCCCCACTGGTAGGGCCCCTGCAGCTAGTGTTAGGGGTCAAACAGGTTGGGTCCCTAGAGCTTGTGTTAGGGGCCCTAGGAAAGGAGCCTCTGGAGCTAAGGGTAGTGACCCCAGTGGTAGGCCCCTGGGAGCCAGAGTTAGAAACCACACGGTTAGGGCCCCTGGAGTTAGGGTTAGGGCCTCAGGGGTGGAGCCCCTGGAACTATGGTTAGGGTCCCCATGTGTATGGACCCTGGAACTAGGGTTAGATGGCCCAGCTTTAGGGCACCTGGAGTTAGGTTTAGGGGTCTCATGGCTAGAGCCTCTGGAGCTAGGGTTAGGGGCTCCACGGGTGTGGCCTCTGAAGCAAGAGATAGGGTCCCCAAGGGTAGGACCCCTTGAGCTAGGGATAGGGGCCCCATGGGTAGGGCCCTTGGAACTAGGGTCAGGTCCCCTTGGTTAGCACCCCTGGAGTTAGGGTTAGAGATCCCATTGTAGAGTCTCTGGAGCTAGGCTTAGGGGCCCAATGGGTAGGGCCCCTGGAGCTAAGGTTAGGGGCCCCACGGGTAATTCCCATGGAGCAAGGGTAAATTGCTGCAGGAATTGGGTCCTTGAAGCTTGGGTTAAGGGTCCCAGGGGTGGGGTAACGAGCTAGAAATAGGGGCCCCACGGGTATGACCTTTGTAGCTAGGGTTATTGTCCCCAGGGGCAGAGCCCCTGCAGCTAACATTAGGGGTCCCATGGGTAGGCCCTCTGGAGCTAGGGTTATGTACCCCACGTGAAGGGCCTCTGAGCCAGGGTTAGGGGACCTACGGGTAGGGCCCCTTGGCCTAGGGTTAGGGGCCCCAGGGATGAGGCCCCTGGAGCTAAGGTTGAGGGTCCCGGGGTGGGGCCCCTGGAACTAGGGTTAGGGGCCCCATGGGAATGGCCCCTGGAGCTGGGTTAGGTGCCCCAGGGGTAGGGTCCCTGCAGCTAGGGATAATGTCCCCCCGGGTAGGGCCCCTGGAGCAAGGGTTTGGGGCCCATGAGTAGGGCCCCTGGATTTAGGATTAGGGAAGCCAGGGATGGGGCCCCTAGTCCTAGTGATAGGGTCCCAGGGATGAGGCCCCTGGAGCTAGGTTTAGGGGCTCCACGGGTATCACAGAATGTGGGGGAGTCCAGCCCTGCACCCCTCTTCCTGGGACTCACAGTGACTCTCAGCCAGCCAGTAAAACAGAAGGTTTATTGGACAACAGGAATGCAGGTTACAGCAGAGCTTGAAGGCACAACCAACACCCCTCCATCGAGTCCTTCTCAGCGTTCAGGACGCTTGGATCCCAGCATAAGATCCCCTGAATTCCCATCACCCAGCCCAAAACTGAAACTGAACTGCCCCTCCTCCAGCCGCCTGATTCCTTTGTCCAGCTTCCCTGGCCAAGATGCTGACCCCCTCCACCCTACCTGGCTCAGGTTACAGGCTTAAAGATCCTGTCCCTCACCTAAAGACATCCCCAGCTCTCCCATCCCCCACACAGACAGCCCCTACTCCATCACAACGGGTATGGCCCCTGGAGCTAGGCTTAGGGGCCCGAGCGGTAGGACCCCTGGAGCTAGGGTTAGGGGCCCCAAAGGTAGGGCCCCTGCAGCGAGGGATTGGGTCCTGAGGGGTAGGACCTCTGGAGCTAGGGTTAGGGGCGCATAGTCTACGGCCCCTTGAACTACAGTTAGGGGCCCCAGGGGATGGGCCCCTGCACCTAGGGATAGGGGTCCCATGGGTAAGGCCCCTGGAGCTAGTGTTATCGGCCCCAAAGTTAGGGCCCTTGGAACTGTGGTTAGGTTTCCCACGAGTAGAGCCCCTGGAGATATGGTTAGGGTCCCGATGCCTTGGTCCCCTGGAGATAGGGATAGGGGCTCCACGGATAGGGCCCCTTCAGCTAGGGTTTCTGTCCCAGGAGTAGGGTCCCTGGAACAAGGCTTAGGGGCCCCAAGTGTAGGGCACCTGGAGCTAGGGTCAGGGACCACATGAATGGGGCTACTGGAGTTAGGGATAGGGGTCCCAGGGGTAGGGACCCTTGAGCTAGGGCTAGGGGCCCCACGCATAGGGCCCCTGGACCCATGGTTAGGGGTCCCATGGTTTGGGCCCCTGTAGGTAGGGTTAGGGGCCCCAAGGGTGGGACCCCTGGAGCTAGGGTTAGGGATCCCGGGGTGAGACCCCTTGAGCTAGTGTTAGGGTTTCCAGGGGTGGGGCCCCTGGACCTAGGGTAAAAGGCCCCATTGGTAGGGCCCCTGGAGCTTGGGTTAGGGGCCAGAAGGGAAGGGCACCTGGAGCTAGAATAAGGGGCCCCACAGGTAGGTTTACTGGAGCTAAGGTTAGGAACCCCACGGGTAGGGCGACTGGAGCTAGGGTTAGGATTCCCGGGGTGGGTCCCCTGGAGCTTGGTTTAGGGGCCCCACGTGTACTGTCCCAGGAGCTAGGGTTAGGGTCCCCACGGGTAGGGCCCCTGGAGCTAGGGTAATGGGCCCCACGGGTAGGGTCCCTGGAACTAAAGTTAGAGGCCCATGGGGTAGGGCCCTTGGAGCTAGGGTTGGGGGTCCTAGGGGTGGGGCCCCTGCAGCTAGTTTTAGGGTTTACAGGGGTTGAGCCCGTGGAGCTAGGGTAAAGGGAACCACAGACAATGTCCCTGGAGCTAGGGTTGAGGACCAACAGGTACAGCCCCTGGAGCTAGGGTTAGTGGTCCCATGGGTAACACCTCTGGAACTAGGTTAGGGGCCACACGACAGGGGCCCCCGGGGGCTAGGGTTAGGGGAACTATGGGCACGGCACCAGGAGCTAGGGTCATAGGCCCCATGGTCAGGGCCCCTGGTGCTAGGGTTAGGGGACCCACGGGTAGGGCCCCTGGAGCTAGGGTTAGGGGCCCCAGGGGTGAGGCTTCTAGAGCTAGGATTAGGGTTCCCGGTGGTAGGGAACCTGGAGCTAGTGTTAGGGTTTCCAGGGGTGGAGCCCCTGGAGCTAGTGTTAAGGGACCCACGGGTAGGACTCCTGGAGCTAAGGTTAGGGGCACCACGGGCAGGACCCATGGAGCTAGGGTTAGGGGCCCTATGGGTAGGGCGGCTGTAGCTAGGGTTAGGAGCCCCAGGGATGGGGCCCCTGGAGCTAGGGTTAGGCTTCCCACAGGTAGGGCCCTGTAGCTTGGGTTAGGGGGTCCCAAGAGTAGGGCCTCTGGATTGAGGGTTAATGGCCACATGGGTAGAGTCCCATGGACTAGGGGCCCCACGGTTAGGGCCCCTGGAGCTGGGATAGGTGACCCAGAGATGGGGCCCCTGGAACTAGGGTTAGGGGTCCCAAGGGTTGAGCCATTGGAGCTACAGTTGGGGGTCCCACGAGTAGGACCCCTTGAGCTCGGGTTAGGGGCCCAAGAGATAGCTCCCCTGGAGGTAGGGATAGGGCCCCCTCGAATATGGCCCCTGGAACTAGGGTTAGGGGACCCATGAGCAGGGCCCCTGGAGCTTGGGTTAGAGGTCACACGGGTAGGGCCTCTGGAACTAGGGATAGGGGTCCCATTGGCAGGGCCCCTGGAGGTAGGGCTATGGGCCCCAGGGTTACGACCCCTGGAATTAGGGTTAGGGGCCCCATACGCAAGATCCCTGGAGATAGGGTTAGGGGCCCCAGGGGTAGGTCCCCGGAACTAGAGTTATTTGCCCCAGGGGTAGGGTCCGTGAAGCAAGGGTTAGAGACCTTACGGATAGAGCCCCTGAATCTAGGGTTAAGGGCCCAAGGGTAGGGCCCCTGGAGCTAGGGTTTGGGGGTCCCAGAGGAAGGGTCCCTGGAGCTAATGTTAAGGGCCCCAGGGGTAGAGCCTCTCGAGCTACGGTTAGGAGTCCCATGGGATTGGCCCCTAGAGCTAGGGTTAGTTGCCCAAGGGGTAGCTCCCCTGGAGCTAGGGATAGGCCAGCGAGGGTAGAGCCCCTGGAACTAGGGTTAGAGGCCCCACGGGTAGAGCCCCTGGAGCTAGGTTTAGGAGCCTGAGGGATGGGGACTCTGGAGCTAGGGTTAGGTGTCCCAGAGGTGGGGCCCCTGGAGCTGGTTGGGGCCCCACGGGTATAGCCCCTGGAGCTAGGGTTAGGGACCTCATGGGTAGGGGCCGTGGAGCTAGGGTTAGAGGTCACAGGGGAAGGGCCTCTGGAGCTTGGCTTAGGGGCCCCAAGGGTAGAGCCCCATGAGCTAGGGTTAAGGGCCCCACGGGTAGGACCCCTGGAGCTAGGGTTAGGGGCCCCAGGGAAGGTCTCCTTGAGCTACGGTATGGGGTCCCACGGGAAGGGCCCCTGAAGCTAAGGTTTGGGGCCCTGCGGTGTGACGTTATTGATATAAACTGGGACCATATAGAACATGGTTTGCAACCAAGGTCCTGTAGTGGCTCCAAATCCTATTTAAAGGGGGTCATATAAGGTGTCTAAGATCAGGTTTTGGGTTTGTGGTTATGATTATGCTGTCTGTATGTCTGTATCATTATGTAGTTGAAGTTATAAGTATTGGCTGTATACTGTCTGTATTTCAAATTGGTGCTGTAGTTCTGGGTGACACCCCAGACAAGTTGGTGTGTTAGCTTGCTTGATGGACCTTTAAGGACCATCAGCTACACAATTGACCATTGAGAGGAGGCAGATATGCCTTGTGACTCAGCAAAGTATGTACAGACTTGCCCATGTGACTCCAGACTCCATGTTGCTGTAATTTTCCACAGTAAGAACAAAGAAGTGTTCTTACACCTGGAAGAGCCTATATAAGGCTGATGCCTCATCTCCATCTTGTCTTCAGTCCTGCTTCCTACCTCTGGAGGGACTTTGCTACAAGCTGAAGCTCTACACAAGGAACTGATGACCCATCCCAGCTGGGGATGTTCTCCAGAGACTTGATTTGAACCTGCAGTTTACTCCATCACTGCTACAAGCCTGAACTAAGAACTTTGTCGTTACTGTATGGAATTGGTTCCATTTAACCAATGCTAGCTCTCATTTCTACCTTTTTTCCCTTTATGAATAAACCTTTAGATTTTAGATTCTAAAGGATTGGCAACAGCATGATTTGTGGGTAAGATCTGATGTGTATATTGACCTGGGTCTGGGGCTTGGTCCTTTGGGATCTAGAGAACCTTTTTCTTTTACTGGGGTGTTGCTTTTCATAACCATTCATCCCCAGGATGGGTGGCACTGGTGGTGATACTGGAGACTGGAGTGTCTAAGAAAATTGCTTGTGTGACTTGTGGTTAGCCAGTGGAGTGAAACCAAAGTCATTTTTGTCTGGCTGGTTTGGTTTGCCTTAGAGGTGGAAAAAAACCAGCCTAGGGCTGTGACTGCCCTGTTTGAGCAACTGGTCCTGAATTGGCACTCTCAGTTGGGTCCCGCCAGACTGCATTGTCACATACTGTTAGGGCCCCTAGCGCTAGGTTAAGTTGCCCCAGGCGTAGGGTCCCTGGAGCTAGGGTTAGGGGACCAAGGGGTACGGCCCTTGAAGCTAGGGTTAGGGGTCACAGAGGTGGGGCCCCTAGAGCTAGCGTAAAGGGGCCAACGGGTAGGGCCCCTGAAGATAGGGTTAAGGGCCCTAAGGGTAGAGACCCTGCAGCTTGTGTAAGGGGCTTCACAGGTAGGGTCTTTGGAACTAGGGTTAGGGGCCCCAGGGGTAGGGTCTCTTTAACTAGGGTTAGGTTTCCCACGGGTAGAGCCCCTGGAGATATCGTTAGGGGCCCTATGCTTAGGACCCCTGGAGATAGGATTAGGGGCCCCATCGGTAGGGTCCCTGAAACTAGGGTTTGGGTCCCAGGGGTAGGGCCCGTGGAGGAAGGTTAAGGGGGGCCACGTGAAGGGTCCCTGGAGTTAGGGTTATGGGCCCCATTTATTGGGCCCCTGGAGCTAGTGTAAAGGGCCGTATGGGTAGGGCCCCTGGAGCAAGGGTGAGGGGCCCAGGAGTAGTGCCGCTGGAGCTAAGGCTGGGGTCCCAGGGGTGTGGCCCCTGGAGCTAGGGTTAGGGGCCCCATGGGTATGGCCCCTGGAGCTACGGTTAGGATCCCCAGGGATAGGGCCCCTGGAGCTAGGGTTAGTGGTCCCACAGGTGGGCCTCTAGGGCTTCGGTTAGGGGCCCCACGGGTAAGCCCCTGAAACAAGGGTTAGGTGCCCCACAGGTAGGGACGCTGGAGCAAGGGTTAGGGGCCCCACGGGTAGTGCCACTGGAGCTAGGGCTAGGGGTCCCGGGGTGGGGCCCCAGGAACTAGGGTTACAGGCCCCATGATTATGGCCCCTGTAGCTAGGGCTAGGGGCCCCTGGGGTAGGGCCTCTGGATCTAGAGTTATGGACCCACCGGGTAGGGCACCAGGAGCTAGGGTTAGGGGTCCCACGGATAAGGCCACTGGAGCAAGGGTTTGGGGCCCCAAGGGTGGGGGCCCTGGCGCAAGGGTTAGGGGACCCATGGGTATGGCCCCTAGAGCTAGGGTTAGGGGCCACGGGGGTAGGGCTCCTGGAGCTAGGGTTAGGAGTCCCAGGGGTAGGGCCTCTGTAGCTAGGATTAGGGGCCCGAAGGATAGGGCCCCTGGAACTAGAGATAGGGTCACCATGAGTAGGGCCCTTCGAGCTAGTGTTAGGTGCCGCAAGGTAGGGCCACTTTCACTAGGGTTAGGGATCCCACGAGTTGAGCCCCTTGTAGATATGGTTAGGTGCCCCAAGCATAGGGCCCTACAGCTAGGGTTAGGGGTCCCATGTGTAGGGCCCCTGTAGATAGGGTTTGGGTCCCAGGTATAGGGCACCTGGAGATGGGTTTGGGTCCCCGTGTGTAAGGCTCCTGGAGTGAGTGTAAGGGCCCCATGTGTAGGACCCTTGGAGCTAGGGTTAGGGGCTTCAGGGGTATGACCCCTGGAGCTAGGGTTAGTTACCCCAGGGGTAGGGCCCCTGGAGCTAGGGTTAGGGAGACCACTGGTAGGGCTTCTGGAGCTAAAGTAAGAGGTCCCACGGGTAGGCCCCCTGCAGCTAGGATTAGGGCCCCACACGGGAAGGATCCCTGGAGCTATGGTTTGGGGCCAAAGGGGTAGGGCCCCTGGAGTTAAAGTTAGGTTCCCTAGGGGTAGGGACCCTGGAGCTACGGTTAGGGACGCCACGGGTAGGGCTCCTGGAGCAAGGGATAGGGTCCCCAAGGTTACAGTCACTGGAGTTAGGGTTAGGGGCTGCACGGGTAGGGCCCTGGAACTAGAGTTAGGGGCCAAAGGTGTAGGACCCCTGCACCCAGGCATAGGAGCCCCACAGGTAAAGTTCCTGGAGCTAGGGTTAGGGGCCCCATAGGTAGAGCCCCTAAAACTAAAGTTAGGGGTCCCATATGTAGAGGCCCTGGATATATAATTAGGGGCTCCACGCATAGGGCCCTTGGAGCTAGGATAAGGGTCCGAATGTGTAGGGACGCAGCAGCTATGGTTTGAGTACAGGAGTAGGGCCGCTGGATCTAGGGTTAGAGGACCCATGGGTAGGACCCCTGTAGCTAGGGTTATGGGCCCAAGGAATGGGGCTCCTGGATCTAGGGTTAGGGTTCCATGGGTATGTACCCTGGAGATATTGCTAGGGACCCATGTTTAGGGCCCCTGGAGACAGGGTTATGGGCCCCAAGGGTAGGGCCTCTGGAGCTAGGGTTAGAGGACCCAGGGATGGGACCCCTGCAGCTAGGCTTAGAGGCCCCACAGGTACGGCCCCTGGAGCTAGGGTTAGGGGTCCCAGGGATGGGGCCCATGGAGCTAGGCTTAGGGGTCCCAGGGGTAGGGCTCCTGGAGCTAGTGTTAGGGGCCCAACGGTGTGGCCCATGAAGCTAGGGTTAATGGCACCAGGGATAGGGACCCTGGAGCTAGGGTTAGGGCTTCTGCATGTAGGGCCTCTGTAGCTAGAGTTAGAGTCCCCACGGGTAAGGGCCCTTGAACTAGGAATAGGGTCCCCATGGGTAGAACCCCTGGAGCTAGGGTTAGGGACCCCATGTTTAGGTCCTCTTGAATTAGTGTTAGGGGCCCCAGGGAGGGTGCTTGTGGAGCTAGGGTTAGGGGTCCCAGTGGTAAGGCCCCTGGAGCTAGGGTAAGGGGTCCCATGGGTAGGGTCCCTGGAGATAGGGTTAGAGGTCCCACAGTTAGGTATCTGGAGATAAGATTAAAGGCCCCATGGGAAGGTCCCCTGGAGCTAGGGTTTTGGGTTCCAGGGGTGGAGCCCCTGGAGCTAGTGTTAGTGGCCCCACGGGTAGGGCCCCAGGAGCTAGGGTTATGGGCCCCAGGAATGGGGCTCCTGGAGCTAGGGTTAGGGATCCAACGGGTAGGGCCCCTTGAGCTAAGGTTAGGCACCGTACGGGTAGGGACCCTGGAGTTGGGTTAGAGGGTCCCTGGTGCTAGCGTTAGGGATCCCAGGGGTGAGGACTCTGGAGCTAGGGATAGGGTCCCTACGGGAAGGACCCCTGGAACTAAGGTTAGGGTCCCCACGGGTAGAGCCCCTGGAGATAGGGTGAGGGACCCCACGGAAGGGGGCCCTGTAGCTAGGGTTAGGGGCCACAGTGGTAGGGTTAGGGGCCCCAGGTATGAGTTCCCTGGAGCTAGAGTTAGGGGTCCCAGGGGTGTTTTCCCTGAAGTTAGGGTTAGGGGCCCCATAGATATGGCCCCTCGAGCTAGGGTTAGGGGCCCTAGGGGTAGAACCCCTAGAGCTAGAGTTAGGGGCCCCACGGGTAGGACATCTGGAGCTAGCATTAGGGGCCCCACAGGTAGGGCCCCTGAAACTAGACTTAGAGGCGCCAGGGGTTGTTCCCCTGGAGTTAGGGGTCACAGGGATTTGGCCCAAGAAGCTAGGCTTAGGGTTCCCAGGGGTGGAACCCCCAGAGCTAGGGTAATGACCCCCGTGGGTATGGCCCCTGGAGCTAGGGTTAGGGGCCACAGGGGTCAGACCCTAGAGCTCGGGTTATGGTTCCACGGGTTGGGCCTCTGGAGCTAGAGTTAGGAACATCACGGGTAGGGGCTCTTGAGCCAGGGATAGAGTCCCCAAGGGTAGGATGCGTGGAGCTAGGGATGGGAGAACCACGGTTAGGGCCCCTGGAACTAGGGTTAGGTTTCCCACGGGTAGAACCCCTGAAGATAGGGTTTGGGCCCCCATGTGTAGGGCCCCTGGAGCTAGGATTAGGGGTCCCAGGGGTAGGGTCTCTGGATCTAGGGTTAGGGGCCCCAGGGGTAGGGTCCTTACACCTAGGAATAGAGGTCCCATGGGTAAGGCCCCTGAATCTAGGGTTAGGAGCCCCACTGTTAGGGCCCCTAAAACTAGGGTCTGGGGTCCCATGTGTTGAGCACCTGGAGATATGGTTAGGGACCCCAAGAGTACGGTCCCTGGAAATAGGGTTAGAGGACCCACGGGTAGGGCCCCTGAAGCTAGGGTTTGGGTCCCAGTGTTAGGGCCCCTGGAGAAAGGGTTAGGGGCCCCACATGTAGGGCCCCTGGAGGTAGGGTTAGGGGCCCCATGGATAGGGCCTCTGGAGCTAGGTTTAGAGGGTCCACATGAATGGTGCTCCTGGAGCTACTGTTAGGGACCCCACAGGTTGAGCCCCTGGAGCTGGAGTTAGGGGTCCCATGGGTTGGACCTCTGGAACTAGGGTTAGGGTCCCCACTAGTAGGTACCCTGGAGCTAGGGTTAGGGGTCCCAGGGGTGAGGCCCCTGGAGCTAGGGATAGGGGCCCTACGGTATGTCCCCTGGAGCAAGGGTTGGGGGACCCATGGGTAGGACCCCTGGAGATAGGGTTAGGAGCCCCACGGGTTTGCCTCCTGGAGCTAGGGTTAGGGGCCCCAAGGGTAGGGCCTCTGGAGCTAGAGTTAGGGGCCCTACGGGTAGGGCCCCTGCACCTAGGGATAGTGGCCCCACCGGTAAGGTCCCTGGAGCTAAGTTTACGTGCCCCACGGTTAGGGCCCCTGGAACAGGGGTTAAGATTCCCAAGGGTAGAGCCCCTATAGACACGGTTAAGGGCCCCACACGTAGCGCACCTGGAGATAGGGTTTGGGTCCCAGGGTTAGGGCCCCTGGAGCAAGGGTTAGGGGGGCCACGTGTAGGTTCCAGGAGCTAGGGTTCGGAGCCCCATTTGTAAGGCCCCTAGAGCTAGGGTTTGGAGCCAAGGAATGGGGCTCCTGGAGCTCAGGTTAGAGGTCCCAAGGGTAGGGCCCCTGGAGTTAGGGTTAGGTGACCCATGGGTAGGGCCCCTGGAATTGGGTAAGGGGACCAGGGGTAAGGCCTCTGGAGCTAGGGTTTGGGGTACCATGGGTAGGGCCTCTGGAGGTAGGGTTAGAGGCCCCATAGAAAAGGCCCCTGGAGCTATGGTTAGGAGACCGACACGTAGGGTTCCTGTAATTAGGGTCAGTGGCCCCATGAGTAGGGCCCCTGGAGCCAGGATTAGGTGCCCCACAAGTAGGGACCCTGGAGCTAGGGATAGCGGCCCCAGGGATGGGGCCCCTTGAGCTAGGGAAAAGGGGTCACAGGGGTGGTGCCCCTGGAGCTAGAGTTATGTGCCCAACGAGTATGGCCCCTGGAGCTAGAGTTAAGGGACCCAGGGTTCGGGTCCCTAGAGCTAGGTTTAGGGGTACCACGGGAAGAGCCTCTGGAGGTAGGGTTAGTGGACCAACGGGTAGGGTTTCTGGAGCTAGGGTTAGGAGCCCCACAAACAGTGCCCCTAGAGCCACAGTTAAGCACCTCATGGGTAGGGACCCTGGAGCTAGGGTTGGTGGCCCAAGGGATGGGGTCCCTGTTGCTATGGTAAGGGGTCCCAGAGGTAGGACCCCTCAAGCTAAGGTTAGGAGTCCCACGGGTAGGGCCTCTGGAGCTAGGGTTAGGGGCCCCATGGGTAGGGGCCCTGGAGATAGGGTTAGGGGCCCCATGGGTTGGGACCCTGGAGATAAGGTTAGCGGCCCAAGGGGTATGGCCCCTTTGGCTAGGGTTAGGGGCCCCAGGGGTAGGGACACTGAAGTTGGGCTAGGGGTCCCACGGGTAGGGCCCCTGGAACAAGGGTTAAGGGCTCCACGGGTAGGTCCCCTGCACCTAGCGATCGGTGTTCCAAGGGTAAGGCCCCTGGAGCTAGGGTAAGGGGCCCCACAGTTAGGACCCCTGGAACTAGGGTTAGACTTCCCAAGGGTAGGGCCCCTGGAGCTAATGTTAGGAGCACCACGGGTAGGCACGCTGGTTCTAGGATTAGGTGTCCAAGGGGTAGGGCCCCTTAAGCTAGGGTTAGGGGCCCCACATGTAGGGCCCCTGGAGCCAGGGTTAGAGCCCCACGGTTAGGGCCCCTGAAGCTAGATTTAGAGTCCCCAGGGATGGGGCTGCAGGAGCTAGGGTAAGGGGTCCCAGGGGTGGGGATCCTCGAGCTAGGGTTAGGAGCCCCACGGGTAGGGCTCCTGGAGCTAGTGTTAGGGTCCAAACGGGCAGTGCCCAAGGGGCTAGGGATAGAGTCCCCAGGGATGGAGCCTGTGGAGCTAGGCTTAGGGATCCCAGAGGTGGGGCACCTGTAGCTAGGGTTAAGAGCCCCATGGGTAGGGCCCCTGGAGCTAGGGTTAGGGGACCTAGTGGTAGGGCCCCTTGAGCTAGAGTTAGGGAACCCAGGAGTAGGACCCCTTGAGTTAGGGTTAGGGGCTCAACATGTAGGTTCCCTGGAGCCAGGGTTAGAGGCCCCACATGTAGAGCTCCTGGAGTTAGGGTTACTGGCCCTAGGGTTGGGACCCCTGAAGCTAGGGTTATGGGCCCTAGGGGAAGGGCCCTAAGAGGTTGGGAAAGGAGCCACATGGGTAGGGACCCTGGAGCTAGTGTTAGGGTTTCCAGGAGTGATGATCCTGGAGCTAGGGTTGGGGTCCAAGGAGAAGGGCCCCTGGAGGTAGAGTTAGGGGCCCAACGTACAGGAACCCTGGAGCTAGGGTTAGACGCCCCAGGGATGGGGCTCCTGGAGGTAGGGTTAGGAGTACTAGGGGTCTGGCCTCTGTAACTAGGGTTAGGGACCCAATGGGCAGGGCCCTTTGAGCTAGGGTTAGGGGCCCCAGGGATGGGGCCCCTTGAGTTAGAGTGAGGAGTCCCAGGGGTGGGGCCCCTGAACCTAGGTTTAGGGGTTCCAGGGCTAGGGCCCCTGGAGCTAGGGTTAGGTTTCCGAGGTGTGGGGCCCCTGTATCTAGGGTTATAGGCCCCACGGGAAGGGCCCTGGAACTATGGTTAGGGGTCCCACGGGTAAAGCCGCTGGAGCTAGGGTTAGGGGACCTAAGGGTAGGGCCCCTGGTGCTAGGGTAAGGGTTCCCAGGGGTAGGGCCCCTTGAGCTCAGGTAAGGTGCCCCACATGTGGAGCCAGGGTTAGGGGCCCCACGGGTATTGCCCCTGGAGCTAAGGATAGGGGCCCAAGGGATGGGGCTCCTGGAGCTCGGGTTAGGGGTCCCAGGGGTAGGGATCCTCGAGCAAGAGTTAGGGGCCCCACGGGTAGGGTCCCTGGAGCTAGCGATAGGGGCTCCACGGGTAGGGAACCTGGTGCTATGGTTAGGTTCCCAAGAGGTAGGGCCCCTGGAGCTAGGGTTAGGGGTCCCAGGCGTAGGGCCACTGGAGATAGAATTAGGGGCCTCACCGTTAGGGCCCCTGTAGCTATGGTTAGGAATCGCAGGAGTGGGGGTCTTGAAGCTAGGGTAAAGGGTGTCATGGGTAGAGTCCCTGGAGCTAGGGTTAGGGTCCCCACGGGTAGGGTCCCTGGAGCTAGCTTTAGGGACCCCAGGAATGGATCCCCTGGAGCTATGGTTCAGGGTCCCTGGGTTTGGGCTCCTGTTGCTAGGGGTAGGGGCCCCACGTGTAAGGTCCCTGTATCTAGGGTTACGAGTCCCACTGGTAGGGTCTCTAGAGATCTGGTTCGAGGACCTACAGGTAGGGACCCTGGAGCTAGAGTTAGGGGCTGCACGGGTAGTGCCACTGAAGCTGGGTTAGGGGCCGCACGGGTAGGGCCCCTGGAGGCAGGGTTAGGGGCCCCACGGGTAGGGTCCCTGGAACTAGTTTTAGAGGTCCCACAGGTAGGGCCTCTTGAGTTAGGGTTAGGGGCCCAACGAGTTTGGCCCCTGGAGCTAAGGTTAGGGGTCCCACGGGTAGGGCCCCTGGAGCTAGGGTTTAGGGCCTGTCAGGTACGGACCCTGGCACTAGGGTTAGAGGTCCCAGCAGTGGGGACCCTGGAGCTAGTGTGAGGAGTCCCACGTGTAGGGCCCCTAGAATTAGGGTTAGGGGACCCACGGTTTGGGCCCCTGGAGGCAGAGTTAGGGGTCCCACGGGTAAACCCCCTGCAGCTAGGGTTAGGGGTCCCAGGAGTGGGGCCCCTGGAGATAGGGTTAATGGTCCAACCTGTAGGGCTGATGGATCTAAGGTTAAGGGACTGAAGAATAGGGCCCCTGGAGGTAGGGCTAGAGGCCCAGTGGTGGGGCCCCTGTAGCTAGGTTTAGGGTTCCATGGAGTGAGGCCCCTGGAGCTAGGGTTAGGGTTTCCAGGGGGGGGGATCCTGGAGCTAGGGTTAAGTGCCCCACAAGTAGTGAACCTGGAGCTGGGTTTAGGCACCCCAGGGGTAGGGCCACTGGAGCTAGGGTTAGGGGTCCCATGGGTAGGGCCTCTGGAGCTAAGATTAGGGACCCCACGGGTAGGCCCCCTGGATCTAGAGTTAGGGACCCCACAGGTAGGGCCCCTGGAGCTAGGGTTAAGGGCCCCACTGGCAGAGCCCCTGGAGCCTGGGTTAGAGGTCCATGGGATGGGCCACTGGAGCTTGGGCAAGCGGCCTAACGGGTAGGGAACCTGGAACTAGGGATAAGGGCCCCAAGGGTATGGTCCCTGGAGCTAGGGTTAAGGGTCCCATGGGTAAGGCCTCTGGAGCTATAGTTAGGGGCTCAAGGGTTAGGGAC